>NC_136425.1:169680651-170030651 GCF_052625555.1 Lactuca saligna
ACATATGAGAAATATCTTTCTGCATTGGAATGTACTCAAAATACTTCTGCAATATGCTCTTATATTTGCATTAAAGATCTCGTGTTCCATGTTCTTGGGAACGTTGTGAATGTAACAAGATTGACCATTCAACATGTTTATTAAAAAACTTAAATCACAAATAGAATTATCTCTGCTTTCATCTCAACGAGCTAAAAGAGGGGAAAGGATTCTTGAAGTGGATGGAACAATGACCACACAACCTGTTCTTGGGTTCTTGAAAGGAGATGCAACCGGTTTTGTTTTCGGAGTTGGTTGAGGTGGTCTTGGCTTAAAGTGAAACAGGGGTATTTGGGGTGGTCACGTTTGTAGAGAAGGTGGTGTAAACGGAGAAAGGAGGCTATCCGGTTCTCCTTTTTTTTTGTTGTTACAGGTCAAGAGGATGATTAATAATGAAGAACAGATACACATTATACACTTACATCGTATATTACAGTAGACTTCACTTGTTATCACCAAGAACGTATAAACCAGTTCCATCAAACCACCTTAAAACCTCATGCATGAAGAACACGTAACACCCAAGACTATTCATCATCTTCCTCATAAACCTAACCCCCTTATACCTCCATTTTACCCACCATAAACTCTTCATCTGTTAGCACAACATGTTTTCCCCGAGTTTGCCAGTCCTGTTGGTCATCTCAAAGCAAAGGTGAGCTAAGTTTCATAATACTTTATTTTCTATTTTTTCTTTCCTTTCCACTTCATTATATTATATTAATATTAATAAACAATAAAAACAGAAAGTTTCGTTGCTGCGTGGAAACTTTAAAAAGTTATTTAATGTTGTGTGTGTGTATGTTGGTTGATGCTTGATGGTCATTATCTTGTTGTATCCCTATTTGATGGAAACTTTAAATCTAAAAAAAATTATTTTCAAATGTTAGGCTGCGTGGGTTGCAGGACAATATGCCTATAGAAGTTTCTCTAACCCAGATAATTTCCGAAAAACACTACAAAGTGTCATTGCTGGGATGCATGACCCTGAGCTTCCAGTTCGTGCTGATTCTGTTTTTGCATTGCATTCTTTTGTTGAATCCTGCAATGGTAAAATGCACAACTAGTTTAACTGATCTTCTTTTATATTATGATTTCTTTCTTTCTTTCACACATATACAATTTAATAAGCCTGGAAAATATTTCTCTAATTTGCAGATGTTAGCGAAATAAGGCCAATTCTTCCACACCTACTTGATGGTATCCTACTTTTGTTTCTTCCCATTACAGCATTGTACCTTTCAGTTTTCACTGCTATATTTGGATAGATTTTGTATTTCCTAATAAGAAAAATATTGAATGTACAATGCGATAATTAGGTAAATTATATGAAGTACAATCTCTTAGAGCACCCACGGTAGTTAACCTTTCTTATTTTTTCCCCATAATATTTTCACCAACTTTATTTAAAAAATACCTATCTTTACATATCATCTCCAATGCAAAACCTTTTTTTAACAATTACATGTGTATCCGCATCTATTTGAAATATTGTTTAAAGACCCTTATCTAATTTGTTGTTTTTGAGCACATGCCATTTGATATTGATCATCTATGTAGTTCCAATACAAAAAATGTTCAATTTTATTTTGCATATTTAACAAAATAGATTTATTAGTCAAATATAACAAAGTTTAAAAAATGACTAAAATGGTTGGATAAAATACCAAAAAAAACATTTTCCACTCCAATGGTCAACAAAGACTTGTTGAAATAGCAATAAGCTATAAAATAACCTTCCATTGGAGATGCTCATAACAAAAATATTGGAAGTAGAATCCTGTATGTACTAAAAAGTTGTGAAAGTAGCTACCAATGTAGGATGTTATAATAAATAAATATATAAATGGAAACATGTTGCTACATAATCAGTCGTATATATGCAGAAAAAGAAGTTGTACTGATTCATGGCTTACATTACAACACATGGTTTGTTTTCAGATTTTTTTCAAGCTAATGGATGAAGTTGAAAACGCGGATCTGGTGTTTACACTTGATACAATTGTTGATAAGTTTGGAGAGGAGATGGCACCCTATACTATTGGCTTATGCCAGAGTCCGGTGATGTGTTTTTCTAATTGAAAATGTGAAGTTGCTCCTACCCATTATAACTTTAAAATTTTTTGATGTGAATTCAAGCTTCTGCATTTTGGATGTGTATCAATACTTCAGAAGCTAATGATGAAGCGGATGATCCTGGTGCTTTGGCAGTTGTGGGTTGTTTACGTGCCATTATTACCATTCTTGAATCACTGTGCAGGCTCCCTCACATTTTTTTCTCACATTGAGCCGATTCTACTACCAATAATGCTTCAAATGCTTACAACTGATGGGCAAGGTAATATTATTTGTTGCAGAAAAAGGCTTTAATTGCATTAGAAAATGTTGGGATTTTTACATCGGGTGGTTTGGTTAAAGACAAGGTAAAAAGTAAAAATAACATTCCTTGTTTGATATGTATATGTGCTTGTGTGTAGGTTGGTGTCAAAAAGCTTGCAAATGTTCACTTTTCCCTCATTTGACCACTAACATTTGGCACAGGTATTTGCAACTAACATTCCTTGTTTAATTCTTCTATTAATTATATTAGCATATTAATTTTTTTTACTTTTATTTGATCAGGTCACAAGAATTATCGGAGCAAGGGTTCATTAGTCTTAAAGAATTATGAAAGGCAAGATGCAACTCTACTTAATTGGAATTTGATGTTTATCATCTTTTTGTATATCTTTTTAGTTTGTATAGCTTTACTTTGAAGAAGGTGTCCCTTGATACGCAATGTAGTATTAGGTTATATAGTTAGGGAAAACCACTTAATAACAATGTACAATTAGACCCCTTAATATCAATGTATTACAATTTTTGGCATGATGTTATTTGATATAATTGATTGTTTTGGTATATATTTGTTTATAAGTTTTTATATTATGCGTAAATGAGTATCATAAAGATGCGTCACAAATGCATATCGTAAATGGTTATTGAAGTTTATGACATGCAAATGCGTGTCATCTTTATTTATGACAGGGGCTTCCTTGATACGCATTGCGTATCATAAACACACGCATCGTAAAAGTGTGTCGTCTCTTGTTATGACAGGGCCTTCCTTGACACGCATTTGCGCGTCGTAAAAGCTTGTTTTTCTAGTAGTGGTTGGGCCAATGTAGTTTCGGTATTGTTCATATGATAAGCTAATATAAATTGATGATATCAAGGTGGAAAGGAGTTAAGGACCATGTCAATGGCCAACTCCTTATCGAAATTCACATTAAGCCTTTCAAGGCGCTCTATATACCTTTGCATCCTTTGCATTTGGTTGCAGACGAACTCTCCTTCCTTCAACTTACAAGCCATGAGGGCCTTGACGGCCTCATACTTTTCTTAACGAGCTTTCTTATGATACTTTTCCACAAGATCCATGTTCATCTAATAGGTCCAGTAGTCCTCATAGAACCTTTGTAATCATGTAACCATGGTGGCGACCATGATGCAAGCAACCATTGTTACATCGTCGTAGTGTTTCTTATAGGAGAGAATTTCTTCAAGAGTAGCAATGTCCTCATCAATCTCAAAAAGTTGTTTTTCAAGGACATACTCTTTTCCATTGTATCGAAGAGCCATCTTGATGTTGCGCTCCCGATCATTGTAGTTGGTTCCATCCAATGTCACCTTGCACATAATCAAGAGCAGCAAGAAGTTGTGGGAAGAGTTTTGAGAAGCAGAAGAATCACCAAGAGTAGACATCTATAGAGAAAAAGTAGTTTTTGTTAGATGAGAATATATCCTTAATATTTTAAGCCATAATAAATATTTAAGGATAGGATTCCAAAATAACAATTTACAACTAAGAAGAGGGATGCGATAGTCTTATTGCGAAATTATGAAGGTATGTAAAGGCAATTTACCAATTTCAATCAAACTGAAATTCATAGATCTTTGGAGATTCATTGAATCTTATTAATGGCATGTTTAATCTCAGATTATGTTATTCTATTTGTCACTAGAATACCAAGGATCACAAACAAGATGTGAATAACCATGCAAATATGCTTGGCAACCTCAACGTCATTTATCATCTCTAATTAATGTGTCGGTTAACCACACGTGCTCCATTAAGAATGGTAATTTTTGATATGCCTATTACTACTCTTTATAGTCATTATTAGTATATCGGTTAGCCACACATACTCTACTAACTACATATAAAGCACAATGTCCAATTTCACGGATTAGCATATTTTTCACATTTGTCTGAAAGTAACTAAGAGTGAGATTTAAAAAAAATAGATACTTATATGATTATACTTACCAATGAGATTATGTCCTATCAAATCTGTTCGGCTAACGGCTCTCCGCCACACAGGAGATCGGTAGGTGAGAATTTGACACCCATTTAATGACCATTTTATAGGCCACTTCCTTATACCCTCTTTATAGCATGGTTTCGTGAATGAGGTGTACTAGCGATTTGACTGATTTTTCTTAGACATATAATATATTAATCCTTAAATAATATAAGTATAAGGTGTATTTTAAAATTTTTCTATAATACTAGGTTTAATTTAAATTTTCAAAAATTAATAAAAAAAGTAAATTAATTTAAAATATATGATTTAATCTTTATCTTTTAATCAACTATTAATTAAATTAATTTAAATCATATTAGGAATAAATGATTATTTACTATTAAACTATTAATTAAATAATTTAATTTAATCCTAATCCTTACCCTACTAGATTCTTGAAAATTAAGGGTATAGAGATTATCTAATTTTAATTATTTTATTTTAATCAATTAAAACAATAACTATCATATAAAGGAAACCCTAATATCCTTACCATATTTTCGAAAATTAAGGAGGAGGCTAGGGTTTCCAAAAACCCTAGCCCAAGTCGAAAATCCCTTCTTTTCAGGTTTAATTTCTATAAACCCTAATTTAATCTACTGAAATATTATGCATATCAATTGAAAACATTGTGTTCTGATGCCACCGATAGATTTTATAGTTTACAAAATCATGTGGTAGAAAATAACTTAACTCTTAAGTTCATATGCAACCTAATTGGATTTATGTTTTCACCATAAAATATGAACATCATACAATCCTATGGAAAATATAATATATTTGAAATACATAAATAAGTTAGGTTTTACATACCTTTTGATTATTCTTGTAAATAATCAATGAAATCATTCTTTAAATGCTCTTGGAATCTAGCACCAGAAATCTCGTGCTTGTGATGGTTCATACCCAAACCCTAGAAACAAATGAACTTAAAGAGAATGGAGAAGGGAGGTAAATTTTCGGCTATTCTCTTGGGAAAAGTGATGGCTGAAAATATGAAGGCTAAAGTCCATATTTATAAATGATATGAAAACCTTAGATAACCCTTACACTAATTCAAATAATTTTAATTCAAATGAGGTAATTATCCAGTTTCTCAATTATCCATATTATCTATATGGAATATTCTAGAAACCCTAAGATAACTCCTTAAAACCTTCTAATACCATGAAAGGTTCTGGAATCCATTTTGTTCAACTATTAAATAGTTACAGCTTAGGTTCTTGCACTTTTAATTAATCCCAATATTAATTCTAATTAATTTCTTATTAATACATAATAAAATAATATAATTTCTAATTAATATATTATTCTCATAATATATTAATAAATCATTTATTGCTATTTGTTAATTATATAATAAAAGAATAAATCAGTCTCTCTCTTCAAAATCATCCTATTCAATTACCAGGTTTGAGGGCAACTTGAAAGGACTTTGCTTATAACTCAAGTATATACCTATTTAGTTATTGGCTTAGATACCTAATCCAACGAAACTCACCTTACAGACAAAGAATAAAACCTTTACAACTTGACACACATAAAGGTAGGCACAACAACTACCTAAATAGGAATTCAAAGGTCAAACCTCACCTTATGACCTAAAACTCTAAAGTTTGACCTAAGATCAAACTTAGTCAAAACTCAATCATCAATTTGAACAGTCAAGTCGTTGGCGCTGTGGTCAGCACCATGGCCACACTTTGGTGGCTAAAAGATAAAATACATGTTTTACAACCTATCACTGCATCATGGTATATTCTTCGATGCGTCGTGGTAATGAGAGACAGATCAGATGCGAATCTTTCTCTCACCGCACCTTGGTCAACCCCTAGCCACTTAGCAGTTCACCCATAATACTTATTTCTTTATTAAGTTATTAATTCGTTAAGACCAACCCTAAAACTCTCCAAAAGGATTAATCATATGAAAATATGTCATAAAAATTATAAGTTTATTGACATACATAACCCATGTATGTTCTAAGCCATTTTAGGTAAAAATGGTAAAATATGTAACCTTTAACCTTTGCACGGCCCCAAATCACCCTTTAGCTCTGGATCTAAAATATAAAAGAATCTAAGGACAATCAAGGTTGATAAAGTTGAAAGCTTTATCTGGAGTTCTTCTCTAAACTCCCACAAAACCGTAAAAGGGACTCAAAATGTTAGATCTATGAAGTTTTGACCATCAAGCTAGGAACTTGAAGACTTAGAAAGATACAGAAGGTGAACAAGATGTTGGATCTCTTCAAGAAACACTCTCAAAATCCAATAGGGTGATGCTCTTCCTTCAGCAATACCAAAAAACACAAAAAGAGGCTAAGAGCAAGAAAGGGATGTTAGGATTTTGGAGGATACTATCTAGAGAGATAGAGGTTGTGGTTGGGGAAAATCCTAGCCCCATAATTCTTTAGAAAGGTCTCATGATCTAAGGTCTCAGGTTTTGATCCCAGAACGATGTTGTTTCGTGGTCTAATTAAATGTTATGTAGTGGTGACGAGGCATTACCATGCCATGGTAAGCCCATTACTACACTGCGGACTAGGCAAAACATGAAAACCCAACTCTCTTAACTTATCATACAAAGATTGAATTCATACATTGATTAGATGTCAAAAATCTCCATCTACTTAAATCAAGTTTCTTCTTGGATATTCACAGTGTTGAATAAATGTGGATAGTGCTCACGCATCTCCTCTTTGGGCTTATAAGTCCACTCAGAGCCCTTTCAGTTCCGCCACTTCACCTTCACTAAATCCACCTCCTTGTTGTGTAAGAAATTAGTCCTTCTATCTGAAATGGCTACTGGTCTCTCCACATAGTTCAGGTACTCATCAACTTGAATGTCGTCTAAAGGCACCACCAAAGAATTGTCTACTAAACACTTTTCAAGATGAGAAACATGGAAAGTGTTATGAATCTAACTTATCTCCTATGGTAATTCAACTGGTAGACCACTTTGCCCACCCTGGAAGTCACTTAATCAATCTAGATCCTAACTTGCCCCGCTTCCTGAAACGAATAACACCCCTTTATAGTGAAACCTTCAGCGATACCATATCTCCAACATGAAAATCCAAATCAGAACAACGGTTGTTAGCATAATTCTTCTGATAGCTTTGTGTTGTTTATATCCTATGTTTAACTTGCTTAATGAGCTATGCCGTCTTGAGCACCACCTCAGTGCTCCCCATGACTCTCTGTCCTGCCTCTCTGATATGTCCTTATTTAACTATATATTTTAGGCCATTATCTTAGTTAATTAATCTAAAATGTTATATTTTATGATATATGATACTTAGTGTATTTGAAATGTTCATATATAATTAAAGTCATAGATAGGACAAAAAAGGAAGAGAACGGAGCTGAAATGGATGAAAATCGAGCAAAAACCAAAAAAGATCCTAACTCGTTGACTAGATGTTAGTTTGGATGCGGAGTTTAAGTGGACTACTCGACGAGTCGAGATCTTGGACGAGTAGAGCTGCCAGGAGGAAACCTTAATCCTTAGGGTTTTCACCCTATTTAAGCATCATATCGGGCCTCCACCCCAGCCTCCATCACCTTCACACCCTACTCTCGAAACCCTAATCAACCCTTGAGTGTTCTTGAGCTTTTCCTTTCTTTTTGTGTGATTTGAAGCTAGAAGAAGGAAGGAAACCCTTGGTGATTCAAGAAGAGGCTATAGATCTAGAACTTGTGATGCATTTCTGACCCTTTTGAGGTATAAAGCTTATACCTTGGCTTCTTTTCACTTAGATCTTCTTCTAGGCTTGCATGATGTCACTTTTGGACCTTTTCCAAGGTCATTTCTAAGATTTGACCTCTTGGTGATGTAAGGACTTCATATTTGGGCACTCTTGAGCTCTAGAAGCTCAAAGTTGCAACCTTTATTCAGCCATGGCCCTATTCTATGATGTATACCTCCATTTTTCTTTGGTATTGATGTTTTAGCTTTATAACATAATGCATGAACGTAAAGTTGGCAACTTTACGTGTAATTCTAACCTAAGGAGTCCAAATATATGAGTTGGAAGTGTTGGAATTTATTAGAGTCGACTGTATGGATTTGTCATATGGGGGACTCAACAGTTTTCCGTGTTACTCGGCGAGTCGAGTCATGGTTCCCCCAACTTTCTCTGATTTTGAGTGAACCATTGAGTTTAGGAAGTGAATGAGCTAGATGGATGTGATTAAGGGTAGGAAACTAAAGAACTCAGTGAGTCTACGAAGGGACTCGACGAGTTGATTCTTTTTATCCCAATTCTAGACGAGTCTGTGAAGGGAATCAATGAGTTGACTTAATTTATCACGGGACAAGATTGTATAGAACTCGACGAGTTAGGGAATAACTCGATGACTTGGGTTGACTGGGAGTTGACCTTGACTTTAACTTTGACCAAGGGTAAAATGGTCATTTTACCGTGAGAAAGATTATTAGATCCTAACTAAGTATTATTGTGATATTGTTAGCCGGGGAGTCATTGGAGTAGCTACCAGATATTCCTCACCGCAAGATTTTGCAGACAACTGTGCGAGGTGAGCTTTCTCCTGTAGGAACAGGTCTAAGGCACCAAGGCCTGCCCATTTAGATAGTAGTACTTCCGGACTACGGTTCAATGTCGGGCGATGCCCAAATTTGATTTATATGCTTTTCCGGATCTTGATCTGATGTCGGGGCGATCCCGAGGAATGCTTGTATGCTTGTATACTTGATGTCTTTGTGATTCTTGCATCTTTTTGTTATGTGTTAGGGGTTTGGGTGTAACACCCGGATATCCAGGTATTACATTTTATATTCTTATGTTTTATTTTTGAGCTTAAAGGGGTGGACTCGACGAGTTGAAGCATAGACTCATCGAGTAGGGTTGCGTGTGATGACTGGATTAATGAAGGAACTCGACGAGTCGGAAGGGGGACTCGACGAGTCCGCTCCGTAAGATGAAACCCTAATTCCCCGGGCATTTTGCCCTATTTAAAGTACATTATAGCCCTTTTGTGCGGCTACCAGTCTACAGAGAGTGCCCCCTAAGAGCTTGAGCGAGTTAATAGAAGGATAAGGCTATATTGATTGATTTTGGTGTGTTCTAGCTAAGGAGAAGTTGTTCCAAGAAAGAGGAGGTCAAGGGAGCTGTAGATCTAGAGTTTTCAAGCCCAGATCTACACTATTGAGGTACCAAATCGAGTTCCTTTCTATTTTGTGTTAAGATCTATGACCTAGGATTTTCTATACCTTCTTTTGAGCTTGTTATGTTGATTTCATGGTCCCTTGTGGTGTTAGACTTCGGATCTGGACCCATAAAACTCCAGAGAGCTTTCCCCAACCTGCTTTATGTTGGGTTAAGGAATAAAAGAGTCTAGATTGCCATTATAGAAAGCCTTGTGGCCAAAATAGCCTGGTACACATTACATGTGGGTCAATTTTCGACCTTTACGTGGTTATTGGTCGTGGGGAAGCCAGATCTATAGCTTAGGGAAACAGATCTGACCTTAGGAGGTCATTTTAGTGTTTTCATGGGAGCAACTCACCGAGTTCATAAGAGGACTCGACGAGTCGAGTCGGGGTTATCCCGCGATTCGTTGCTGAGTAACCCGACGAGTGGAGAGGGAACTCATCGTGCCAAGTGAGGCTTAGAAGACTTCAGTGGACCACTGTGGACTCGCCGAGTCGCCTGAGTGCACTCGACGAGTCTGGTCAAAGCTTGACCGTTGACCAAAGTTGACTTCGTTGACTTTTAGGGCTTAGTCAATGTTTGGATTTATGAGCCATTAGAGGGGTAGAATGGTCTTTTACCCTTCTTAGAGAACTTATAGAGAGGGGTTAGCCTGTCCTTTAGGAGCTTTATTAATTAGAGTAATTATTTGTATGAATAGGCGGGGGCCAGAGCAGTATTTCAGAGTTCGAGGTTTACTGAGTATCCGAGGTGAGTCTTCTCACTATACTTTACATAGAGTGGTAATCAGAGTTATGTGACAGTGTATCTTGTATGCTATTTATGTTTTGTGATTTCTATGTGATATGTGATATGCATGATTCATAGTTTTCAGAGTTAGGACCAGTGGGTCCATAGAGTTATGAGACCAAGAGGGTCCCACAGAGATATTCGACCAGAGGTTCATCAGAGTTACCGCCTTGAGTGGCTGATATGTGTCTATGTGGTAATTTGGGTAACTCACTAAGCATTTTTGCTTACAGTGTTTTGTGTTATGTGTTTTAGGTACAGTGAGGATCGCGGGAAGGAGTCAGCATGATCAGTACACACACATGAGGGGATTTTATACATTACGATCTTTGGATGTATTTATGGATTGATATGCGAACAATGAAATTTTATATTATTAATGAATAAAAATATGTTTTAAAAATAAAATATGTTTCGAAATTACATTGTTACATCGGGACTTAGGTCCAATGTCGGGGAAAGCCCATGGAGTGTCTAGTTAATATGTTATGGTAGTATGTTTTCGGAATCCGGTTTGATGTCAGTGCGGTTCTCGAGGAATTTTAGTATGCTTCCGGATCTCGGTATGATGTTAGGCGGAGCCCGAGAAGTGTTTACATGTTAGTATGTGTGTATGTTATATGTTAGTTGATATATTCATATGTATGTCGAGATCTTCTCGATGAACAAGTAGCTATAATTCGATCAACAAGGATATTATTTACTATAAATCGTACTATTAATATGAGATATAGCAAATAGATTTCAAGAAATACCATTTTTCTTAAATAGACATCTACTTGAAGATATCCATATAGATTAGCCTAGATGTTTTCTTAATCCATGTTATCCTAACAAAATATATGAAGCTTGAGATCCACTTCTAGATATAAATAAAAAATCTCATGGTCGCAATCATAATTTTAACATAAAACACATGGTATGATTTTATATCAAAACGAATAGAACATGTGTTTTTACTAAGAACTAGTGGGAGCATAAGCATATTCCTAATCTTGTATGAATGAGACATACTTAATCTTTAGAAATTACATTTTGACCATGCCAAGCCTTTTCATATTGACTCGTAATGTGTTTCTTAGATGAAAGACTAAGGAAGGAAAATATACATTCTTGGAATGGAAAATCTATAGAGATAGATAAAATGAACTTTAAAAGTTATATATCTTCGTGCATATATTGATAACATCTTGAAAGAGATCTAGATAGATGATTCCTTTGGTGGAACCTTAGAATTGTCACATGATGCCTAGTTTAAGCCAACCTCAAAAGGTAGTAGCTCATAGGTTTGAACTAGCTGAAAGGATTTATATTCGATTTAATTGGAAAATGAATCCATCACTTATTCCATATTATGCATAAGACCTGGTATATTATCATGTTGTGAGCATGTAATAAGATACCAATTAGATACATTGTTAAGTCATAGGATAACTATGAGAACATTTTAATAGTATTTTAGAAAAAAAGAGAATATATACTAGATAATCATTTTAGAAAGGATCTTCATGTAAAGAGATACAAAAGATGTTGATTTCTAAACAAATATAGATAATTATGAATTATAATTGGATTATGACTTCATTATGGAATGAAGAATATGTTTAGTGGGAATGAGGTCCAAGTAAAATATTATGACACAATTTATTCCAAATTAAGAATACATTACTTTAGAAGTTGAAATCAAATATGATTGGATGAATAAGTTCATTAAAATCTATGTTCTTTTCTTCCATTCAAGGATCTCACAGAAATCTTTGTGACACAAAGAATATATTTAATCAAGCTAAGAAACTCAATGTCATGAAAGAACATCGATCATATTCTCCAAGATATTTAACTATAGTTATAGTAAAGTCAAATATGGAGATGATAGTATTCGCAAAATTCACATAAATTAAGTTTAGTCGAACCCATTAATAAAGTTCTTCTTTTGAGATAAGTATGAGTAGTCACAGTTTAGCTGTAAGACTTTATTGTTTTAGAAATGGATTTTGATTTGGATTTTGATTTGGTTTTTGGATATTGGAACATTGTAACAACAACTATTATATTATGTTTTGATATATTAGGATATAATCATAACGTCAATACTTGTTGTGCCATGTTTAATCCAAGAATAATTTTATTATTCTAAAGGTTTATAGTTGGTTATAATTGTGGGAGAAATTATAAAGTAAGCCTAATATGAATTGGATTGGTTGACTCTCACCAGATTAAAGTAAGCAAGTGGTTGTAACCAAGTTTCATATGTACATGTCAGAGAACTAGTATTGAACTTGTAACGTACCATATTTCAACCCATTTTTTTCAATTAAACATAAAGTGTTTATTTAATTTACAACAACAAGGATCTAGATAAATCCATTTGATTCAAACATTTATCTAATTATCGATAAATATTATCATGTGCAGAAATATTTAACGGATGCAATACAATCGATCCATACCCCACCTTTATATAAGAAAACTTTAAAATATTTAACTGTAAGCACAAAGCTTAGTGAGTTCCCCAAAATACAACATACAACACAACACCAAATAAACATTTATGGGTTATTAGCAACCCTAGAGAATACCCAAAGTCCCTGTGGACAAACATCATGTCCTATGGGTTATCAGCAACCCACGAGACTACTCGAAGTCTCAGCATACACAATATCTTATCTCTAAGTAATAGTAATTAAGACCCAGCTCATCAACACGTATATACTCCCACACAAAAAAGCATGAAAGACACACAAAGACAACAAGCATCCTACATACACAATTTAGTGGGCCAACATTGGTGCCTTCGACCTATGAGCATAGTGAGAAGATTCACCTGAATCGAAGAACTCTGAAATACTAATGTATGATCCTTTTTTGCGGTGCTTGCACCCACATATCCACTAACACTAGAACCAAATAAAATCTTAATTAATAGCCCAAAATCTTCAAGTTTGACCTAAAGTCAAACTTGGTCAATATGTTAATGGTCAATAGAAGTCAAAGTCAACAAGTCAAGAAGTCAAACTTCAGGATGAGTATACCCAACGAACTCAACTCGTACACATGGCTTACTCACCATCCAAAAATAGAACCCATACGAGTAAGTGCAGCATACTCAAAGGTATGCCAACATACTCGGTCAGATGACACTTTTCCATTAAGTGTTTATTCACTTAAGTCCTTTCATCCAACACTCAGAGCTAGACTCATAACTTCATTCTAAGTCATAAAGTTTCCACCTTTATGACTTTGCAAGCCTAAATAAGGTCCACAAGCCAAAACCCTAACTTATTAATCCATTAAGACATCATAACTCATGCATGGAAGGGATAGAAGGAGCAATATCACATTTTTAATGTTCCTTCTAGCTCCACAAATGATAAATTTTCCAACTTTATCCATTAGAATGGTCCAAACCACCCAGATCTATTCTTTAAGTCTCAAAGGGACCAAAAGTGCATCTTTTTTTTTCAAATTAATCCATTAAGTCCAAGTCTCCAACTTTTAGATCTAAACCAACAAGATGTTTAGATGGATTAAAGTTCCAACTTTATCCATTACAAGGCCACAAACTTTCAAGATCTAAACGTTATGCATTAAAGTGACCAAAAGTTCTCAATACCCAAGACTCGTTAGATCTAACAAATGAATCATCAAGATTGAAGCTTTATACCCCAGAAGAAAGATGAAGGTCAACAAGGCCTGGATCTACAAGCTCCAATAGCAACCAACACTTCTCCAATGAGTTCCTTCTACTCTAAGATACACCAAGCACAATCCAAAGCACTCAAAAAAAACTTCTTTAGCGAACAAGGCTCAAAATAGGGTTAGGATTTCATGGATGGATGTCTAAGGGATGGAGGTTCAAAATATAAAGGGTTTGGGCAGTTAAGGGGGTGAAATAGGGCTCAAAACACTAAAATTAGGGTTTTGGGTCTTATTGCGTACGCCCAACTTACCAAATGGCACGCCCAACGTACGCTCTTGAATACGTGTCTTGATCAGCTTGTACGCCCAACCTACTACTACTTCCATTACTAGATTCAAATTGCTATAAGCTCTTTGTTTCAACTCCGATTTTGGCTTTCTTAAAATCCACAGAAAGATCTTGAAGAGACCCACAATATTATCTAGATATCTTGGCCTAAAAACTTCTCGAACAAAAATCCATATTTCGTGAAAGGCTCCAACCTATGACTTTCCCTTTTCTACTCTTTGGCCCAAAACACAATTCAAAGGTTAGATCCCTCAACCATCATTAAGGACTAAAGCCTTTAGACAGTCGACTTCCAACCCACAAACCTGAACCATAGAATGATCCAAATAGGGTGTTAAATGTAACATCCCAAAACTACGGTCTAAAAATTTTGTTGAAAATCATTACTAAAACATAATCATCCATAATTAAAATGAAAACAAGTGTTGTGTGTCTCAAAATATCATATCGAACATTGTTTCAAAAACTGAATAAGAAATGATAAGAGTCAATACATCCTAGGAGAAAAGTTGTGGTATGTGTCGTGCCATCAACTCGAGCCCTTCCCTTTGCTAGCTGAAGTACCTGAAACCAAAACTAAAACTGTAAGTAGGAAGCTTAGTGAGCTCCCCCAAGCTACCACATACCATACACATATAACATGCAGTTAGGAGATACAGGCCTAACCCACACTTATGGAGATACGGGCCCCGCCCACACTCATTGAGATACGGGCCCCGCCCACACTCTGCTAACTCTGAGATACGGGCCCCACTCACACTCAGCTACTCGAGATAAGGGCCCCGCCCATACTCAGCTGCTATATGATATGGGCCCCACCTACACTTAGCTACTAGGTAGACATACAAGCATCACACAGACAACACGTATAACTAGATCTATAATTCAGATGTATATCATAATCAAACTTTGATCATAAGAGATACGGGACCCGCCCACTCTCATCTACTAATCATAACATACTACGGGTCGGCCCTGGTGCCTTAGACCCATTCTTACAGAAGGAAACTCACCTCATAAGGCTGACTGCTGAAATGCTGATCGGGAACTGTCTGACTACTCCTCCGGTAACTCCCTGACTACAATTCCCATAAAGACACTTATACAAACACATATAACTAATCTGAGGGTAAAATGATCATTTTACCCCTGGTCAAAGTCAATATCCTGGTCAAAGTCAACTTCCAGTTGACCTGACTCACCGAGTTGGGCCTCCAACTCATCGAGTCCCTATCCTTTCTTTTATCCTTCTATCCGACTCTACACGTCGAGTTTAACAAAGACTCGATGAGTTCCCCTTCTAGAATGACATCTAGTCAACCTTCATCTGACTCGTCGAGTTGTATGAACAACTCGTCGAGTCCTCCTTCATCATATGAACATGTTGAGACCATGACTCGCCGAGTTTTATGAACAGCTCGTCGAGTCTGTTTTTGTGGGTAAGGAGATTGCCTTGGACTCGCCGAGTGTGTTCTAACACTTTTCGAGTCCCATGGTTTCCAGATTATGGCTATGTCTCAATACGTCGAATCGCTCCTCTAGACTTGTCTAAATCCTTGCTATCACTCAGCTGGGTTCCTTTGAACCACAACATATTGGGGACTCAAGCCCTATACTCGCCGAGTTTCAAGAATAAATCGTCAAGTCGCCAATTGTTTAAGTCTATAACTCGATTTCTGGTGTACAACTCTCATCCAAAAGGTAGATCTAGGCTTCTAAGGTTGATCTAACACGTAAACATATGAACTTTACGTGCATGCATGTATCATTGGTGCTTAAAAGGCCAAAAATGGGGGTTTTAGCATGCATGGGGTTCTTCTGGCCCTAAAGATGGCACCATTATCCCAGGAGGACCCTTCAAGGTCCTAGATTCGATGGTGAATCCACTTGGGACTTCCAAATCCCAAGACTCAAACTTCTTAAACCAAGATAACCATAAGAAGATATAGGAAATCACAAGTCAATAGGGAAGGTTTATTAGCAGAAAGTGAAGAGAAACTGATGTTGGTCTTGGATCTACTTCTTCTCCCTTGATTCTTCTTCCTTCCATCTCTTTCACTAGCTACAAGATGCACCAATAACTCTCAAAATCACCAAGTAAGCTCAATCTCTCTTATGAGGAATTAGGGTTTCGAGATTAATGCTCTAGAGGTGATGGAGGTTGGACTAGAAACCCATAATGTTCCTTAAATATGGTGCAAATCCAAAATATTAGGGTTTCGCCCAGACTGGCTTGCTTGTCGAGTCAGGCATGGACTCAGCGAGTAGATCACTTAAAATCCGCGTCCACTCCTTGCATGCACTCAATGAGTTAGGGCTACTACTCATCGAGTTACTCTTATAAAAATGATATAAATACATTAAGTACGTACTAGGAATGGGGCGTTACAATTCTCCCATACTTATCTTAGACTTCTTCTTCGAAGTCTGATGCCCCTGAAAACAACTCTGGGTAGTGCTCTCTCATCTCCTCCTCGGGCTCCCACGTCTACTCCGAGCCCTTATGATGCTTCCATCGCACCTTAACTAACCTTACCCTATTGTTCCTCAACTCCTTTACCTTGCGATCCAAAATCGCCACTAGTCTCACAATATAGTTCAGGCTATCATCAACCTGAATGTCCTCAAGGAGTACCACCGCTGAATCATCCACTAAGAACTTCCGTAATTGAGAAACGTGGAAAGTGCTGTGGATATGGTTGACCTCTACTGGAAGATCTAGCCAATACAAAACCCAACCCACACAGGCCAAAACCCTAAAGGGACCAATGAACCTAGCGCCTAGCTTGCCCCTTTTCCAAAATCGGATGACACCCTTCCAGGGTGACACCTTCAAAAGGACTATATTGCCCACTTGGAACTCCAAGTTCGAGCGCCACTTATCGGCATAACTCTTATGCCGACTCTGGGTAGTCTGAAGCATGCTACGGACCTGCTATATCAACTTTGTGGTCTTGAGTACTACCTCCGTACTCCCCATGACTCTCTGACCAACCTCACCCCAATAGACTGGGGTCCTACACTTCCTCCCATAAAGCATCTCAAAATGAGGACGGTTAATACTAGCGTGGTAACTGTTGTTATACGAAAATGCCGCTAATACAAGATACATATCGTAACTTCCACAAAAATCTAGGACATATGCCCGAAGCATGTCTTCGAGAGTCCGAATCATCCTCTCGCTCTGCTCGTCTGACTGAGGTTGGAAAGTGGTGCTGAAATGAAGATGAGTACCCATCTCGTCATGAAACCGCTTCCAAAACCTGGAAGTGAACCAGACGTCTCAGTCTGACACCACTAAAACTGGCACTCCATGATGTGCCACTACCTCTCACAAATAAATATTGGCTAAATTCTCAGTTGAGATAATCTCCTGGATCGGTATAAAATGCACACTCTTGGTCAACCAATCCACGATGACCCAAATTGAGTCAACTCCACATGCCGTCTTGGGAAGCGTAGTAATGAAATCCATGGTGATATCCTCCCATTTCCACATGGGAATATCCAATAGATGCATCTTTTCGTGGGGTCTCTAGTGCTTTTCCTTGACCTTCCTGTAGGTCAGGCATCTCTCTATATACCATGCTACATCCCGCTTCATGCAGGGCCACCAATAATCGAATCGAAGATCTCTATGCATCTTCGTCGCCCTTGGATGGATGGAGAATCGAGACTTGTCGGCCTCGTTCATCAACACTTTCCGTACCCAGCCCTAGTACGGATCCTAGACCCTCCCATGCAGAGTCAACAATCCTCGATTGTCATAATCGAAAGAAGCTACTCGGCCTACAATTCTCTCACACTTTTGCCTTTCCTCCTTCAGGCCCACAATGTGGGCCTCCTTGATCTGCTCCAACAATGGAGTAATCATTATCATCCTCAGACATATATCTCTGATCAGGGCCGCCACTGCCTTGCAGCTCAGAGCATCGGCCACAATGTTGGCCTTGCCCAGATGGTAAAGGATCTCACAATCGTAATCCTTTACCACATCCAACCATCGATGCTGCCTCATGTTCAGATTTGGCTGATCTATAAGGTATCTCAGACTCTTGTGATCCGTGTAAATGGTACAACAGACCCCATAGAGGTAATGTCACCAAATCTTGAGGGCGAATACCACTTCCCCCAACTCTAAATCATGCTTCGGGTAGTTAGCCTCGTGAGGCTTCATCTGTCTAGAGGCATAAGTTATGACATGCCCCCTCTGCATCAACACTACTCCCATACTTGTGATCGAAGTGTCACAGTATAATACAAAGTCATCCACTCCCTCTGGAAAAGGTAAGAATCGGTGCCTCGCATAGTCGCTGCTTGAGCGTCTCAAATGTTGACTGCTTCTCAGAACCCCAGCGAAACGCCACTGACTTCTTAGTCAGTCAAGTGAGTGGTACTTCTATCTTGGAAAAGTCCTAAATGAATCTTTTATAATACACTGCTAGACCTAGGAAGCTCCAAATCTCAGATGAAGACCTCGGGACCTCCCACTGCATCACGACCTCTATCTTGGCCAGATTTACATGTATACCCTTCTGGTTGATGAGGTGTCCAAGGAATAGCACCTCGCGCAACCAAAACTCACTCTTAGAGAACTTCGTGAAAAGTTTCTCCCTCCTCAGTGTCTCTAGCACCTCTCTCCGGTGCTCCTCATTTTGATCCTGAGTCTTGGAATAAACCAAGATGTCATCGATGAACACTATCATAGACCGATCCAACATCAGCCTGCATACGCGGTTCATGAAATCCATGAACGCGGTTGGAGCATTGGAGAGCTCAAACAACATCACCGCAGACTCATAATGACCATAGCGGGTCCTAAAAGCAGTCTTATGTACAGATTCATCCTTGACCCGCATCTGGTGATATCCCAGCTGCAAATCAATGATGGAAAACAAAGATGCTCCCTGAAGTTGGTCAAACAGATCATCTATCCTCGGAAGTGGGTAACGGTTCTTCACTGTTACCTTGTTCAACTCCCGGTAGTCTATACACATGTGATGCGACCCATCCTTCTTCTTCACAAACAGGATCAGGGATCCCCACGGTGAACTGCTCAGCCTGATAAAAACCATGTATAGCAACTCCTGCAGCTGCGTAGACAACTCCTGCATCTCTGGAAGAGCCAACCGATATGGTGCCTTGGCTATCGGAGCCGCATCAGGAACCAAGTCAATCCTGAACTCAACCTGTCTCTCAGGAGGTATTCCAAGCAAATCATCTGGAAACACATCTGGGTACTCTCATACCACCGATACATCGTCAACTTTCGCCTTACCCTTCTCCTGGGCATCCATCTAGAAACACATCTGGGTACTCGGGATGTACCTCGCGCAACCCTGCTAATAGTAGCGCCTCACTCTCGCTGCAGAGCATAGAATTGGTCCGCGTTGTGGCCTCTCGCCCTGAATCACTAACTCTCCCCCACTAGGAGTGTGAACCCTCACTAACTGTAGCTCACAATTGATCACTGCCCCATTGGGGCTCAACCAATCCATACCTACTATAACCTTATTCCCTCGCATGGGAATAGGAACCAAATCCACGGAGAACATTTCATCAAATAACCGCAACATACATACTCTATGAACCCTCGCGACCGTGATGGTCCTGTCATCCGCTATCTCCACATCGAGTGGGCAGTCTAGCTCCCCTGGAGCTCTACTAAATCACTTTCTAGGTGCAAGCGACACAAATGATCAGGTAGCCCCCGAATCAAACATTACCATAGCTGAGTTGTCGTTCACTAAGAACGATCCTATAAACAACACAAAATATGAGCAATAATAAGAAATAAATAAGAGGTAATGGAGAAGGTACATACCTGTAACCAGATCAGGAGCTGCACATGCCTCCTCTGCAGTCAACTGGAAGGCTCTGCTCTTTGCCACTGGCATCTCAGCCCGGCCCTGACGGCCGTCTGTAATCCTCAATGTAGCAGGGGCGGGTGCCATCACCGTCCATGTTGTCGCGAAACTCGGATACTGGGATCTCTTATGGACCCTTTGATTGGACTGAAAGCAAATTAGATCAGATAATGTGGTGGTAGTAGTAGTAGTAGAAGCAGCAATACAAGCTCTGCTCACATGTCCTGTTTGGCTGCACTTGAAACTCTTTGCCCTACACGTACCCTCGTACGACCTGCCACACTTGCTTCAGCGGCCTCGGCTCTGTTGGTCCTTCCCTTTGTAATCTGTCGTGGGATTCTTGCCTGAGCCCTCCGTGCCAGGTACCGACTCTAGCTTCCTCTTCCTCTCCATCTCAAGATCTCTCTCTCTCTCTCTTTCTCCCGATCCTATGCTATCATATCCTCTAGCATTTTACAGTTAGATTGTCTCACAAACTAGCGTATATCACTCCGTAACACCTCATGATATTGGGCCTTCTTCATCTCCTCACCCGCGGCATACTACTCAACAAGGAGAGCCCTTTCCCTAAACTTGGCGGTAGTCACCGCCACCATCGCTGTCGTCTGCTACAGATCCTGAAACTCCCTAGCATGTTGATGCACCTCAATGACGAGTGCAAACTCGATCCTGAACCAGGTAGTGAAATCACCCCAGGTCATCGCATCCAAGGTTGTGTCACCTCCAATGGCTCTCCCAACCCCCCCCCCCCCCCCGCCAGTCTCGTGCCCTGTCCTTCAGAAGACAGTATGCCAATCTGACCTTCTCCCCCTCGGGACATTTGCTGGTGCGAAAGGCGTTGGCAACATCTGCCAACCATCCGATACTAGTAATGGGGTCTCGGGCCCCATTGTAATTGGGAGCTCCACAGGCTCTGAACTCCCTGAAGGTGAGCGTGTGTAACCCCAACGTGGCCGCCATCTCAGAGCGAAAGACACTCAATCTCTCATCCATGAGCTCCAGGATACCCTCCTTGATTGAACCAAAGATCACAGGAGTCTGCTTGTGTATAGTGTCTGTGATCTCTGAGGAGAGAAACTCCCTAATCTGCTCATATATCTACTCGGCCCCCGAGCCCAAGCCTGATCCCTCACCTGAACTGCCAACCGCTAGTCTAGGGTGTAGCACCACCATTCTGAAAACACGTAGTGACAACTTTCAGAAATATTGACATATCTGGAGGGATCACATCTACTACAAGTTCCTTGGCCATGTCTCAACCTTCCATGATTCAATTATGGATCCTCTGATTTCAGTAGTATGGGCCCATACTACCTTCCACATCTATCCATACATTCCTCAAGAACTGCCTTGACTCCTCCAAGTCCCTTTTACTGCTACTGTCCTCTGTTACTCTTATCCTAGGCTTGCCCTAGGGTAATCACTACCTCTCTCTCTCTCTCTCTCTACCATCAGCTGCATAAGAAGTCCCTGCTTTCTTCCCCTGACTAGCTCGCGAATTCTATTACATATTACTCAGACTAGATAATTTTTCGAATGAGAGATCCTACTCTACAATGGTTGGACTCAAACAAGAGCTGCAAAATAGAGTTAGACCTAATGCTCTTAAAATATTTAGTCCTTTCAATGTGTAACTTAACTTATTCATTTACTAGTTAGTTGAAGACAACTAGAACACCTAAATGCACAAAGCAAGCATCATTCGGGAAATGAGTACACATAATCAAACATATACTACTCAGACTAACATCTTGACTAATCTGTACTAGCATGCAATTTTCATAGAGCTGAAACACATATAACAGGCACATAAGGCATCCTTCCTAGATCCTTAGTCCTTATCTAGAATGATGTTCTAATAAAGTTGATAATCATAACATAGCATAAACTTGTATGGGTAACTTGGAAGTACTTACATGAACTTGGCTGATCGCAGGCACCACACCCTTTTCTCTTATTCAAAAAGTCTTTCCTTTTGAAATATTTATACCACTTCCTTAGTTTGAGTTCAAACACACTTAGAAGTGCGCCCGAATCCCTCAAACCAAGGCTCTGATACCAACTTGTAACATCCCAAAAATACGGTCTAAAAATTTTGTTGAAAAGCATTACTAAAACATAATCATCCATAATTAAAATGAAAACAAGTGTTGTGTGTCTCAAAATATCATATCGAACATTGTTTCAAAAACTGAATAAGAAAATATTTGAGTCAATACATCCCAGGAGACAACCTGTGGTGTGTGCCATGCCATCAACTTGAGCCCTTCCCTTTGCTAGTTGAAGAACCTGAAACCAAAACTGAAACTGTAAGCACGAACATTAGTGAGATCCCCCAAGCTACCAAAAACCATATACATATAACATGCAGCTATGAGATACGGGCCCTGCCCACACTCTGCTAACTTTGAGATACGGGCCCCGCCCAAACTTAGCTACTAGGTAGACATATAAGTATCACACAAACATCAAGTATAAATAGATCTATCATTCAGATGTATATCATAATCAAACTCTGCTAATGGGAGATACGGGCCCCACCCACTCTCATATACTAATCATAACATACTACGGTCCAGCCTTGGTGCCTAAGACCCGTTCTTACTGAAGGAAACTCACCTCATAAGGCTGACTGCTGACATGCTGATCGGGAACTGTCTGACAGCTTCTTCGGTAACTCCTCGGCAATAATTCCCATGAAGACACATAATCAAACACTGATAACTCATCTTAGGGTAAAATGACCATTTTACCCATGTTCAAAGACAATATCCTAGTTAAGGTTAACTTCCAGTTGACCTGACTCACCCAGTTGTGCCTCCAACTCGTCGAGTCCCTATCCTTTCTTTTATCTTTCTATCCCACTCTACTCGTCGAGTTTAGCAAAGACTCGACGAGTTAGCCTTCTATAATGACATCTAGTAAACCTTCATCTGACTCGCCGAGTTGTATGAACAACTCTTCGAGTCCTCCTTCATCATATGAACACGTCCAGACTATGACTCGCCGAGTTGTATGAACAGCTCGTCGAGTCTGTTCTTGTGGGTAAGGAAATTGCCTTGGACTCACCGAGTGTGTTCTAACACTCGTCGAGTCACATGGTTTCTAGATTATAGCTATGTCTCAATACGTCGAATTGCTTTGGTGGAGTTGTCTAAATCCTTGCTATCACTCAGTTTAGCTCCTTTGAACTACAACAGATTGGGGACTCAAGCCCCGGACTCGCCGAGTTCCAAGAACAACTCGTCGAGTCGCCTATTTTCCAAGTCCATAACTCGATTTCTGGTGCACAACTCTCATCCAAAAGGTAGATCTAGGCTTCTATGGTTGATCTAACACGTAAAGTTATGAACTTTACGTGCATGCATGTATCATTGCTGCTTAAAATGCCTAAAATGGGGGTTTTATCATGCATGGCGTTCGCATGGCGCTAAAGATTGCACCTTTATTCCATGAGGACCCTTCAAGGTTCTAGAGCTGGTGGTGAATCGACTTAGGATGTCCAAATCCCATGTGTTAAGCTTCTTAGACCAAGATAACCACAAGAAGATATAGGAAATCAGAAGTCAATAGGGAAGGTTTATTAGCAGAAAGTGAAGAGAAACTGATGTTGGTCTTGGATCTACTTCTTCTCCCTTGATTCTTCTTCCTTCCAACTCTTTCACTAGCTACAAGATGCACTAATAACTCTCAAAATCACCAAGTAAGCTCAATATCTCTTATGGGGAATTAGGGTTTCGAGATTAATGCTCTGGAGGTGATGGAGGTTGGACTAGAAACCAATAATGTTCCTTAAATAGGGTGCAAATCCCAAATATTAGGGTTTCGCCCAGACTGGCTTGCTTGTCGAGTCAGGCATGGACTCGGCGAGTAGATCACTTAAAACCCACATCCACTCGTTGCATCTACTCGATGAGTTAGGGCTTTTACTCGTCGAGTTACCGTTATAAAAATGATATAAATAGATTAAGTTCATACTCGGAATGGGGCATCACATTAAAACTCTCCCCCACTTAAACTAAAACTTGTCCTCAAAATCATTCCTTACTATCTCCTATGTCAAACCAAAGGATTCTTATTGACCTGAATTCTGAATAAGGCTAGAGAAGTCATCTCACTCTGATGACTGCCCCCTCATTTTTGTCGAACCAAAATTAACCGAAATAACCGTTGAGGTATGAATTCTTGTCCAATATGGAGCACTTATAATCAAGTGGAGCACTTGGATGCAACATTTTGAGTTCATTTGGAGCACTTAGAACTCAATGGAGTACTTGGGGTTCATGGAACATGTGAAAAACGAATGGATCATCTAAGAAGGGAATGGATCGTCTGTGAAAGGAACGGATCAAGTGCCAAAGGAACGGATCATATAAAAGGGGGTTGGAGCGCCTGGAAGAGGCTTGGAGAGCTTGGGAGTGACATGGAGCAAAAAGGGGACCTTGTTACACCATATATTAAAGGGATGGGCCAAAAAGGATTTTGCGCCATAATCATTACTTCTTGCATGATAATGCTCCCTCTTGCACCATGAGGGTTTCCTCTTGCACCATGAGGTATGTTCTTGCGCCATGCATGTTCCTGTTATGCCATGGTGGTGTTTATGCTCCGATATTGATGCTTTTGCGCCACACTTGAAGCCTATTGTGCCATCCTTGGACATGTTGCACCATCATGGTGCAAGATAGGCTATTTTGGTTCCTTGATTATCCATCATATCCCTGATGACAAGAGTATTTTATGAACTCCACTATGATTCTCAAGATCATTCAAGAATGCTTAGAAGTTGGTATTGCTCAAGGATTACACCGTGTTGTGCCACCATGATGGATGTTCGGCTATTATTGTTTATGATGCGCCACTTGTATGTCATGATGATTCACTATGGAAAAAGGTGCTCCATCATTTTTGTTGTTGGTGCTCATAGGTTGTATGACATGGAAGAATGTTCCAGAAGACGTTGCATGGTAGGATATAATTGGTTGTCACCATTCATGGGCCTATGGGAAAATAGGATTGGCCTATTAGGGTTTTAGATTTGATCCCTCAAGTGTAAATAGACTCATAGCTCCATCATCATATGTCTACAAAAATTTCAAGAGAGGAATCACTGTGAGGTTGATAGCACTCCTTTGGAGTGGTTATTAAGCAAGACAAATTCTTTGTTTTTGAGAGCTCAAGTGAGGTGTAACCTTTGTGTGTAATTGTATTTGTTCGTGGAAGTTAATAAAAAACATCTCTCTGTCCGTTTCTCGTGGATGTAGGTCACCCAGGCCGAACCATATTGTGTTCACTTGATTTACATTTTCAAAATTTTTATTTCTGCAAGTTCACCGAAGTTTGTTTTGATATTTGTCTAAAGTACTAAACTTGCTTTGTTTTCAGCCAACAAACTGGTATCAGAGATATGGATGAAGATGGGAGAGTTAAGATCGACAAATTCATTGGACATGATTTCGGTTTCTAGAAAATGCAAATCAAAGACTACCTCTACTAGAAAAACTTACATGAACCATTGTCCCAAAGTAAACCTGAATAAATGAAGTGGGAGGAATAGGAATTGTTATATCAAAAGGAACTTGGTGTGGTGAGATTACCTTTCGCAAAGAAGGTAACATACAAAAATGTCAATGTGAAGACTACTCATGAGTTGATCAAGGCACTATCTAACACGCATGAAAAACCTTCAGTAGCACACACGCTTCACTTAATTCAATAATTTGTAAATCTGAAGATGAAGGAGAGTGGCTTAGTGACTGATCATGTTAATGAATTTAATTCGATCCTATCAAGGTTGATGTCAGTTGATATTAAATTTGAAGATGAAGTCATGGAATTGCTATTATTATTATCTTTGCCTGCTAGTTGCTCCAGTACAGTGAGAACAGTTAGCAGCTTAGATGGGACGCTAAACTAAAATTCAAAGGCATTTGTGATTTAATCCTTAGTGAGTATGTATGCAGAAAAAGTGTTGTAGAAGCCTCCAATAGTCTTTTGAGTACTGAGGACAGAGGAAGGGGTTCAATAGAGGATGTGGGGGTAGTGGAAAATCAAATTCGAGAAGGAGAGGTGGACCGAACAACAGAAGGGATGTGACCTGTTGGAACTGCAAAGAGAGTGGTCATGTCAAAAGTCATTACCCAATGCTCATGGCAAATAAAGGCCACAAGGAGATGAATATGGCCGAAGATTTTGAAGGTGACATGCTCCTTTTTTCAATTGAAAATTCAATAGAATCCTAGGTCTTGGATTTTGGTGCATCATTTCATGCTAGCCATTCCAAAGGTGTGATGCATAAATTTAGGCATTACCAAGGGAAGGTCAGGCTAGCAGATAAAAAGTTTCTGGATATCATGGATGTCAGAGATGTGGTTCTCAAGATGACTTTGGGTATGAATTTACTTTGAAGAATGTTAATTTCATTCCAGATCTAAAGAGGATGTTGATATCAGTTGGACAACTTGATAGTGAAGGTCATTATGTTACATTTGGTGATCACTAGTGGAAAGTGAAAAATGGAAACTTGATCATTGCTAAGGGTTAGAAACATGGTACACTATACATGGTGGAAGTTACCGATTTTAACGCACATGCGGTTGAAGAATTTGGGGCATCCACTCTATGCCACAAAAAAATTGTTCATAAGAGTGACAAGGGAATGAGGAAGCTTGTATCCAGTGGTAGGATGCTAGATTCTAAGAATGTGAAAGATGCTTTTAAGCCATGTTCTATCGGCAGACAGAAGAAAGTTAGTTTTGTGAAGATAGGAAATCTGCCTAAGTTTGGGAAGTCGGGTTCAGTTTATTCTGGTGTTTACAGTCTAACTTTAGATTCTTCAGTGGGAGGATCTCAGAATCATGCAAAACCAATATTTGGTCAAAGGATAAGAAAATTATCAAGAAGCAATGGGAGCTCTGATAAACTTGGAAATACTGGGAGCTCTAGTGATAATGGTTATAATGGTGGAGTTATAGGTGTTTCAAAGATCAAACCACATATCATCTAGAGGACCACGAAGAAAAGTACTTTAGTAAGGTATTATCCATCAAAAAATAATACGTTGACATGTGAGAATGGGTCAAAACCAGAGACCTTGAGGATTAACTCCATATAGTGGTTAAAGACTATGGATGATAAGTTAAGCGGACTACCGAACAGTAAGATGTTTCAGGTTAAGGATAAGATGGATGGAGGTAAAACTTGCAATGGAAGATTGGCCATCAAGGGAATACAATAGAAGGGGAGGACGATTATCTAGTTGCGAAGATGACTACAATTACTTCTATGAGGAATGCAGTTGCCTCTAAAAATCTCCATCTAGAGAACCTAGATGTGAATACAACTAATCTCCTTTATGATAACTTGGAAGGATACATCTTGATGGCCCAACCAGAATTTTCTATTACAGCTGGTAAGCAAATGTGATGTTCAAGAAGAAAGAAAACTTGTATGGCATGAAGCAAACTTCTTAGAAGTGGTACTTAAAGTTTGATAACTTAAAGAGGAGGAGTGGGTTTAGAATGCATGAGGTTGATCATAGTTGTTATTTGAAGAAGTTAATATCCTCATACATTATCCTCGTATTGAATGTTGATGTCGTGTTGATTACTAGTCCTAACATGCAGAAGATTAATAATCTTATGATGCGGCTGACTAGAGAGTACAAGACAATAAACCAAGGGGCTACTAAGTTGGTCAAAGTCCTTAGCATGGAGAACTCAGAAGATGAATTTACTAAGGTGTTTATCAATAAAAAGTTGAAGCCAAGCATGGCTTCATCTGCCCTTACAAGATTTTGAGGATGGGGTTGGCATAGAGAGAGAGAAAGATATATATATATATATATATATATATATATATATATATATATATATATAGATAGATAGATAGATTGAGAGAATGATGAAGACTTTGAATGGCAAATGAAGTTGTTCAAGCCTTCAAGTGAGAGATTGTTGAGGTATGAAGTCTTGTGCAACATGGAACACTTAGAATTAAGTGGAACACTTGGATGGACATTTTAAGTTCATTTGGAGCACTTAGAACACAATGGAGCACTTCAGGTTCATAGAGCATGTGAAAAAGGAACGAATCATCTGAGAAAGGAATGGATCATCTGACAAAGGAATGGATCAAGTGCCAAAGAATAGATCATATAAAAGGGGTTTGGAGCACCTGTAAGAGGTTTGGTGAACTTGGGAGTGACATCAAGCAATGATGGGACCTTTTTGCACCATATGTTAAAC
This sequence comes from Lactuca saligna, assembly GCF_052625555.1. Classification (NCBI taxonomy): domain Eukaryota; kingdom Viridiplantae; phylum Streptophyta; class Magnoliopsida; order Asterales; family Asteraceae; genus Lactuca; species Lactuca saligna. The sequence continues at coordinate 169,709,103 of NC_136425.1, forward strand.
GCATGGGCCAAGAAGGATGTTGTTGTGCCATAAGCATTTCTTCTTGTGCCATAATGCTCCCTCTTGCGCCATGAGGGGTTCCTCTTATTCCATGACCATCCCCTTGCACCATGAGGTATGTTATTACGCCATGCATTGCCATGTTACTCCATGCATGTTCATGTTGATCCATAGTGGTGTTATTGCTCCAATCTTGATGTTCTTGTGCCATACTTGAAGCATGTTGCACCATCCTTGCACATGTTTTGCCATCATGGTGAAATATGAGTCATTTTGGTTCTCTGATGATCCATGGTATCCTTGATGAGCAAAGTATGATATGAAGTTCCCTATGATCCTCAAGATCATTTAAGGATGCTCAGAAGTTGCTATTGCTCAAGGATTACACCATCTTGTGACCATGATGGATGTTAGGCCATTAGTGTTCATGGTACGCCACTTGTACATCATGATTCTCCACTATGGCTAAAGGCTCTCCATCATATTTGTTCTTGATGCTCATGGATTGGATAACAAGGAAGAATGTTCTAGAAGATGCTGCATGCAAGGATATGATTGGTTGTCACCATTCATGGGCCAATGGGCTTAGCCCATTAGGGTTTTAGGTGTTATCCCTCAAGTGTAAATAGAATCATATTTCCATCATTGTATGTGAGGTTGAGGTTGAGAGCACTCCTTTAGAGAAGTTAGTAAGCAAGAATGATTATTTGTTTTTGAGAGCTCAAGTGAGGTGTAAACTTTTTGTGTGATTGTATTTGTTCTTGGAAGTTAATAAAAATCCTCTGTCTCTGTCTCTGTCTCTGTCTCTCTCTCTTTCTCTCTCTCTCTCTCTCTCACACTCTCACTCTCTCTCGTTTTCCCCCATGGATGTAGGTCACCTTGACCGAACCACATTAAATATTGTCTTCACTTGATTTACATTTTCATAAGTTTTATTTCCGCAAGTTCACCGAATTTTGTTTTGAAATTTATCTGAAGTGCTTAACTTGTTAGTTGCCAACCAACAATCACAATCCCTAACAAAAAATGAGCCTAAACTTTGCCCTAGGTCAACGAGTGTCCAACCGCTACGCTTGAAACTAAAAACCCTAATTGATGTCTGAATCTCATACAAACATAACCTTTCGAAAACATTCCCACAATGACTCAACTTCATAACTCGAACAACACAAACCTATCGGTTCTAAACAAATTTAAGGATACCAAAAACATAAACACCACAACCACTTACCGGTACTGAAAATCCTGATCGAAAACAATATCATATCTAGACTCCAAAATTGAACAAGTACGGGAGGTCCTAACCTATCTGCCAACACGAATTCATAAGCCATTCACTCTGGATGAAGTACAAGTCAATCAACCATTGCACGAATGATTACCATGTCCTCTTTACCCCATTGATCACTACAAACTGAACCGAGTTCTCACGTCACATTCATCACCAACCTAGCCTATGATTTTACTAAGTATTACAAATGTTGAGCCCCACTCAAGACCCTTCACCCAAACTTCTAATGATCTAAATCATCCTAGAGAATGCCATGAACCAAGTTATAGACTTCTATCACTCTTACAACCACCTACGCACCTAGTGACTGCTACAACTACTCTACAGTCTTACAACACTTCCACAACCACATTCTATCCTAGTAAATTATATGGCTACTCTGTAGTCTTACATCATTTCCACAAATACATACTAAATGAAAACACTGCGAGTTAAAAACTCTTCCTACCGAACTTTATCGTGTGATTGGGTCATGCTTTAGACCCCAAAGCCTTAACCAGACAAGAACATGCACAAATGTCCTAACACAACCCTCAACCCATACCTAGCCATGAATCCATATCATTTTCTCCGATGCTCACCACTGACCAAAGAAACCTATTCCTTGATTAATCCTAAACTCTCTCACAACCATAACTAGCTCTCTAGTTGACTTGGGATGATAACATGTTGGCTATCCTTCCAAGTTAATCCTTAATAAAAAATATCTTATCTGCACCACCCGATTAGCCATTCAAGGTCCCGCCGACCAAACAGTAGTATTTTCGACACTCATAGTCCTGACCTATCTTGGATTCATAATAACATCAAGGAAACCTGGCGCTCCCTCTAGATATACCAATCCAAATCCATGACATGGGCACAAATTCTAAAATGGCTCACAATTGGAACTATCTCGACAATCCTTAGTGACCATCCCTCACTTGGATTCGTCTCTACCCTGATAACCTCTTAATCACTAGATTACATAGCCATCACAAAATATTCCTCCCCAATCACCATCACACTGAGCTTAATGGACTAAGATCACAAGAGCAAACGATATTGGGTGCCCACGCCCCAAACCAAATTAAGCACTTTACTACTCTTGATGAAAGATTTCTGTATCCAAAGTACCTTCCCTTGATACAATTCCACATCCTTTTACAATCCCAATTGATGACAAGGAAACCAAAATACCCACAATTTGAAATAGATAGATATTTACTTCATTGCTCTAATTACTATTGTATCAAACCCGAGTATGCTATAAACAATAATTCCATAATCGAGCAAATTAAGGCAAACGTACCTTGAAGCCATGATATACCATAAACAGATTATGATGATAAGTTTTTGTGTCCATTGGACTCCAACGTATGCGGATCATCAACTTTGAAGCATCCCAACTATTGACAATGAACGAGGAAAATCAATGATCGAGAATGTACTGATAATAACCAAGTGATCCAATGTTTTTTCCACTAAACTGAACCCATGCAGAACTACCTATACCCAAACCAAATGTTGATTGACAGATCAACCACTGCTTATCTTGGACTATAGTAGCAATTTATAACTCGAGCTAACAAATCCTTCAATAGTTGATGCTTGACCAGAGGGACCTAACCACCTATTGAATAGTTCATCGGCTTTCCCGAAAGGGACCACTGGCTACAATGAGCTCCTTGACCAATAGTGTCCTGGCGTGAAGACAACTCATGTAATTCCAAGCACATTTAATCTGATGACAACTTGCTCTGCACTCTCATCTTGAATTAAAGTCTCACATATCTGGTTCTGCTCCACTTGGGTTTAAACTATCACCAATTGACGTTGCAAACAACTACACTTTAAAACAGATAAGCCAGATACTGTTGCGATATGTCGGAGAGGATATGTGCGGAACTGCAGGAAGGATCCTTATGAGTATCTTCTCCTGTTATCATAATACTAAATAGAGAAACGACCGTTAATTAATGTTCAGGAGGAGTTCCCGGGATGAAGCTCTGACGATCAAGTCTGTATGAGATCTAAGAAAGATGGTAGAACATTACAGGAAAGAGAGAATTCCGTTCCCTTCCTAATAAGGAAGAAGGATCCTTTTATACCTGTATTTTGGGACGTCTTTTCAACCGATTATTTTGAAGATTCCCTCTTCAGGTGCAACGTGGCGGATCCATATTGGCAGGTCCTTCGTCACATCTTTTGCCTCATTCCTTCATTGTCTGGGAGGGGATCTTATAAATGTTTATGAAGATCATGGATATCGTCTAATGGACGTGTGGGACTCTATGATTGGTCCCACATTTACTGGGTTGTAACTTCCTGGGAAGGGGTTAAGGCGCGGTTCTGCACCTTAACCACCAGACCAGCACTCTTCGCGTTGGCGAAGGACCGGACTTGGCTTTAGACTAGGTTCTGACCAGGCAAAGACCGGTGTTAGTTTGACTTATTTCTTGACATTCCCCTAAGGGATACGTTAACAAGTCCCTTAGACTCGTAGGTATATGCGTTAGTTTGACAGTGTCTCCATTCGAGTTTATATCTCAACATGGGCATGCCCGTGATTAGTTTTATCATTTGACAGGCTTTAGGTAGCGCCGTTAATGTTTGTCAGTACCATTGAGAGATGGTTCTTGATGCCGATTTCACCTTTAAAACCTACTTTTTTCTCCCATACTCTTCATCCTCACATCCCTATTTTAGATTTGTTGTATCAATCCGGATATCTTGTTAATTTTCTCTTCGATTGTTCATCCTTTTTCTTGAAAATGGACTGTTACGGTAAAGTCCCTACTGCTAAGGAGTTCACATTTTTGCAAGATCGCTTCGGTTTCTTAGCAGAGCATGGAGTAATAATTCTGGCAAATGGGGTGTCAATCTACGGTCTCCCTCAAGAGAAGGTAGGGGTTTCGATCCCCCTATTTAAGGCGGGGTTGCGCTTGCCGACATCCGATTTCTTCAACATGATCGTGGACCACTTTGGTCTTTTCGTCAATGAGTTGACCCCGAGCGCTATTAATAAAATCATCGGTTTTGAAATCATTTGTCGCTCTCTGGGTTATATACCAACTTTTGGGGTTTTCAGTTACATATAATGTTCAATTATGAATTTTGGGGTCCGCACTTTAGCAAAGAGAAGAGGCATTTGTCAGTTGATCTTTGAACAAGACGCTCCGAAAAAAATTGGTAACATCAGTGGCTTCAGGTTAATCAAAACCTTATGGGGCGGAGGTCTCGTAGAACCCAAAACTTTTATGATCATCTCCCCAAGTTGTTTGGGTGCAATCTAACTCTCTGCAAGTATCTAGGAAACATCACTATCGTTAGGAGGAACTGGGAAGATATCATTCTTGTAGAGGTCGGTGTGAGTGTTATCTGGAGGGCTCACTGGATTATGGCACAAATGTTCATCGTGAGATGTGGTATAAACTCATCTCCTTCTCCCCCCATCCATTTTTGAAATCAGAGTGAGGATAAGATATATTTTTGGCTTGTGGGATCTTACTGTTGGTGTTTGTTTTCACAGGTGCTGAGGTCGAGATTTCATTGGAGATGGCCCGGCGTGGTCACTATCAGTGAAAGCTTTGACATCGTGAGATCGATCTTATAGAGACTCTTACTCCTCATGTATCTGAAAGATGCATGAGAGAGCTTGTTGGACTGCCCTTGGTGGAAAAGGGAAATGTAGGTTCTAGCGGGCCTATGATGCCTACCCAGCCGACCATTGATTCCCCAGTTCGTTTCGAATTTCCGTTCCTTTTGGTTTCCCTATGGGAGCACAATTAGGAAGATATAGTGCTCATATTTAAAAGAGGCATAGTTTGCGTGTGGTGTCCTCATCGGGTGAGAAGATAGAATCCAATGATGCGAGTCTTCGCCCTCGTAAAGCCCGTAGGACTGTATCTGTGGCCAGGCTTCTTGGCGATAATGGAGGTATTCTCAAGGGTCAATTTTCTATGCTTGGGCAGAAAGAGATAGTGGTGGTGCCTAGCTCTCCGAGGGCGTCACCATCACGAATCGTTGGTTCTTCCTTGGTTATTCCTGATTTTAGCTCTATGCATGGGGGTGCATCAGGTTCACCTGAAGATTCCTGTCAACGTAGGAAGCCTTCTATGATCGATGGAACTAGGAATTCATCTCACTCCCTATCTTTTGAGGGCTAGACTCTGAGACGGTCGATTACCATAGATTCCTTGCTGTCGGAGGACACTACTTCCCATTAGTGGAGTAGGTGAGCTCAAACTCCATCCACATTGAGTTCGCTTGCGGTTCAATCAAGTGCTCACATGGCTGGTGACCTTTGTTACACTGTGGCCTCGACTTCTTCCCTTATGGTTATTGCTGTCGATCGGGTTCACCATCATGGTGTGAATCAGAGGTAGTTGAAAGTATTACAGGGTGCCTTGGTAGGCATGAAGGAGGCGGAGCGCCAAGTTCTTGCTGAACCGAACTGCATTGTAATCGGCAAGAAGGCCGCTTTAGAGTATTAAGTGGCCACCTTGGGGACTGATCTGAGCGACTCGAGGACCAAGTGAGTTCTCTTATCCGGGAGAAAGACGTACTAGCGAGTAAATTAGCTAGGTTCCAACATCAACTCACCCGTGCTCGTGTGGATGGACTAGTTGCGTGAGGTAATTTATAGTGGATGCTTGAGAAGGGGGTGGTTCACATAATTAATAAGGTCATTGAGAGCACATAACTCGCCAGTAGGATTCGGGGTGTTTGTGAGGCGCATGAAGCCGTTACGTTTGCAAAGGGAAATGACTGGGTGGTCTCTCTGCAAGTGTCGGGGAACCTGAAGTCCCAAGTTCTGGCCGTGTTACAAGAAGAGTTGAAAAGGTGGATGTTGTCGTATTGTCCCTGGCTGAGACGAATTTTGTGGGCCTATTTTGCTTGGGGGAGCTGGATTATAATGACTTCTACCAGCTTTGTGGAAGGCCAAATCCGGGAGGTTCTTCCTCATATTTTGAGGGTTGACATTTGTAGTTGCCTTCGTAATTTTTATGTGTATAGTAAAGAATGTCAGCCGCTGTAAACTCTGTACTTTATTTTGTACTTTGTATGGAAGTGTTCTCTTCCATTTCCTTTTTGTATTTATACACATTGTTGTGGCAAGTTAACACATATATTATGATTTGTCCTGTGATTTCATTAAGGACATGCTATTATATTGCACACTCCCTTGTTCTAGGGTTTGTGTGCTTCTGACGTTGCATAGTCCTTATTATTGAGCTATTCTCTGTTGGCTCATGTGTTTAATTAAGCTTAATGAGTTATGTTGTGCAATGTTAGTTGTTGCTGAGGACTGTATTTTATGGTGTAGCTACCAATACATAGTCTGAGGTCGTCACCTCAAGACCTTGCTAATACATAGGTTGAGGTCGTCACCTCAAGACCTATTATTATTGTGATATCAGGGGAAAGGTTATGAATCTTCTAGAACCCCTTTGATGCAGCGCAAAAAAACAACACAAAGATAACCAAGAATGAACCTGTTGATTCTAAAAAAATAGCCAGGACAAGCTCTTCAAAACCACGTTGATTCTACGAATACCGTGGGATTGGCTTCAAACTCTGGGTTAACACACAGAATTTGGGAGAAAATCGAAAGTTCATAAAATTGATGATCGACCATCCAAATTACATCAAAAACAGTTAAATAAGAAGCAGAAATTAAAATGAAACCCTAAAAGTCCATGGGCCAAAAACAAACCCAAAAATTAAGGAAAAATAACAAAATTGTTCATAACTCCATTTAGAAAGCGATTTCTGGACTCAAAAATGGGTAAGTCCCCTTTAGGAACTTATCTAGACGTGCTCCTTGCTCCAAGCTTCGATTTGACTGGTTGTAGGCCCGAAACAGAGATTCGTAGCCAAAGTTATGGCCATTTCCGTGAAGCCCCTTTAGTCACACGATCGTGGGCCTCTAGGAACGCAAGGGCCCGATCCTCCAAACTAGGGCCCACGTCATCCCCTCTTGGGTAGACAAAATTTGACTTTGAATGTGCACCATGGTCATCATCAGAAGAATCCCCATAATAAGGAAGCAAATGCTTTACATTGAAAACATCAGAACAACGAACGTGGCTTGGCAACTGTAGACGGTAAGCATTGGAATTAATCTTCTCCACAATCCCCACTGGTCTAATCTTCTTAGCTGACATCTTGTTGTACTCACCAACCGAAAAATGATCTTTAGACAAAACAGCCCAAACAAAGTCACCTACTTCAAAATCAACTTGTCTGCGTTTTTTATCTGCATCTTGCTTGTACTTGGAGTTAGCTCGGACCAATTTGTCATGAACAACCTTATCAACATCATGCAGTCCTCCAACAAAATCCTGCACTTTCTTTGGAATAACCCTAGAAACAGGCAGTGACATCAAATCTAGTGGTCCCCGTGGCTGAACAGAATAGACCACCTGGAATGGACTATATCCAGTACTTCGGTTGATAACCTGATTATGAGAAAACTCAGCTTGACAAAGCTTCTGATCCCAGGTCTTCACATGATCACCCACTAAACACCGCAAAATATTACCAAGGGATCGATTGCCAACCTCTGTTTGGCTATCCGTTTATGGATGATATGAACTACTAAAATTGAGCTGAGTGTTCACCATTTTCCATAGGCTGTACCAAAAATGACTCAAAAACCTAGTGTCTCGATCTGATACAATAGAAGATGGCAATCCATGCAAACGGTAGACGTCTCGAAAGAACTACTGGGCCACATTAACTGCATCTGTCGTCTTTTTGCAAAGAATAAAGTGGACCATCTTAGAAAAACAATCAACAACCACAAATATTGAATCATTTCTCCATTGAGTACGTGGTAAACCCAACACAAAATCCATGTTGATGTCTACTCAAGGTTGTGATGGAATAGGAAAAGGATATAGAGTCCTGCATTGGTAGATGTGCCCTTTGAGACCTGATACATTCGACACCGTTTAACATATCTATCCACCTCCTTGCGCATTGTAGGCCAAAAATAAGATGATTGTACCAATTGTAAAGTGCGATCTCAGCTGACATGCCCTTCACCATGCAACTCCCTAATGATTTGAAGGCGGAGACTAGAGTCAGGGATGCACAATTGATTGCCTTTGAAAAGAAAACCTTCATGCAGTAGAAAATCAGATGTCTGTCCAGATTGTATACCCTGCAGAACAACAGAAAAATAAGGATCAACCGTTAGCTGCTTCGTGAGGACATCCATCCCCGGCACACCAACCCTCATGGAAACTAGCAAATTACTCCTCCGACTCAATGCATCTGCCACCCGATTTGATATCCCAGACTTGTGTTTCACCACGAAAGTGATTTTTTTTCAAGAACGACATTCACCTCCCATGTTTGTGTGACACCTTATCTTGACTGTGAATATGTCTTAATGAATCATGATCTTTGAACAAAACAAATTCCTTATGAAATAGATAATGGCGCCAATGCTTTACAGCTTGGACCACTGCATAGAACTCAACATTATAAGTGCTATAACGCAGTTTTGGCCCCGTCAACTTCTCACTAAAATAGGCAACCGGTCGTCCTCCTTGACTTAGAACTGCTCAAATCCCAACCTTGGAAGCATCCATGTGTAATTAAAACACTTGAGAAAAGTATGGCAATACAAGAATCGGTGATGTAGTAAGCTTCTCTTTTACTAATTGGAAAGCTAATTTTGCTGCTTCGGTCCAGGTAAAGGTCTTCCCTTTCATACAATTAGTCACCAGTGCCACAATAGAACTAAAGTTTGGAATAAACCTCCTATAGAATGAAGCAAGGACAGGAAAGCTTCAAACTTCAGTGATGGTAGTTGGACTTGGCCATTGTCTCACAGCTGCTACTTTACACTCGTCCACCTGTATTCCTTCCCCAGAAACAACGTACCCCAAGAACAAGACTTTAGGAACCATAAACACACATTTCTTCATAGCTGCATACAAACCATCCCGTCGAAGTACATGTCACACCCCAAAACCATGAATGATGGAAACATTCTGGGGCGGAGGATGTCATGTACAGTATCACAACAATGAATAGTAGTAAACAAGCAACAACATCATCCATTGCATTAATAAAATAATTTCATACATGTGTTGTAACAGCCCGAATCCCCAGGTATCTTCATTTCATATATTTTTGTCATTCTGTGAGGGGACTCGGCGAGTTGACCTTTGACTCGCCGAGTCGGGTCACGTTTTTGAGCGGGGGTTCGCATCCGAACTCGGCGAGTCCAAGGGATGGACTCGGCGAGTCCGCGCTGTTTGATGAAACCCTAATTTCCCGGTCCTAAGCCCTATTTAAAGGACCTTATGGCCCTTATATGCGGCCACCTTGAACCCTAAGAGCCTCCATACGTCTGTAAGCCCTTGTGAGTGTGTTTGAAGGCCTTTTGTTCATCATTTTGTGTGATATTGCAAGGAAAGGAGGGAGAGGAGCAAGCTTGAAGTGTTGGGGAGCTTAGATCTGTTGCTATTTCATCAAGGGGGTCTTCTTGAGGTAATTTTCTGAGCCAATCTTCGTGTTTTGTGTTGATGGGCCAAATCTAGGGTTTCTTCTTGCATTTCTTGGCTTGAATAAGAAGTATGAGAGGCCCCATGGAGACATGGAACCTAGATCTGGACTTAAGCAGGTCCAGGAGACCCCTCATGACAAGCTTTATGTCCATTCCTTTGAGTTAGAAGCTAAACTTGCCAAATAAGTGGTTGTTTCTTCAAAGTAAGCCTTGTATGCATTGCATGGCAACCAAGACTAAGACTTTACGTGACAAATAAGCTTGGGAAGGCCAGATCTATGTATGTATGGAACGGATCTGACCGCAAAAGCCAGTTTTAGCTGGTGCATGGCATGGACTCGCCGAGTCTGAAGAACAGACTCGACGAGTCGCTTGAAGATTGTCCTTGAGACCATCCTGTGTGTAGTCCGGACCGAGTTGTGGGCGACTCAGTGAGTCGCAGAGAGTTGGAAAGGATTTGACAGGTGGACCGAGTCAGGTTGGGACTCGCCGAGTTGACCTTCGACTCGGCGAGTTGAGTCGCGGTGGCCCTGCGATTCAGGTCCAGATGGAACTCGTCGAGTCGGGGGAGTACTCGTCGAGTCAAAGGGAAAATTCTTGAGAGTTGGTAAAAACGCGTAGACTCGCCGAGTTGCTATTGTGCACTCGCCGAGTCTGGTCCAAATTGTCTAAAGACTGCTGACCAAGTCAACCTGTGTTGACTTGATATGGATGGTCCACCTTAGTGGTACAAGTAATAATTATAGATTTATAATATCATAGGAGGATTGCAGCTCGAGGGTTCGAGCCCGAGTGATTCCAGGATTCACGATTAGCGACTTAGCGAGGCATACGAGGTGAGTCTTCTCACTATACTGTACCCGGAAGGGTTTTGACTGTGTGATTGGAAGGTCGAATATGATATGAAATATATGCCTTATGTGTGTTAAGTTATTTGCTATATGTGTCATGTATGATATGTTTGATATGGGCCGGAAGGCGTGGTCATATGGACTATAAGGGTTGACGTGGGTAGGACCGGAAGGTTTACCCAGTCGGGACGGAAGTCCCCTGAGACACATGGACCGGAAGGTCAAGGCCTGGAAAGGCGTATGTGCGTATGTTGTATTTTGGGAACTCACTAAGCTTTATGCTTACATTTGTTGCATTATGTGTTTCAGGTACGAGTGAGGACCGTGGGAAGGCGCCAGCGTGACCGTACACACACTCGGGGAAAACTATTTCATCTTTTGTTATGTAATCGGTTGTGACTACATTGTTACTTTGGAATCTAAACTTATTACTCATGTTTTGATGGTTGTAAAAATGAAAATTTTTGGTTGGAAATTTTATGACGTTACATGTGTGTTCTGTCAAAGTTATAGACACCAAAAATATACATATCCAAAATAAAAGATGAGTCTTGAACGAACTCCATCTTCTAAAAAGCGTAACACCCGTACCTGTCTAGTGGTGACCTGAGAATACAAGTTATTATGAAAATGAGTATCAGCTTAATGCTGGTGAGATCATAAGTATATTAATGTCTGAGTTTGTATGAAAATGTTTGTAAGATGTTTATGTAAGATGTTTTGTACAATGTTTTGTATAATGTTTGAACTCTCCTAGCAAACCCTATGTTTCCTACTAACTGTAGCCTTATACCAAGGCATCTCGTGTCTGTGTGTATGTCTCTTGTTAGAGTGTGTGTTTTCCACTATATTACCATGCATCGTGTGAATATTCATGAAGTGAATGTAATGGGAAAATATTATCGTACCGTAGTATTTGTAATAAGTGACTACCGTGGTACTAACTACCTTAAAACAAAAGGTGTTCCAAGTAACATGTGATCGACCTGTATCCTGCTACTGACTCTAGTAAAACGACGATGTAAGACGTCGTAAGAAATGACATTTGGCACCCGTAGACTTGCAAGTCCCACTGTAGCAAGCAGCAAGGTGTAGGATAGTCAATCAAGTATAGATCTATACGCAAACTCATACGCTCCCCAATTAAGGAGATTCGGGATACAAGAGCGGTCATGGAAGGAAGTGCCATGACCCGCTCAATGGTTCACATAACTGCATGAATGTATATGTAATGAGTGTGCTAACTGAAAGTGTACTCTTTAACTGTCTAGCTTGTATGTACTGAAATGTTCTGCGTGTGCTAGCTGTAATGTAAGTTCTCTCTATCTAGCATGTATAGTAATGTACTGTGTGTACTAGCTGTAATGTATGTTATCTCTTTATCTAGCATGTACAGTAATGTACTTTGAGTACTACTCGAACCGACTCATGAATGAAATGACTCGTTGTATGTTTCATTGTTCTAGTAATAGTATTAGTATCCTCCTATGCTACCCCTATGGTAACTTACTAGTGATGTAACTGGTACGTATGAACATGGAAGTATACCCTTGCTATCCAAGGGTACTGAATGAACTAGAAGAACCTTTATGACTATATATGTACACATGATATATAACTAATATTTAAACAACTTCGGACGGGTACCCGATATCACACCAGACCACATCTCAACGACAAAAAGGAAATAGGGTGGGCAGGCCTTCCTAAGTCTTTTAAACATTGCTTATACAACTATACATACATAGACATGAAATTGATAATAAATATAACAGAGCTTAAGTAAATGTATTTGATAAGTATAAAAATTGGTAAAACAGTTTGAAGCGAAATAGTTTGATAAACAGTTTGAACGGTAAGAAAATCAATAGTTTTGTAGTTATTAATCACATGTGATTGATGTAATAACCATAAGTATTTAACTTGTCCCCCCCCCCTAAAAGCATTTAAAAACATTTAAATCATTTATTAAGGGGTATGAACTCACCTATAGTGAGTGGCTTGAATGAACAAATTGTATAGGATGATAGGTGTCAAGTGAAGGCTTGAACACACATGCAGATCCTATTTAACATATATGACATATATATGAACACAATTAGTGTTTAAAACAACTAATTATTGAGTTGGCACCACCTTAGGGACTAGTAAACACTTATATTGAAGTGTTACAACCATAAATGATTACATATAAGGGGCATTTGGCTACACAATTGAGTGTGCAGCCAATACACACACTATGAGTGTGTGTGCGGCTAGGAGGCGTGTGCGGCAATCGTGTGCGGCCAGCATGTGTGTGAGGCCGTACACACATAGTGTTCTTGGCTAAATATGCTACCTTTTATGAATATCCTCAAGGAGATTGGGATGATACTTGAGAGGATTTCGGGTCCTAGCTTTAAAGAAGTGTAGAAAAGTGTTCCAAATGGCTAAGTGTTGAATATATAGGAAGGAGTGTGCAGTTGGGATGGGTGTGTGGCCGCACACTCTTGTGTGCGGCCGCACACACCTTGTGTTGGTGTGATTAGCTCAAATCCAAGGAGATACACTCATAATGCTTATCCCACAACTCCTACCCTACTTATACTAGGATTTAAACACTTTATTTGACTCCAAAAAGTGCTAAAAACGAGTTTAACTTTGATAAGAATGAAGAATGTAAGCTAGAAGTTTTCGGGTTGTCACATCATCCGCTCGTTAGAGGGAATTTCATCCCGAAATTAGAGTTTAAGCAACTAAGTTATTAAAAATAATTAAGTAAAAAGATGAGGATATTTCAGTTTCATCTGATCCTCTCGCTCCCAAGTGAATTCAGGTCCTCGCTTGGCGTTCCAGTGAACCTTCACTATCAGGATACAGCTTTGTTTCATTTCTTGACCTCTCGGTCCATGATTTCTACTGGTTCTTCCACGAAGTTGAGGCTCTCGTTGATCTCGATCTCATCGAGTGGGATAACAAGAGTCTCATCGGATAGACACTTTTTCAAGTTAGATACGTGGAATGTAGAATGTACGTTGCTGAGTTTGTGCGGTAAGTTAAGTTTGTAAGCTACAGGGCCGATTCTTGCGATAATCTCGAAAGGCCCAATGTACCTTGGATTTAGCTTTCCATGCTTTCCGAAGCGTATCAAGCCCTTCTAGGGTAAGACCTTCAATAGAACACGGTCACCCACCTGGATTTCCAACGGTTTCCTACGTTTATCAGCGTAGCTTTTCTGTCGGTCTCTGGAGCCTTTCAATCGTTCGTGGATCTGAACGATCTTCTCCGTCGTTTCATGTATGATTTCCGGACCTGTGAGAGTTTATTAGGAACTCGTCCTTTAGCTAACTGGGTATCACCCACCTTAGCCCAACACATAGGGAATCTACACTTTCAGCCACAGAGGGCCTCGAATGGAGCATCTTTTATGCTTGTGTGATAATTGTTGTTGTAGGGAAATTTGACAAGGGGTAAACGAGTATCCCATGCTTTCCCAAAGTCGATCACATAGGCTCGCAACATATCTTCCAAGGTTTGGATAGTTCTCTCACTTTGTCCGTCTGTTTGTGGATGGTAGGCTGTACTCATGTCTAGCCTAGTTCCTAAGGAACTTTGTAGCGACTGCCAAAACCTCGAAGTGAATCTACTATCTCTGTCCGAGATAATGGATAAGGGAACACCGTGCATTCGTACAATCTCCCCAATGTAAGTTCTTGTAAGATTCTTCACTTGTCTGTTTCTTTGATCGGCAGGAAGTGTGTAGACTTGGTCAATCTATCGATGATGACCCATATGGTATCAAGTCCACCCGTTGTCTTGGGCAACTTGGTTATGAAATCCATAGTAATCCGCTCCCACTTCCATTCTGGTATCTCTGGCAGTTGTAGTAGGCCAGAGGGTTTCTGGTATTCGACCTTGACCTTGGCACAAGTAAGGCATTTACTCACGAAGGTAGCAATTTCTGCTTTCATGTTAGGCTACCATTATAACTTTTTAAGATCTAGATACATCGTATCTCTGAGTGTTGTGTGCCTTGTTCTTGACCAAGTCTCTGAAACCACCTAGCTTCGGGCTCCAGATCCAGTCCATGAAATAATGAGCTCCGCCACCCTTAACCTCCAAGTTCTTATCCATCCCTCTCAGGGAGTCACCTGCCACATTTTCAAGCTTCAAAACGTCGAGCTGAGCCGCCTTAATTTGTGTGGATAAGTGTGAATGGATAGTCATAGTCAATGATTTGACTCTACGACCAGAATATTCTTTCTGACTTACGGCATCAGCTACTACATTGTCTTTACCCGGATGATAACGAATTTTGCATTCATAGTCACTAAGTAGCTCGACCCACCGTCGTTGTCTCATGTTGAGCTCCTTATGATCGAATATGTGTTGTAAGCTGTTGTGGTCTATAAATATAGTGGTTTCCGTTCCGTACAAATAATTTCTTTAGATCTTCAGAGCAAACACAACTGCTCCTAGTTCAAGATCGTGGGTCGTGTAGTTGACCTCATGTGTGTTTAGTTGTCTCAAGGCATATGCGATGACCTTACTCGTTGCATCAGAACACATCCGAGTTCTTGATTCGACGCATCGAAATAGACGGCAAAGTCTTCTATTCCTTCGGGAAGGATAGTATTGGTGCGGTGCACAGGGCTCGTTTGAGCGTTTGGAATGCTCTCTCCTACTTCTTCTCCCAGTCAAAGGCCACGCCCTTCTGGGTCAGTGTTGTAAGAGGTTTCGCTATGTGGGAGAAGTTTTGAATGAACCTTCGGTAGTAGCCAGCGAGGCCTAGAAATTGATGAATTTTTGTAGGCGTCTTCGGTGCTGACCAGTTCTCAATGGCTTTGATTTAGGAAGGGCCCACGTGTATTCCCTCTTCTCTAACCACGTATCCTAAGAATTCGACTCATCGGATCCAAAATTCGCATTTCGAGAACTTCACGTAGAGCTTCTCCGACCGTAACGTTTCGAGGACTTGTAGCAGATGTTGACTATGCTCCTCCTTACTACGAGAGTAGATAAGTATGTCATCAATGAAAACGACAACGAACTGATCCAAGTAAGGACGACACACCTAATTCATTAAGTCCATGAATACTGCGGGTGCGTTTGTCAATCCGAACGGCATCACTACGAATTCGTAGTGCCCATAACGAGTTCGAAAGGATGTCTTCGGAACATCCTCCCCTAGCACTCGTAGTTGGTGATATCCGGATCTCAAGTCGATTTTTGAAAAGAAGTTCGCCTCTTGAACATGGTCAAACAAATCGTCGATCCGAGGAAAAGGATAATGATTTTTGACAGTCAGCTTGTTGAGCTCCCTGTAGTCGATGCACATATGAAACGATCCGTCTTTCTTCTTGACCAACAAGATTGGAGCTCCCTAGGGTGAGAAGCTTGGTCTAATAAAGCCCTTGTTGAGCAGTTTGTTAAGTTGACCAGACAGTTCTTGCATCTCTGCAGGTGCTAGACGATAGGGAAATTTGGCTACGGGGGTAGCCCCTGGAACTAAGTCGATTCGGAACTCGACTTGACGTTGCGGAGATAATCCCGGGAGTTCTTCTGGAAATATGTCGGGAAAGTCGTGTAATACTGGAATATTGTGAATGTCTTTCGTTTCTTGGCTCACATCAACCAAATGAGCAAGGAATGCTCGACATTCCTTTCGCAAGAATTTCTGAGCTTGAATGCTCGAGATGATACGAAGGTTTGTGTCGGGTTTATCTCCGTATACTATTAGGGTTTCGCCAGACGGTAGATTTAGGTAAACAACCTTTTTGTAACACATGATGTCGGCATGAATAGAACTTAACCAATCCATGTCGATAATGACATCAAAACTTTTAATTGAGACAGGCATGAGGTCTATCGAAAATGAAAGGTTATCCAATGTTAGGGTACACCCTATGAATATACTGTTAGTGCTCTCTGTCTTGCCATTAGCCATTTCTACAGTGAACAGTTCTTTAAGTGCTCATGATTTTTGCTTAAGTAATTGAGCAAATTTTTGGTTCACGAAACTTCTCTTCGTTCCACTATCAAATAGAATGCATGAATAAGCGTTATCGAGGATAAATGTACCAGTGACCACTATGGGGTCGGCAACCGCTTCCTCATGGCCTATGGTTAGAACTCTTGCCGCTCCACTGTCAAACCTTACCTTCGGGCAGTTTCTTTTGAAGTGGCCTACCTCGCCACATTCGTAGCAAGTTTGGCCCACTCCAACGTCGAGGACTTAGTTGATTGGCTTCGCCGGAGCTTTACAGAAATAGGCTGTGTGCCCCTTTCCATTGCAGTTCAGACACTGCATCACCCGGCAGGCGCCGACGTGATGGAAGTTGCATTTGTTGCACTTGGGCAAACTTCCAAAATACTGCTTCACCGGAGCAGCAACGGCATGTGCTATTGCAGCATGCACTGCCACGACCTGCTGCTTTTTGGCAGCCTTTGCTTTCTTCTTGTCATCCCAAAACTTCTTCTTAGAGTCAGTGGTTCTTGCAGGTTCTGAGATGGCCAGGGTAGTTGTTGTGGACGGGGTACGAACCCCATGGTCTATGATTCGTTGTGCCAATTGCTTGGCACTATCAAATGTAGTGGGGTGTGATGCCAAAACATTTCCCTGGTATGGGGGCACCAGTCCCCATATGTATCTCTCGATCTTCTTTCCCTCTGAAGGAATTATGTTGGGACAGAGGGCCACCAGTTCACAGAACCTGGCGGTGTAGGCGATTACATTGGAGTCTTCATGGTTAGGCTCCAAAGCTCTTCTTCCAGCTTTTAGATCTCGCCCCTCAGGCAGTATTCCTCAATCATGAGGTCTTTCAAAGTTTCCCAGCCCATCGCATTAGCCACTATAATAGATAGTGACTTAACATGGCCATTCCACCATATTAGGGCTTTAGTTTCGAAGCTGCAAGCAGCATACTTCACCTTACTCTCCTTGGGACAAGAGCAGATTTCGAAAACCGATTTGGTTTTCTCGGACCATTGCGAGAGGGCAATGACTCTGCCAGTACCTTTGAAGGACAATGGCTTGCAGTTGGTGAAGTCCTTATAGGAGCACTTTCTCGAGCGCACAGGAGTTTCAACCTGAATAGACTGAACAGGGGTTCCTCCTCTAGTGGAACCAGATGAATGATACTAAGCCATGACTGTAGCCACAGCCGCAGCTACGACAACATTTAGAGCTGTCGTGTCGAACTGAGGGTAGGTGGTTAAGGAGGTGGAGGAGGTGGTGTTTCGTTAGTAGGGTTTCTCCTTGGATTTCTGCGAGGCGGCATCTTTGATCTATAAGTTTATGAAGATGAAATCATTGATAAGAATTTAATGGAAGAATTGATGAGAATGACCTCATGGACTAACTCCTCATAGCTCAACAATACAATTGAAGGTAGATCTAGAACTAATAGATGATCACATATGGATAACAATTCACATAAGATTAGGTACCTGCCAATATTACTGGCATTATAGATGTAATAAGTTCGGGAAAAACGGCCTACCATAGGAGGCCTTACATCAACCACAATGGGAAAATTTAGACAGAATTACAACCTAACAAAGACCTAACAGGCCTATGATTTACAAAGATAGGGAATTAGACCAAAGTTTTACATAACTAGGTTATATCCAAAAGAGAGAAGTTGATGAGAATCTATTAGCAACGAGAACCACCAGAGTGAGTTCTTGATCCCGCCAGGAGATGTTCCATGTCCCTCATACACCTATCAGCTCTTGCTTGCTGAGCTTGAAGTTCTCTAACTTCAGCTCGGGTTTCAGCGAGTTCCCTCCGAAGAGCTGCATTGTGAACCGAAGTCCTTTCATGAGCAGACTCTAGTTGGCGAATGCGAATAATGTTAATGCCATAGTTGGCATCAATCTCCAAGACTCGATTGATGGTTGATTGACCCAGTATCGTGTTGCGAGAAATCCTACGAACCATGACAGGTAGGACCCTGTCAGAAGAACCTCCCTCAGTGAGGTTGTAGAAACTTTTGTCTCCATTATAGGGAATGGGTTGACCCTGTTACTGGCTCCATGTATTCAAGTTTGTTGCCCACAGGGGTGTGGGTCCTACAAATACAGGTCGGGGGTTGTTATTAGGGACTTGCCCTACTTGAGGTAGGTTGTTGACTTCGGGCTCGGAGTAAGACCATCCGAGAAGCCTTCTGCTTGATGATCATCCAAAAGGATTTGATGCTCATCATCGGACTCTGCTTCAAGCCATCCAGCATTGCCATTCGGTGGAAAGTACGAGTCATCATGATGATGGAATCCAGCCATGATATCTATGCGAGAAAAGGGGTAAGGAAATAAATTAATAGACGAGCTAACTAGATAATTATAAGGTGATCTTTATCAGTTACTCCAATACCTGTCTAGAGCATACCAATAAAGACCTTTAGTTCTCAGATAAGTAATTATAGCAACACAAAATACTCCTATAGTATTTTAAATTTAATGTTATGTTCTACTGTTCTCATTGTGGTATTGTTGGTAAGATTTTAGACTTGTTGCAACCACACAACTACACTTAGGCACATGCTAGTCAACCCTCGGATAATATAGTTGATCGGGCTATATCTTCCCAGTTTTGACTATATGTCTCTAAGTCCACCTGTGTTACCCAACAATCGTAATTCTTTTGTACTATCATAGTGACACTGATTTTAGTATGAATGCAGGCATGTATACTTATTTAAATATTTTATTATTTACAAGTATAAACTCTTTATCATAGTATTTTAATCCCGCTTGTGTTTATAGTTCGTATATCTTTTATGGGTTGATACACTCAATTCACTATAAACAATGCTCTGATACCAATCCATCACACCCCAAAACCATGAATGACGGAAACATTCTGGGGTGGAGGACGTCATGTACAGTATCACAACAATGAATGGTAGTAAACAAGCAACAACATCATCCATTGCATTAATAAAATAATTTCATAAATGTGTGTTCTGTCATAGTTATAGACACCAAAAATATACATATCCAAAATAAAAGATGAGTCTTGAACGAACTCCATCTTCACAAAAGCCTGGCACCTGTAGCTGTCTAGTGGTGACCTGAGAATACAAGTTATTTTGAAAGCGAGTATCACTTAATGCTGGTGAGATCATAAGTATATTTGTAACACCCAAAGTTTGGAAAGCCAAGAAAAGAAAGAAAACCTTAATTTTATGGGAGACTCGACGAGTCCAAGGATGAACTCAGCGAGTCCAAGCGGGATCCAGGTCGAGGAGTAAGTGACCGACTCATCGAGTTGGCCAAGGGGACTCGGTGAGTCTGGTATGTGCGACGAAAAACCTACAATCGGGACTTGGAGCCTATTTAAACGTCTCATTCTCTCCCCTAGGGTCTCTTTAATGCCTCTTTCACCCATAACACCAAACCCTAGTCACCTTAATCAATGATTGAGCCAATTGGAGCCTTGAAGAGTGCATTAAATCTTAGAGAAGGAAGAAGGATCTTGGAGGTGCAAAAAGGGGCTATAGATCTGGGATTGGGAAGATATTTATGAGCATTTGGAGGTAATAAACTAGTTCTTGGACTCCTTTGCACCTAGATCTATGTGTGTGTTTTGGGCATTCTTGGCATGATAGTAAGCATTCGAGCTAGGGGTTCAGATCTAAGGTTGCTACCTCATATCCATGCTTATTTTGGTCTAGAATCCCGTAAAGTATCAGCTCTTGGTATATTGGTGAAGCATGGTTGTCATGAACCCTAGTTTATGGTGTATTTTGCCTAGATCTCCTTCTCTACATGTAAAGTTTGCAACTTTACGTGAGGAATAGGCTTGGGAAGGGTAGATCTACAGTTTGGAGTCCATGCATGACTCAAAAGTCCTCTGCATGTAAGGAGATCTGAATGGACTCGGCGAGTCCTTTGAGTGGACTCGGCGAGTAGCATGAAGGTGCGGAGCAACTCGACGAGTGGGATGAACAGCTCGTCGAGTCAGATGAAGATCGCCTTGTACCCAGCGAGTCGGTTCTTGGACTTGGCAAGTCAAGTTGCGAAACCCCAAACCCTTCGAGTTGAGACTCGAATCAGTGAGTCGAGTGGAGTCAAGACACGAATGGAAGGAATCTGAACATTTGAACTCGGCGAGTCAGTAGGGTGACTCGGCGAGTAAGGTTGACTTTGACCAGGACTTTGACATTGACCAGAGTTGACTGGGTTGTCTTTTGAGGGTCAGTTAGGCTCAATGTTGCTTTGATAATGGTAGTTCGTGGAGCAAAGGGAGCAGGAGTTCAGTGAGTTGTCGGGCAGCAGCTAGTGAGATCATCAGCAAGTTCAGCTAGTGCAGGTGAGTTTCCCTTTGTGTGAATGGGTCTAAGGCCACAATGCCGGCCCATGTAGTTATGAGTAGAAGACCCGGGGGTTAGCCCTAGGCACACTATGCTAGTATGATTTTCAAGACGAGGTCCCTTAATAGCGGGCGGGTGCCCAAGGATTTGTTTATATGATAGTCTATACTTGTTGTCTGTGTGATACATGTATGTGCCTGGTAGGGAGGTGAGTGTGGGCGAGGTCCCGTATCTCACCAATAACAGAGTGTGGATAGTGTTCCACATCTCATTAGTAGCAGAACCGGGGCAAGGCCCAAGCTAGGGAAGGAGTGAGAGTGGGCTGGGCCCGTATCTCACTACTAGTAGGAGCGTGGACGGGATTCCATGACTCATCAGTAGCAGGACAAGGGCGAGGCCCAGGATAGGCGAGGTCTTAGGACAGTATCAGTCGTATGAGTTTAGCTTATGTGTTGTGATATGTTATATGATATTATTTGTTGGCGGGCGGGGTCCTGTGACAGGCGAGGCCTAAGTAAAACAGATCTGTATCTGAGCGGGGCTCGAAGCCAGGCGGGGCCGCTGTAGCGGGCGAGGCGCAAGATAGCAGGCGTGGCCCAGTATATGCAGTATGTTGTTATGCATGGTATGTGGTAGGGTGGGGAACTCACTAAGCTTCATGCTTACAGTTTTCAGTTTTGGTTTCAGGTGCTTCCGGTAGCGGAGGGAAGAGCTCGGGGTGATCGCACGGCACACACCATAGATTAGATAACCTGGGAATGTTTACTCTGATAATGAACATGTGTTTTGAGAACTTATACTCAGATTATGTTTTGGAATGATGACTTTGCTTAAAGTAATGTTTTATTAAAAGAAATTTTTGGTCTGAAATTTTGGGTCGTTACAAGTTGGTATTAGAGCCTTGGTTTGAGGGAATCGAACATGCTCTCGAGTGTGTCTGAACTCAAACTGAGGAATTGATATAGAAGTTTTCAAAATGAAAAGACAGTTTTGTAAAAAGAGACTTTTGAGAAAGAAAACAGTTTTAGAAAAGCAAAAAGAATTCAGAAAGAAAAGAACCTTGAATAGATAAAAGAGGTGTGGTGGATACAATCAACCGAGCTCAAGTAAGTACCCCCAAAATACCCATACAAGTCTGTGTTTTGATTATTCAGTTAATAAAACAGCATGCTAGATTAGGACTAAGGATCTAGGGATGATGCCTTATGTGCCTATTATATGTGCTTTTGATCGGCATGATAGTGCTGAATAGATAGTAGTAGGATAGCCTGTTTAGGTTATGCCCGAGTTTATGAGTTGTGTTGCATGCTAGTTCAGATTCTTGCTATGTGGATATGATTGCTTGAGTATGTGATGGTTAGATTTTCCCTTTGTCTGAATGCTGCTTGATTTGTGCATTCTGGGATTCTGAGTGATGGGAGTTAGCCATTAGGTGGATACGACACATCACATGTCATCAGGGTTGAATAATCTCAGAGTGTTGGATTTGGTCCTATTACGCAGTTCTTGTTTGAGTCCAACCGTTGTAGGAACGATTCCTCTACTTGAAGGATTATCTGAGCCTCGTCACATGTGATGGTATCCAGGTGATGGCTAATTGGCATCAAAAGGAGACCTGCAGCAGCTAAGGGCTGGTTTGAGTTGGGTCAGAGGTTTCCCTAGGGTAAGCCTAGGATGAGGTAGTGTTGGGAGCAGTAGGAGTAGAAAAGGGACCTGGTGGAGTCGAAGCAGTTATTGAGGAAAGTACGAATAGATGTGGAAGGTAGTACGGGCCCGTATTATTGAAAGCAGAGGATCCGTACTCGATTCGGGAAAGGCCAAGACAAGACTGGGAACCTGTTAGTGCGTATGTTTAGTCTCGCAGCAGTGAGGAGAATTCTGATAGTGGTTACGTTATATGTTTCAGTATGGTGACATTGCGAGAGAGACCAGCGGGTGGATCAGGCGCCGAAGAGGGATCGGGCTCGGGTTCAAGGGCCGAGTAGCTCGAGGAGCGGATCAGAGAGTTGATATCAGCTGAGGTTACGCGCAGTATTCTAGCTCAGACTCCTGTGATCTTTGGCACGGTCAAGGAGGGTATATTGGAGATTTTGGATGAGAGGCTGGGAGCCTTCTGTACTGAGATGATGGCATTGATGGGAGCGCGTACCTTGACATTTCGGGAGTTTAGAGCTTGTGGGGCACCTGATTATCATGGGGCTAGGGACTCCATCGCTAGCAGAAGATGGTTGGCTGATGTTGCAAACGCGTTCTGTACGAGCCGGTGTCCTGAGCAGGACAAGGTCAGACTCGCTTCCAGTCTTCTGATGGACAAAGCGAGGGATTGGTGGAAAGAGATTAGTCATGCTTTGGGTGATGATGCCACGTTGGACGCGATGACTTGGAGCGATTTCTCAGCTAGGTTCAGGGCGGAGTTTTCACCAATTATTGAGGTGCAGCACCTGGCCCGGGAGTTTCAGGATTTGACGCAGACTACTGAGACTGTGGCGGAGATCACCGCCAAGTTCAGGGAGAGGGCTCTTCTCGTACCGCAGTATGTCGCGGATGAGGAAATGAAGAAGGCCAAATATCACGAGATGCTGAGGGCTGACATAAGGGAGTTTGTGAGCAGGTCCGGTTGTAAGACGCAGGAAGATATGATTTCTCGGGCCAGGGAGAGGGAAATTGATTTGGAGCAGATCCGGAAGAGGAAGCCGAATGAGGTTCAGGTAGCCGCGAGTTCGGGCAAAAGGCCCAAGGGATCGGATTCTAGATCGAGGGATTATCAGGACCGCAGTCGATGCGGGAAGTGTGGCAGGGCGCATGGGGGCGCGTACAGGAGTGGTAGTGGTGGTGAGTCTGGCTACTTCAGGTGCGGTCTGGCTGGTCATTTTAGCAGGGATTGTACGGTTACCACCACTCAGGGATCAGACTTGATATGTTTTCACTGCAATCAGAGGGGCTACAAGAAGGCCCAGTGCCCCAGTTTGTTTTCAGCAGGACGGGTGATGGCACCTGCTCCTGCAACCTTGAGGATCACAGACGGCAGTCAGGGCCGTGCAGAGGCGCCTGCGGTAGGAGGCAGGGCTTTTTAGATGGCAACTTTGGAGACGCGAGCAGCGCCGGACATCGCAGGTATGCGATTTCCGTTTTCAGTTCTTTTGTTTGTGTATGATATTATATTGTTATGGTTCTGCATCATTATCGGTATGAGCATTTCATTTTGAACGGTTTGATTGTGATCGAGTTATATGCCATCTGCATACCTTGGATATTTGGATAGTAGTTAAGGTAGGGGTTCTATCGAAGAAGGTTACTTAGGGTGCAATAGCTGTAGCATGCGTTGGAGGTACTCGGTATGTCTTGCTAGTTCGGAGCCGTATAAGTTTTAGAAATGGATCGGTTAGATCCCTAGCTATGGTAAGCTTGGGGTTCCTTATCAGATTGATTATGGAATGGTAGCAAGGATGGGGATTTCTATTCATTGAGCAGCGAGGTGTAAGCAAGATCGAAGTGGGGTAGAATCCTCCGAATGTACAAGGGTAAGAGCACACAAATCCAGAACGAATACGTGATTTCTGAGAAGGAAAAGAGGTAGTTCAGCATTTGATGGATTGAGTAGTTCAGGGTTGGGAGTTTGAGAAACTCCCCATCAGTCCGTGCGTTCAAATGGTGATGGTGAGTATGTGGTTCCGATTCAGGTTGAAGGGTCCCCTGTAGGACTCGTGTGAGTCGGAATGAAGATCTTGAAGTCAGATAGCATGGGATGCTTTCGTGTTAGCAGTTAGTGGCAGAAGCAGCATGTAGAGCATGGAAGAGTGGTGGGAGAGCCTTAACTTTATTCAGCAGCAGTCAGTGGTGGAAAGTGATGTAAGACTACGGGGCAGCCGTAACATTCACTAGCAGTCAGTGGTGGGAAGTGTTGTCAGAATACGGGGTAGTTGTAGCATTCACTAGCAGATGGCGATAGAAGGTGATGTAAGACTACGGGTAAGCCGCAACATTCCATTGTGGCTTCATTGACGGAGTCGGGCCGAGGCCCTTATCTCCCAGAATTCAGATAGGGATCAGGAATGGGTACTGGATGAGAATGGTAAGGAGTTGCCTGTATAGCCCTTGAGAGGTGAGACCTTGGGAGAGGCCACTCTAGGATATAGTCGGGTGAGACCCGTGGGCGAGGCCCGTATGAGAATAGCAATATAGGTGAGACCTAAGAGCAGGGTTGCTCAATAGTATGGTTGGGTGAGATCCATGGGCGAGGCTCGTGCGAGAGTGGTTAGGTAATTTGGACTAGAAGGATAGGGGTGGGTGAGACTTGTGAGCGAGGTCCGTGAGTTTTAGCAGCACAGGTGGGACCTGGTAAGGATCTTAGTGTCCAGATAGGGGATCGGGGATCCCAGGAAATTGTAGTACCAGCATGGTAGAATAGATTGAGTAGTATGGGTGGTTGAAGTTTCTTCGAATGTCGCTGGGAGCGACTAGTGGTTGTGTTGGGTCAGCGATCGGTGGGAGCTGGTAATGCAGATATTGATAGGTTGGTAGGGACTAGGGTGGTCTCAGTTCATCTGGAAGCCCGATAAGGAATAGCAAAATTTCCAGACAGTAGCAGTGCGAGTGTGCAGCGTATGGTGGAATTCACTTAGTTGATCGCAAGGGTGCTCGACACCAAATGATAGTAGAAAGAATGCCAAGTGGATATTGGCAACGATGACCCGTACTGGGAGTAGCGGGAGTAATAGATTGGGTGAGGAAAGGGTCTTTGCAGTGGCAGAGGGGATAGATGGTTATGGAGCATTGCCTTGGGGAGGCAAGGAAATCGCGCAAGGAAAGAAGGGTTGAACCCCTATAGGGTCAATGCAGTATTTGGAGATTACCAAAAAGATTGTTGGTTGAGTAAGTTGTGTTTCCAGGATGTTCAGGGTCAGGATACACCCGAGATTATTGTCCGTAAGGATTGACGTTCTGAGCGGAAGGCCAGCGAAGGTAGGCAGCTGGTGTTAGAATGAATGGTGGGTTATTGGAGGCAGATCGCAGGTGGTGGATCATAGCAAACATCGAGGACGACGTTTAGTTTAAGTGGGGGAGAGTTGTAACACCCAAAGTTTGGAAGGCCAAGAAAAGAAAGAAAACCTTAATTTTAAGGGAGACTCGACGAGTCCAAGGATGAACTCGGCGAGTCCGAGCGGGATCCGGGTCGAGGAGTAAGTGACCGACTCGACGAGTCGGCCAAGGGGACTCGGCTAGTCTGGTCTGTGCGAGGAAAACCCTAAAATCGGGACTTGGAGCCTATTTAAACATCTCATTCTCTCCCCTAGGGTTCCTTTACTGCCTCTTTCACCTATAACACTAAACCCTAGTCGCCTTAATCATTGATTGAGCCAATTGGAGCCTTGAAGAGTGCGTTAAATCTTGGAGAAGGAAGAAGGATCTTGGAGGTGCAAGAAGGGGCTATAGATCTGGGATTGGGAAGATATTTCTGAGCATTTGGAGGTAATAAACTAGTTCTTGGACTCCTTTGCACCTAGATCTATGTGTGTGTTTTGGGCATTCTTGGCATGATAGTAAGCATTCGAGCTAGGGGTTCAGATTTGAGGTTGCTACCTTAGATCCATGCTTATTTTGGTCTAGAATCCCGTAAAGTATCAGCTCTTGGTATATTGGTGAAGCATGGTTGTTATAAACCCTAGTTTATGGTGTATTTTGCCTAGATCTCCTTCTCTACACGTAAAGTTTGCAACTTTACGTGAGGAATAGGCTTGGGAAGGGTAGATCTATAGTTTGGAGTCCATGCATGACTCAAAAGTCCTCTGCATGTAAGGAGATCTGAATGGACTCGGCGAGTCCTTTAAGTGGACTCGGCGAGTAGCATGAAGGTGGGGAGCAACTTGACAAGTGGGATGAACAGCTCGTCGAGTTAGATGAAGATTGCCTTGTACCCGGCGAGTCTTTTCTTAGACTCGGTGAGTCAAGTTGTGAAACCCCAAACCCTTCAAGTTAAGACTCGAATCAGTGAGTCGGGTGGAGACTCGGTGAGTTGGACAGGTCAGGACTTAGAAATTGGTAGACTCGGCGAGTCATGGACTGAGTCGGCGAGTCGAGATGCGAATGGAAGGAATCTGAACATTTGAACTCGGCGAGTCAGTAGGGTGACTCGGCGAGTAGGGTTGACCTGGAAGGTTGAATTTGACCAGGACTTTGACTTTGACCAGAGTTGACTAGGTTGTCTTTCGGGGGTCAGTTAGGCTCATTGTTGCTTTGATATTGGTAGTTCGGGGAGCAAGGGGAGCAGGAGTTCAGTGAGTTGTCGGGCAGCAGCTAGTGAGATCATCAGCAAGTTTAGCTAGTGTAGGTGAGTTTCCGTTTGTGTGAATGGGTCTAAGGCCATAATGCCGGCCCATGTAGTTATGAGTAGAAGACCTGGGAGTTAGCCCTAGGCACAGTATGCTAGTATGATTTTCAGGACGATGTCCCTTAATAGCGGGCGGGTGCTGAAGGATTTTTTTATATGATAGTCTATAGTTGTTGTCTGCGTGATACATGTATGTGCCTGGTAGGGAGGTGAGTGTGGGAGAGGTCCCATATCTCACAAATAGCAGAGTGTGGATGGTGTTCCACATCTCATTAGTAGCAGAACCGGGGCGAGGCCCAAGCTAGGGAAGGAGTAAGAGTAGGTTGGGCCCGTATCTCACTACCAGTAGGAGCGTGGACGGGGTTCCATGACTCATCAGTAGCAGGACAAGGGCGAGGCCCAGGATAGGTGAGGCCTTAGGACAGGATCAGTTGTATGAGTTTAGCTTATGTGTTGTGATATGTTATATGATATTATTTGTTGGCGGGGGGGGGGGGTCCTGTGATAGGCGCGGCCTAAGTAAAACAGATATGTATTCGAGCGGGGCTCGAAGCCAGGCCGGGCCTGGAGCGGCCGGGCCGCTATAGCGGGTGAGGCCCGAGGTAGGGGGCGAGGCCCAAGATAGCGGGTGTGGCCCAGTATGTGCAGTATGTGGTTGTGCATGGTATGTGGTAGGGTGGGGAACTCACTATGCTTCGTGCTTACGGTTTTCAGTTTTGGTTTCTGGTACTTCCGGTAGCGTAGGGAAGAGCTCAGGGTGATTGCACGGCACACACCATACATTAGATAACCTGGGAATGTTTACTCTGATAATGAACATGTGTTTTGGAAACTTATACTCAGATTATGTTTTGGAAAGATGACTTTGCTTAAAGTAATGTTTTATTAAAAGAACTTTTTGGTCTGAAATTTTGGGTCGTTACAATATTAATGTTTGACTTTATATGAAAATGTTTGTAAGATGTTTCTATAAGATGTTTTGTACAATGTTTTGTATAATGTTTTGTATAATGTTTGAACTCTCCTAGAAAACCCTATGTTTCCTACTAACTGTAGCCTTCTACCAAGGCATCTCGTGTCTGTGTGTATGTCTCTTGTTAAAGTGTGTGGTTTCCCAATTCTGACAATCATTAACCAAAAATATAGTTACTACATTACCGTGCATCTTGTGATTATTCACCAAGTGAATGTAATGGGAAAATATTATCATATTGTAGTATTTGTAATAAGTGACTACCGTAGTACTAACTATCCTAAAACAAAAGGTGTTCCAAGTAACATGTGCTCGACCTATATCCTGCTACCAACTCTAGTAAAACGAAGATGTAAGACGCCGTAAGAAATGACATTTGGCACCCGTAGACTTGCAAGTCCCACTGTAGCGAGCAGCAAGGTGTAGGATAGTCAATCCAGTATAGATCTATACGCAAACTCATAAGCTCCCCAATTAAGGAGATTTGGGATACAAGAACGGTCATGGCAGGAAGTGCCATGACCCGCTCAATGGTTCACATAACTGCATGAATGTATATGTAATGAATGTGCTAACTAAAAGTGTACACTTTCTCTGTCTAGCTTGTATGTACTGAAATGTTCTGCGTGTGCTAGTTGTAATGCATGTTCTCTCTATCTAGCATGTATAGTAATCTACTGTGTGTACTAGCTATAATGTATGTTATCTCTTTATATAGCATGTACAGTAATGTACTGTGAGTACTACTCGAACTGACTCATGATTGAAATGACTCGTTGTATGTTTCATTGTTCTAGTAATAGTATTAGTATCCTCCTGTGCTACCCCTATGGTAACTTACTAGTGATGTAACTGGTACGTATGAACATGGAAGTATACCCTTGCTACCCAAGGGTACTGAATGAACTAGAAGAACCTTTATGACTCTATATGTACACATGATATATAACTAATATTTAAACAACCTTCGGACGGGTACCCGATATCCCACCATACCACATCTCAACAGCAAAAAGGAAATGGGGTCGGCAGGCCTTCCTAAGTCTTTTAAACATTGCTTATATAACTATACATACATAGACATGTAATTGATAACAAATATAATAGAGCTTAAGTAAATGTATTTGATAAGTATAAAAATTGGTAAAAACAGTTTGAAGCGGAACAGTTTGATAAACAGTTTGAACGGTAAGAAAATCACTGGTTTTGTAGTTGTTAATCACATGTGATTGATGTAATAACTATAAGTATTTAACTTGTATCCCCCCCATAAAAGCATTTAAAAACATTTAAATCATTGATTAAGGGGGATGAACTCACCTATAGTGAGTAGTTTGAATGAACATATTTTACAGGATGATAGGTGTCAAGTGAAGGCTTAAACACACACGCGGATCCTATTTAACATATATGCACATATATGAATACAATTAGTGTTTAAAACAAATAATTATTGAGTTGGAACCACTTTAAGGACTAGTAAACACTTATATATAAGTGTTACAACCATAAATGATTGCATATAAGGGGTATTTGGCTACACAATGGAGTGTGCGGCCAATACACACACTATAAGTGTGTGTGCGGCCAGGAGATGTGCAGCCAGTGTGTGCGGCCAGCATGTGTGTGAGGTCGTACACACATAGTATTCTTGGTGTTCTTGCCTAAATATGCTACCATTTATGAAAATCCACAAGGAGATTTGGATGATACTTGAGAGGATTTCGGGTCCTAGCTTTGAAGAAGTGTAGAAAAGTGTTTTAAATGCTAAGTGTTGAATATAAAGGAAGGATTGTGTGGTTGGGATGGGTGTGTGCGGTTGGTATGGGTGTGTGGCCGCACACTCTTGTGTGAGGCCGCACACACCTTGTATTGGTGTGATTGGCTCAAATGCAAGGAGATACACCCATAATGCTTATCCCACAACTCCTACCCTGCGTATACTAGGCTTTAAACATTTTATTTGACTCCAAAAAGTGCTAAACACGAGTTTAGCTTTGATAAGAATGAAGAATGTAAGCTAGAAATTTCCGGGTTGTCACAGTATAGTCAAAACCTGCCTCACATGGTTTACATGCTCACCAAAAGTAGCACTGAAAATAAGTATGTCATCAAAATAAACAACTATAAATTTACCAATAAAGGGCCTAAACAACTGTTTCATCACACGCATAAATGTACTAGGAGCGTTTGATAAACCGAAAGGCATCACCAACCACTCATACAATCCTTCACGAGTCTTAAAGGCAGTCTTCCACTCATCCGCAGGCCTAAGTCGAATCTGATAGTACCCGCTCTTCAAGTCCAGTTTCGTAAACATAGAGGCACTGCTAATCTGGTCAAGTAGGTCATCAAATTGAGGAATTGGAAATTTGTACCTCACCGTGATCTAATTGATGGCGCGACTATCAACACACATACGCCAACTACCATCCTTTTTAGGAGTCAACCAAGTAGGAATAGCACACGGGCTCATGCTCTCTCAAACATGACCTTTTGAAATCAAGTCCTCCACCTGTCGTCGCAACTCCTCATGCTCTCCGGGACTCATTTTGTATTGTGGCCTACTAGGCAACTGAGCTCCTGGTTGTAAATCAATATGATGCTAGATGTCACGTAAAGGTGGCAAACCATCAAGTAATTCATTAGGGAAAACATCAGCGAATTCCTTGAGCAGAGGAACCATAGCCTCAAGAATATCAACCTCCTTACTGACTTCCTTCCCAAGCAATACAAAAATTTCACCTTCCGCCTCCAACTCGTATTTAAACTGATTAAGGGTCACTAGATTACCCGAAGGTGTCGGAACTAGCTCCTTTGGCTTACTGGGAACCAATGTTATCTTCACACCACCAAACAAGAAACTGTAAATATTAGTCCACTCGTTATGATCTATGTTACGATCATACTCCTAAGGTCTGCCCAGCAACAACTGACAAGCATCCATAGCAACCACATCACACCACACATCATCTTTATACGTGGTACCAACAGAAAATTGAACAAGGGCTCGTTTAGATACGTTGACCTCGCCCCCCTTCTTAAACCACTGTAGCTTGTAAGGCTTAGGGTGATTTTCTGTTTTCAAAGCCAACTTTTAAACTGCTTCTCCAGATATAAGGTTATCACAACTTCCTGAATCAATAACAAAAGTACAAACCTTTCCCAAAATAGTACATGTCGACTGAAAGATGTTGTGTGTGAGCCAATCATCACCAACAACTTTTGGTGTAAAACAGAACCGCCTTACCACGAAATTTACCCCCACATCTCCAGTTATGACTTCCTCTTCGCATTGATGCTCTTCTTCATACACAGGGGGATCTTTGTAATTTTCACCGGCATCATCATTTTTCCAATCATCTTGCTCAACAAACAAATGATGTTTCTCGACCTTCTTGCACTCTTATTGTCGATGACATGTCTCCCCATAACTAAAACACTTCAAGATGCTACTAACAGTTGTCCTAAGATTTGGTCCAACACGGGGTACCATACCACCCGTCCTGGAACTTCCTCCAATATTGGCAGTTGAAGATGAACCGCCCACCCGATGACTTTGTTTCTCAAAAGCCAACGTGTCACACCCCGAAAACCGAAGGCGGAAACATTTTCGGGGTTGAATCCACGTTGAGTATCAAATCCAATGCACATAGTAAGTAAAGTAAAACAACCATTACATTACATAAGAAAAGTTTTACAGTTGTTTCAAAAGTAAAGTTTGTACAGTTGTGATACATAGTATATATAAACAAAATGAAACAGGTCTTCATGTACTCCGTCTTCTGATCAAAAAGGGATCTTCGGGTACATGTTCTAATGCTGACCTGAGAACACAAGCGGCTTGAAAATCAGCATAAAGCTGGTGAGTTCATAAGCGGTTTTTGTTTGTGAAAATGTTTCAAGTTTCCTTTCTGTTTATGAAATGTTATGTATACCAAGAAAATCCCATATTTTCTTAAAAGTTGGTTGTTGTTTCACAAATGTAAAGTATAATAAGTTTGTACACTAAAAACATGTCTGCTCATGTGAAAATGTATAGTTTGGTTATCCAACTTGTTAAACTGTTCTGTTTACTTATCATTGTATTCCCAGGAAAGTCCGATACTTTCCTTATTGTATAATACCAAAGATGTAATGTTTTCTAGTTTGTTACTCTTTCTAGTTATGTAAGTGTTACCTAGGAAAGCCCCATGCTTTCCTGCTTGTTGGTTTTCAATGTGAACGATGTAAAAGATGTAAACGAGGTTAGGTCCCATGTTTTTCCCCAGGAAAGTCCCATACTTTCCTGAATGTTAGTTACCGTACGTGAAAGATGTAAAAGATGTAAAAGTTGTAACAGATGTAACAGATGTATACAGTGATTTGTTATTACTATAAGTAAATCTCTGTTATCCTAATTGCGAGTTCCATAACCATACGATAGACTGAAACCTGTGGCAATAAGTAGTCCACATGTGGCAATAAGTAGTCCACATACTTATGACTTTCGTCACCCTTGAACCATTTCGGTTCGGCTGTAGCTAGCAGCCAGGTGTGGGGTAGTCAACCCCGTATAGATCTATACACTCAAGTCACGCTCTCTAAATACCAGAGATTCTGGTTATGGGTGTAGTCCTCCACTCGCGTATCTTGGTGGAGTGTTCGCCGAGGACGTGTCTCCAATCATACAGGATTAACAAATTTACTATGATAGTCCTCCACTCGCGTATATGTGTGGAGTGTTACCGAGGACAAAACAGTGTACATGTATTATATTCAAATGTATAATGTCATGCTTTTAACTGATAAAATGTGGAAAACCATTTGTGAAATATATGCAAAACATAACAGTTTAAAGATCCATTTCACAAATATATGTTACGTGATCTGCATGTTCAAATAGTTATCAGCTGTAGTAATCAGTATTAAAAGCATATGGAATATGAAACACACATTTGAAAACATGTTTTGAGTACAAGAATTCCCTTGTACTTTTCTTGTGTTCCCCCCCCCCCCCTGAAAACAGTGAAAATAGTGAAAAGGGTAGGGGTATGAACTCACCGGACTCGGAAATGCGTCGGTTTTGGATACTAAACGTTGGTTCGGGGTTTGATTACTTGCGATGTTCCTATGTAAAATGAAATAATGTCCATATATATACAATTAGGGATATATTCACTAATCATATGGAACATTACACTCCAACGAGGTTAAACACATCAAAACGAGCGTTTGGAGTGACCCGGGTGACATCTTCGGACGTGTAATGGCACTAGGGACTTGGGACTTGAGTTTACTCCCCAAGAGTAAACATTTTTAAGATTTTACAGCGACAGAACACTCACATACATGAGTTTACGGCCGTAAACTCATGTGGGTGTGATTTTGAGTGTTTAATGGCTTAAATGGACATGGGGATTGTTGGAATGGATTTCTAAAATGCCTTGGAATTGATTGAATGAAATTATAACACTTAAAAGGGAGTTTACAGCCGAACACTTGGAGTTTACGGTCGTAAACTCACCTATGGCCAAGAAAAATTGATTTGAGCTACAAAGGACAATCACATGTGATTCTAGTTAATTTTCCAAGCCTTGTTATGAATTTAGAAGATCATTTAACATACTTTTAGGAGTTTACGGCCTAGAGGCATGTTCTAAGGCCGTAAACTCTTCTATACCCATGAAAAGTTAGTTTTTGATGCTTAAAACAATCACATGTGATTCTAGAAATTTATGCAAGCCATTTGGGTGTATTTAATGCATCATTTAACAAGTTTTATGAGTTTACGACCAAGGGTATGTTCCTAGGTTGTAAAATCCTATAAATGACACTTTTGATATGTTTCGAACCCTTAAACTATTTTTAGATGCATCTAGATTTTACCACAATGCCATTGGTTGAGTTTCAAGGCATTTGGACATGTTTAAAGGCTCTTAATCCCCATTTAAGAGGAGTTTACGGCCCAAGAATGTGTCTTGGCCGTAAACTCACTTTTGTCCCCCAAAAATCATGTTTAAAGTGTTCCAAGTCTAGATTAGCAAGCCTTAAGGTCATATCTAAGTCCCAACTATGATTTGGAAGGGTTTACGTTCATGAAAACCGCATTTACATGAGTTTACGGCCCAAGCTTATGCCTTCACCGTAAACTCCTTCAAATGGTTCAAAATTAATGTTTTAAATGTTATAAGTCCTTTCCATTAAGTCATTAAGCCATATCTAATGTCCAACATTACTTAGGAGGGGTTTTAGGGCTTAAAAATCCATGTTATATGAGTTTACGGCCCATGAAGGTTCCATGGCCGTAAACTCATGAATATGGTCTTAATCCATGTTTTGAACTCGAATTTGAAGGCTAAGAAGGTTACAATACAAGCTAGGGAAAGTACCTTAGAGATTTGAGGCCTTAAATTTGAGTTTTAAACCCTTAAACTGTAACACCGTAAATTTCAAAGCAAAATTTTTCATTTAAAATAATCATTTTATTAGAACACTTGTTTAAAATCTCATTCATAATTGAAATACAAAACACAGTTCCATTTTCAATCGAATAGAAAACCAGGATCCTCAAAATATGACTCTTTCTCTGGTGTGTACAATCGAGCCGGTGCCGTCCCGTGTTACTGAATGGACCTGAAAACAACATAACACAAAACACTGTAAGCACGAAGCTTAGTGAGTTCCCCAATATACAACTTACGCATATACGCCTTTCCAGGCCCTGACCTTCCGGTCCACAACACAACGCCTTCCGGCCCATGAGATAATCGCCTTCCGGCCCATAACATATTGCCTTCCGGCCCATAGCACATTGCCTTCCGGCCCATAACGTATTGCCTTCCGGCCCATATAAACATACACAACACGCATAATAATTAACCTGCCACATATAGCTCATATACCACACAACATATCCGACCTTCCGGTCACATAACATATTGCCTTCCGGCCCATAACATATTGCCTTCCGGCCCATAAACATACACAGCACATAATACACTTAACTTACCACATATAGCACATATATCATATATCATATCCGACCTTCCGGTCACATAACATATTGCCTTCCGGCCCATATAAACATACATAGCACGCATAGCAATTACCTTTCCATTTATAGCACTTATAACACATATCATATCTGACCTTCCGGTCACACAGTCAAACCCTTCCGGGTACAGTATAGTGAGAAGACTCACCTCGTGGATACTGGAAATTAGCAACTCCTGAAATCACTTGCACTTGATCCGCTGAGCTTCAAGCTCCCTGGATAATGTATTCTCTTATTAATAGTTTTATCTTCCACGTTAACTGACCCTAAGAAATCACACATAGGTCAACTCTGGTCAACGGTCCACGGTCAACTCGACCGGACTCGGCGAGTACTCTGGCGACTCGGCGAGTCTAGTCGTCCTCCAATCCTCTAAGGTTTCCCTTCTACTCGTCGAGTATCCTCCTTGGCCCGACGAGTTACTCCTGGAAGAATCGCGGGGCCACCCCGACTCCACTCGCCGAGTCTGAGGAACAGCTCGACGAGTCCCAGTTATTCTTCAAGCTACTCGCCGAGTCTGCTCATCTGAATCGGCGAGTCCATGCCATGCCGCCGCTCAAACTACTTCCTAAGGTCATAACTGCTCCGACCATTCATAGGTCTGGCCTCCCTCGATTGGTCCATTACATAAGGTCTTCATTTAGGTGCTCATGCTACACTCCAAGACTTATAATTTACATGTTGACCTAAGGCATAAGGATTTCAATCCAAAACCTTCACCAATTCCCGAAATGCCCAGACATGGGATATTCTGGACCTCCAAAGGTCCCAACACAAGGTTACAATCGTTTGGGGGACTTGGGTAACACTCAATCTATCCACAAAAGGGTTCCATAAACCCTAATCCTCTAAATACATCACCAAAGCAGAGTATACCCGAATTCATACCTGGATAATGTATTCTCTGTGTCCCCAATCTTCAGTATGTGACTCCCTTGCTGTTCCTTTAGCCAAGACCTTCTCTTCCTTGCACAACAACTCCTTCAAAATCACCAATGGCCTTTAACCTTGCTCCAGATGCACACAATCGGTTTAGGGTTCCTCTCAGAAGGCTAAAACGAACAATGACGGCCAATAAGTCCCCTTTATACGTCCCAAACCTAAACGGCTAGGGTTTTCGCTAAACAGCGCAGACTCACCGAGTCCCTATCTGGACTCGTCGAGTTCAGTCGCGAACCCGCGACCAGGTCTGCGATCCTACTCGGCGAGTCTGGCTCCAACTCGCCGAGTCCCCCCTTTAAAACACCCCAAAATATATTTTTAACAATACTTGAGATTCCGGGCTGTTACAATTCTCCCCCACTAGAATTAGACTTCGCCCTCGAAGACTCACTCTGAAAATAGTTCCGGATGCTGCTCCCGCATCTCACGTTCCGACTCCCAAGTCATATCCGATCCCTTCCGGGGTTGCCACTGAACCAATACCAGAGGTACCTCCTTGTTCCTCAGAACCTTGATCTTCCTATCCCTGATGGCCACTGGTCTCTCAGCATAACTCAGGCTCGCATCCACCTAAATGTTCTCCAGTGGAACCACTACTGACTCATCGGCTATACACTTCTTCAATTGCGACACATGAAAAGTGTCGTGGATCTATCTCAATTCCGTTGGCAACTCCAAACGGTAGGCCACGCGTCCTCCTCTCACAATCTCACGAAAAGGTCCAATATACCGGGGCCCCAACTTGCCCCTCTTCCTGAATCGAATCACTCCTTTCCAAGGAGAGACCTTCAGGAATATGAAGTCGCCAACCTGAAACTCAAACTCGGACCGTCGTCTGTCTGCATAACTTTTCTGTCGGCTCTAGGCGATCAATATCCTCCGTTTAACCTGCTGAATCTACTCTGTCGACTGAAGCACGATCTCTGTACTGCCCGCCACTCCCTGTAACCGAGAACTACCCAAGATGCAACTCTGCTCTAAATCTCAACGATCACTCGGCCCATAAGGGTTAGGAAACCATGAATCACCGGATCCCCGATCCAAAGCCCACTGTTTCCATTTCGGAACGACTGAGAGACCCATTCTCACTCTCAGAGCAACTCTCACGAGTTCTCCTCTTGCAATCGCATACACATGCTGCACTAGCCCCAACATACCTTTCTCTTCCCTTGCCTAGGGAAATCCGCTTGACGACCTTGCCACTACTCCATGTATCGCACATGCTCTGGATCTGCTCGCAAGGACTCTCGGGTCCATGCGTTACCTCTCCTCAGCAAATGAGGGTCCGATACCCCCTCCTATGCAACAGCTCAAAGGGCGGCATACCAATGCACTAATGATGGTTGTTGTTATGGAACAACTCAACCAAGGATAAATACGTGCCACAGCTTCCTCCGAAATCTAATACACATGCCCGAAGCATGTCTTCGAGCGTCTGGATCGCTCCCTCTCTCTAAAGTGTCCTCAGGCATCATCATGGTAAACTCTAGCTCGTTTCTCATATCCCTCTTCGAGACTGAGCACCAGGTCAGCTTCTGGCTCCACAGCTGAGCCCCCCCCCCCCCCCAAAGGTCACTCATATCATGATCCAGATACCCCACTAACTTCCTCCCCGTGACCACTATCCCGACCCAGTGACACGCAAGTCACAAAATCCCCTTTTCCTCATGCGAGAAAAATACAATCCAACCGAGGATCGTCTCAACTCTAATCTTTGATTCCTGCTGTGCATATTCCTTGCGTATCTCCCCGCATCTCCTGACAGAGACGGAGACCCCCGACTCAACATCCAAGCTCCAAAGACTCAATACTAGGGCTACTCAAACCCAACTCTTCCACATCATACACTGCTCGAAAAACATTCCAACATCGAAATTCTCTTGCCATCTAGTGAGTACTGCAACTCCACGCAATATCACAACACCCTCTGAGTAGTGAGTACTTCGGCTCCCCGCAGTATCACAACACCCTCTGTCTGGTGAGTACTGCGACTCGAATATCCATCACAGACTATGGAGGCAATCAACATAACAAACGCCCATCTTGCGAAAATCCACTCTCTCGAATAATCTCCCTGGATGCCCATACTCGAAGGCTCCCACTAGATCCGCAGATACTTGATATGCCACACATCGATTCAATTCAGGATTCACGAATAACTCCGAAATAAAGATATCATACCCGAATCTCTCAGAATACCCCAACAGCACATCACAAGATCCTGCCACAACCACTGATCTCCTGCCCCAAGCATCATATAGATACAATAATACATTTCTTCTGAACCCCATAATTATATCTATATTTTTCCCACCTTACAACTTCGGTGCATCTAATTTCTCGATTGGAATACGAGAAAACGTTGACGTTACGAGATATGCTGATAATTTTCCGAAACCCCTTTTTCCCGACGCTCAAAATCCAAACAAGGATACGCATAACGACCCCGGGAGTTGGCTGCCCAATCATTCTCTATCTACTTGCAACAACACCAATCACCTGTCATGGATACATTCGTTCTCCTCCTCAAGTACTTCCTACATTAACTCACTTTGACCCTTTTCCTCGATCACCGACACCTCTGGTCTCATGATTTCTTACAGCATATCTCTATACTTCACTTATAACCACTCCTGACACATCTTTGCTTCCTTACATACTGCACCCGGTTCTCCCCCACTTAGGGTTCGAACCATCACCAATTAGCACACAACCAACCCACGACTATTTTTCACCAGCGAAATCGCACCTGCTCCAGGAGAACGCTACGCAACGCCCGATAATTTCCCCCCTTAAGGAAATCAATCAACCCTCTATACTTTGAACCTCTGATTAACTCTCCAAGAACTTCTCATCATGACTGCCTCTAATCGATCCAAATCCCATACCAATCTAACACTAAGCATCTCAACTGCTCAATAACATCCCTGGCTCATAGACTGCACCGCAAAATCATCGTTCCTCTCACCTCAACTCATCAACCAATGTTCTAACACCGGAATTGTCCCAAGGACAGGGACCCACTCCCAACATAGACGAAAACTCTCTGCACTGCAAAACTCGACTGAACTCCCCACTGCTACCACTATAACACAACCTACTATTCTCAATTAGGTGTGGTGTGGTCCTCGACTACCTCAGTCCCAACTGACTGTCTGCTCACGATAAGTCACTGCCTCGCGGCACACCTGCTGCCTGATACTCTGAGGGAAATCATTATCGATAACGACCTGCAGGGTGTACTCCCAAATCCAAAACTGAAACATCAGGCCTCTCGTGTCTTCCACACGAACATAAATGGCACTACCCACCTAGAAGGTGACCTCTCCTCTATCGACTGGTTGCTCGACTCAGACCGAAATTTTCCTCTCCCTTTAACTCCTTACCAAAATACTCTGGTAGGCACTCGCCTTTCCTCTCGAGGAACGCCTCTCCATACTCAATCAGGGTCTACAGGCCTAAAACCCATAGCGTCCGATCTCTACCTCATCGATCATGACCGGATAACAAGATAATCACAAGCATTATTCACTTCGAACCATGGTGCTCATCCCATGACATCCCTTCTCAATCTGTTCTGGTTTATGGTACCCGAACCATAGCATCACTCCTCAATCTGCTCCGATGTATGGTGTTCGAACCATAACATCACTCCTCAATCCGTTTCGATGTATGGTACTCGAACCATAACATCACTCCTCAATCCGTTCCTTAGGACCTTCAGAATGCTCCCTGTATCAAGTATGGGTCCTCTGCTTTCAGTAGTACGGGCCCATACTACCTGCCACATCTACCCATACTTTCCACACAGACCATCCCAGAGCTCCTAAGTAGCTGCTCGACCTGCTCTTTCACCAATCCCATCGCGCGTGCTCGCTCCCCAGCGGAATCCTCTATTCTACCAGCACACTCCTCTGGCTAGGTTTACTCCCTAGTCCCTTCCATCGTCCTCCCACTTCTTTGCTATCAGCTGCTGAAGAGCTCCTAATGATGCCAGCCATCTACCTCCTGAATATCGTCATACTCACTTAGTAGCCGACTCCCATCATCGAGAGTTCCACAAAGCACAAAGCAAGCAGCATTCGAGCATCGAAGAATACATAGGACTCCCCATCTGTGACAACTCCACCTTCTCGGCTCATCCTCGGAAGCACCACTGAACTCTGTAACTCTACCCCTCGTACGTTCTAACTGGATACTCTCACTCATCACATACTCAAAAGCATAACGCAAATATAACAACAAGCCCTAGGCTAAGGCATCACAAATCAGGCCACTCTAGTCCTAAGATATGAAATACCTAGCCTATCTCTAGCATGCAATAATATCTCATAAAGTGCATCATAGATTTTTCATAACACAAAAGTAAGGGTATTTTGGGAAATCACCGTTTGGCTCTGGCTGATTGTACACACTGCTCTTTCTTGCTTTCTCTTTGAACTCTTATTCACTTTTAGAAAACTATTTATTTGAAAACTTTTTCTTACTTCCTCAGTTTGAGTCCAGATTTACCCGAAGGCGCATCCGAATCCCTCAAACCAAGGCTCTTATACCAATTTGTAACACCGTAAATTTCAAAGCAAAATTTTTCATTTAAAATAATCATTTTATTAGAACACTTGTTTAAAATCTCATTCATAATTGAAATACAAAACATAGTTCCATTTTCAATCGAATAGAAAACCAGGATCCTCAAAATATGACTCTTTCTCTGGTGTGTACAATCGAGCCGGTGCCGTCCCGTGTTACTGAATGGACCTGAAAACAACATAACACAAAACACTGTAAGCACGAAGCTTAGTGAGTTCCCCAATATACAACTTACGCATATACGCCTTTCCAGGCCCTGACCTTCCGGTCCACAACACAACGCCTTCCGGCCCATGAGATAATCGCCTTCCGGCCCATAACATATTGCCTTCCGGCCCATAGCACATTGCCTTCCGGCCCATAACGTATTGCCTTCCGACCCATATAAACATACACAACACGCATAATAATTAACCTGCCACATATAGCTCATATACCACACAACATATCCGACCTTCCGGTCACATAACATATTGCCTTCCGGCCCATAACATATTGCCTTCCGGCCCATAAACATACACAGCACATAATACACTTAACTTACCACATATAGCACATATATCATATATCATATCCGACCTTCCGGTCACATAACATATTGCCTTCCGGCCCATATAAACATACATAGCACGCATAGCAATTACCTTTCCATTTATAGCACTTATAACACATATCATATCTGACCTTCCGGTCACATAGTCAAACCCTTCCGGGTACAGTATAGTGAGAAGACTCACCTCGTGGATACTGGAAATTAGCAACTCCTGAAATCACTTGCACTTGATCCGCTGAGCTTCAAGCTCCCTGGATAATGTATTCTCTTATTAATACTTTTATCTTCCACGTTAACTGACCCTAAGAAATCACATACAGGTCAACTCTGGTCAACGGTCCACGGTCAACTCGACCGGACTCGGCGAGTACTCTGGCGACTCGGCGAGTCTAGTCGTCCTCCAATCCTCTAAGGTTTCCCTTCTACTCGTCGAGTATCCTCCTTGGCCCGAAGAGTTACTCCTGGAATAATCGCGGGCCCACCCCGACTCCACTCGCCGAAGCAGAGTATACCCGAATTCATACCTGGATAATGTATTCTCTGTGTCCCCAATCTTCAGTATGTGACTTCCTTGCTGTTCCTTTAGCCAAGACCTTCTCTTCCTTGCACAACAACTCCTTCAAAATCACCAATGGCCTTTAACCTTGCTCCAGATGCACACAATCGGTTTAGGGTTCCTCTCAGAAGGCTAAAACGAACAATGACGGCCAATAAGTCCCCTTTATACGTCCCAAACCTAAACGGCTAG
The DNA here is from genome assembly GCF_052625555.1 of Lactuca saligna. Taxonomy (NCBI): domain Eukaryota; kingdom Viridiplantae; phylum Streptophyta; class Magnoliopsida; order Asterales; family Asteraceae; genus Lactuca; species Lactuca saligna. The sequence goes on from NC_136425.1 coordinate 169,751,216, forward strand.
GGTTTTCACTAAACAGCGCAGACTCGCCGAGTCCCTATCTGGACTCGTCGAGTCCAGTCGTGAACCCGCGACCAGGTCTGCGATCCTACTCGGCGAGTCTGGCTCCAACTCGCCGAGTCCCCCCTTTAAAACACCCCAAAATATAATTTTAACAATACTTGAGATTCCGGGCTGTTACATAAACTTGGATTTACGAGAGAGGTTAGAGAGAGTAGAGAGAGAAAGAAAAAGCTTCAAATGAGTGCTTAAACACGTTTTTATAGGTTCTAAAACCTGAACACGGTGGAATTCTACCCGATACCAGCGTTAGACGAGGCTTTTGGTCGTACCCGATTGAGTTGCCGTAACCCGATACGGTAAATTCTAGAAATATTCCGATCACTAAAGTTGGGTGTTAAAATGATTTCTAAACGTATTAAGACACCCATTAAGTCATTTTAAATACGTACAATTTAATGACTTAATTAAACGGAAGATCGGAAATCAAATTTGGAAACGACGATTGGTTGCGTGAATTGTACTACGAAAGAGTTACAAGAAATGATACGGAAATTTCGGATTGTTACACAACGCCCGTTGATGCGCTTAAGAAATAGATACCGGGTCAAACATATTTGTAGAGTCCATGATTTGGACTCGTGGAACCCCAATATATCGAGCAACGAGTTGTTCCTCTATCTCCTGGATATCGTTTTGGGCAATCAATTGGTAGAACTCAGATGTGTCATCGTCAACTGATTTGGCACCCTGCTTCAGATTTTGCAACCGTTGGTACATCAACCTTTGAAAATTATGGGGTAGGAAGTTGGATCGTAAACACTTCTTCATCTTCCTCCAAGTCACAACCTTTGACTTTCCGAGCCTATCTCGTTTCAGTTTCAGTTGTTGCCACCATGCAGATGCCCTACCACGTAGCATGGTAGCAATCAATGACACTCTTTTGTTTTCAGGGACTTCTTTGAACTCAAAAACTTCCTCAACAGTAGCCAACTAGTCGATGAACCCCTTCGGATTCAAACTGACCCCATCGAATTCTGGGATATCAATTCTCATTCCGGCCTCCCAACACCTATTGTCACCTCTATGATCATGACTTGGCCGCCTTTCTAGATCATCTTCAGAATATGAACCGTCAATCCCGCCGAACGGGTTTCCAAATTCACCATCTTGCACTTGAGAATGTGTTCAGACCTTTACCCTCCTCGATTCATCAGTTCGACCATTCTATCTGTTAGTTGGTCAACCATTTGATCCATCCTCTCCTCCATTTGTGCCATAATACGTTCTTCTAGTTCTTGCTCATGAACATTAGTGGGCGTCCTGTTTCTCCTCGGAGGCATTTTGAACCAGGAATTCGGCTTTGATACCAACTGATGCAGCGCAAAAAAAACAACACAAAGATAACCAAGAATGAACCTATTGATTCTAAAAGAATAGCTAGGACAAGCTCTTCAAAACCACGTTGATTCTACGAATACCGTGGGATTGGCTTGAAAATCTGGGTTAACGCACATAATTTGGGAGAAAATTGAAAGTTCATAAAATTGATGATCGACAATCCAAATTACATCAAAAACAGTTAAATAAGAAGCATAAATTAAAATGAAACCCTAAAATTCCATGGGCCAAAAACAAACCCAAAAATTAAGGAAAAATAACAAAATTGTTCATAACTCCATTTAGAAAGCAATTTTTGGGCTCAAAAATGGGTAAGTCCCCTTCGGGAACTTATTTAGACCTGCTCCTTGCTCCAAGCTTCGATTTGACTGATCGTAGGCCCGAAACGGAGATTCGTAGCCAAAGTTATGGCCATTTCCGTGAAGCCCCTTTAGTCACACGATCGTGGGCCTCTAGGAACGCAAGGGCCCGATCCTCCGCACTAGGGCCCGCATCACCCTTGTACTATGCCATTAATTTTGATTTAAACATTCTTAGTTATGAGATGTTATTGGCACATTGTAGATAAAGATTATGACTCTTTTAAGACCTACGGTTGCATCCTTGCATGGATTTTGCTCAAGTAGCGTAGTTGATTAGTCGTTGTTGCTACTTGGAAAATATGCACAACCTCTATACTTTATGTTTTTGCAATACAGAATTCTGGAAAGCTCTTTCAAAGTGCAAATTATACTATTTCTTGAAAAATAAAGAAAGATATAAGATAGTAGACCCTAGATGTCTAAGTGTCAGGGTGTATGCCCGTTTTTTGCTTTAGCACCTGGAGTATGGTTATCTTGTGTGGAGTTCGACCATACTCCTTTTGTCAAACCTCTGTTTTATTTTGGATTGAGTTTTCTACTATGGAGTATGGTTTCTCTGCGAAGTTCGACCATACTCATTTTGCTAGGGGCCTGCTTTATTTTGTAGTGAGTACTCTGCAATGGCTACTCCACTTCGGTTGTGTTTTTGTGTCCCATCCACAGCGAGTGCCCCTTGATGGGTTGATATTTTCCACCTGTGTGTGCCAGCACTACCCAACGTGAGCAAGATGAACTTTGTTGTTCATACTCTAGAGGTGTCTGGACTTTCCTTTCTTCTCGACATGGTGTAGGATGTAGCCATCGAAGGTGCTTTCCTGCTGCTTGGCGAGTGATTCACTCGCGTTGTCTGTCACGTCTATCAACTTTATGACTCAGGCCATTGCTTGGTGTGTTGTTTAGTGCATCAGGTGTGCCTAGCAGTTTTCTCCCATAAAAAAGTTTGTGTGGTGAGAGGATTGGCACTCTGTCCCTGGCTTTAGTACCCATTCCCTTCATTCCATGGGATTTTGGTTCATATTATGCATTGGCCAAAATTCTCTTTGAGTTTCAGATGGCTATCTGGTTGGGCATGGCTCGGCCATTGGTTGTCGGCCTGGTTGGTACCTTCACCAGTGAGTATGTGTTTTTTTGCTTTGCGATCTTCGGTTCATACTTCCGTTGATGCATGGTTACGTCAACCCGTCCCTCCCCTCGGGGGAGAGACATTGTGAGCAGTTTGAATACACTTCGTTGTCTTTTCCTAGACTCACGGGTCAGCACCTGTTTTTCTGCCACTTCCCGCTGTGGATCTTCCATCTACTGCCAATCGTCGCTCTGAGGTAATCGGTTTTCTCATTTCATTCCTCGTTAAGCATGGCATCCATTACCCATCTTGGTTGTCACTACCGTTGTCGATCCATCACATGTGCTTAACTTGAGAACACCGTGAAAAGTAGACGGATTGATTGTAACCAGAACAGTGTTGGCCGATTTAGCAGGATATTGTGATCAATTGGACGGTCAATAACCAAGAATTCGAGCACCCTTGTTATTCGTTCGGTTCCATCATGACTGATCAATGTAAATAGGAGCCTGATTGTTCCTATTGGCCAAATTCTATGACCAGTGAACCCAACTAATGGGCCCTGGCGTGGCAAAAAGATGTGCTCTGTCCATTCAATTGGTAACTGCCGAAGGTAGTGCTCATAAATCACGTTGACCCTTCTTCCGGTATCTATGTATACTTGTTCAACATGGTTTTGGCTAACGAAACTGGTGGTGCAAAGGTTCGTTCGGATCCCAATGCTTTCTTCAGGGATCGTGCATCGAGAATGTTATATTGAGTATGTTTTGCTCGTATACATGCGTGCCTACGCGCTGGCTTTAGCGGTTGCTACATGGGCGGGGCCCTATGATGGTGATTATCTTGACCCTTCTGTCGTTATCCTTGCCCCCATATTTCTGATTTTTGGGCAGATGCTTGTCCCTATCAAATCTCACCCTGGCGTCCTTCGCTATGTCAACTGTATTCCCCACTAATTTCTTCTCATCAATCTCCCGCTTCAATATTGTACACTCATTGGTGTCGTGCATTTTGCTTCGATGGTACTAACAGAACTTGATTTTTTCTGTATTCTCCTTGGTTAGAGTCTTATTGATTGTGTGTACATCGTTGTGGCTACTTATGCTATCATCGCTGTTGAATGGTCTATACCGTCGTGACATGTGCCTAGAATGGCGGTTGTGTCTCAGCTGGTTGCTGTCATGCTTTTCTTGCTGAACCAGGCTCGGCAAGGGCGCCATTTCATCTTGTTTAAGATAAGCGTTAGGCGCATCTTTGAGATTGGCCTCTTTTTGTTCTCCCCCTATATTTAATGCAAGTACTTTTCCATATCGAACATGCGTTCGTCCCTGGATCGAGGGACTGTTCCTTGCATCTTTCTTTATCGAGGTACTTTTCCACACGAAACTTTTTACCAGGAACTCTTCATGTCCAGGGACGTTTTGGGTAGCTAGTGTGAACCGGTTGTAGTAGTCACAGATCGACTCTCTTTCTTTTTGTTTTCACTCCATCACGGATTTCACATCTGCTTTTCCTTTTCTCAATTGCATGAAGTTATTTAGGAAAAGGTATTTCATTTGCTTAAAGCTTCACATACTACCTGGCCTTAAAGACTTGAACCACTTGTCTACATTTCCTATTAAGGCACATCAGAAATATGTGTAGGTGAAATGGTGATCCATACTAAGAGATGTTATTGTCCACTCGTAGTTATCGATGTGGTCGACTGGGTCTGTATTGTCGTCATACTTTAGCATGCTTGGAATCATCACAGTGTGTGGGATTCCGTACTGCTAGAATTCGTGGCTGAAGTTGGAACTTGCGCTTTGTATGGGGTTTTCAATATACGAGTATGGCATACCACCATAAGCCATGTGTTGTTGCATCTGGTAGGGGCTCGCATATCTGGTTTTGTAAGGCCGCCTGTGATACATACGGTTGATACTGTTGTAGGTTTGGTTGCGATCCAAAGGCCTGAAGTGCAAATTTCCCTGTCGGTGGAACCAAATACGAGCTTGATCATGTGTATTGTTGTGTATATGGGTTGAACAGTTGACCGGCTGTCATGAAGGGGTTGAATTTCGATGTTAAATAGAGCTGGACGAGGGATCCATAAGGATCGGCTCCCTGGCTGGACGAGGTCTGCACGCATGTTACTTGTGGCTGAGACAGTGCAGGAGTTGCACCTGGCATCTGCTGTGTAAGCTGGTTTAATATTGGCGGTTGTTGTGAAAATATCGGCACATGAGACAACCCTGCCATAGCGACATGTGGATGGACCATCGAGTGATATTGTGGTTGAGACTATATGGTGTTAGGGATCTAGTTTCCGATGCTGGAAATGTGCAAGAATGATTGTCGTTGTGATGCAGGGATCTCTATTTGATGCGATGCGATGATTTTCAGAGTTGTTGTTACGATTGCTATTTTCGGGGGTGTGTTGCTTGTTGGGTGCCCTAGATTGGCTTTGAAAGCTACTATCGTTTCGGCCACCGAACTGAACGGTGTCTATGAGGTCGGTGTGCGGTTTGAAGCATGCTCTTCCTAAACGGAAGTTTGCCCGCCATCGAGTGATAGCATTGCGCATAGCAGGCTTTTCGCCGCTGCCCCTGATGTTACTGGGATATCGCTTGCCATTTTTTCTTTTTGGGTTCGATTCGTTGATGTATCGTTCTAAAGATACGCTTGGATGGCATCAAATTTTGTGATATGTCGAAGAGGATAGTGGCGGGTATGGAATAAGGATCCTTGTGAGTATCTTCTCCTGTTATCACAAATGCAAAAGAGACAAATGACTGTTAGTCAATATCCGGGAGGAGTTCTCGGGACGAAGCTCCGACGATCAAGTCAATATGATATCTTAGAAAGATTGTAGAAGATTACAGGAAAGAGAAAATTTCATTCCATTCCTAGTGAGGAAGAAAGATCCTTTTATACCTGTTTTTAGGGGCGTATCTTCAACCGATTCTTTTAAAGATTCCCTAGTCAGGTGCAACGTAGTGGATCCATATTGGCGGGTCCTTCGTCATATCTTTTGCCTCATTCCTTCATTGGCTAGGAGGGGATCTTATAAATGTTTATCAAATCGTGGATATCGTCTAATGGGCGAGTGGGACTCTCTGGTTGATCCCACGTTTATCGTGGTGTAACTTCTTGGGGAAGGGTAAAGGCGCGCTTCTACACCTTACCCACCATACCAGCGCTCTTCGCATTGGCGAAGGCTTGGACTTGGCCTTAGACTAGGTTCTGACTAGGCCAAGCCTAGTGTTAGTTTGACTTCTTTCTTGACGTTCTCCTGAGGGATACGTTAACAGATACATACCATCCCTTACTCTTGAAATGCATAACAAAACACAATACGATTTCCCAGATAAGGACCCAACAACTCAGAGACATTTCGAATCATAGATGGACACATCGACAACTTCCCAGTCATAACCGCCTCTAACATTAAGAATCCATGTAGATACCCAAGAAATAACTCTGATAATCCATTCATAGCATCAATTCTCTATCGAGGAACAAACGGGTTACCACACACTTTGCCTCTACATCCATAACCATCACATCATCATGAGAATCAATCATAAAATAAGAGGCATCATCTTAATAGTCGAGGTACAACATAAACAAAGAAAGTTGTCGTTACCTATTCAATTCTCCTGATCGCCTGGAACCACCTGCTAAAACACGCTCTTACTGAACTCGAAGAAGGCATTCTGACAACCCGAAATTTCCATTTGTACGAACATTATCTATTCAATAGAAGTTAGTCCAGTTTCTGTAAATTTCAGACTTGTCCTAACAAGTTTGTGTACATTAGGGTTTACGTTTCTGGACGTATCAGGAGAGTGGATGCTCCTGAAATTGTGAAACTTGAACATTTTAAGTTTCATAATGTTATAGTCCGACTTCCGGAATAAAAATATTTTCTGTCAAATTATTCCAGGACTATAAATAGATTTTTGAATTTAATTAATTCATTATTTACAATTCCAACTAGAGAAAAGCCAATTCTCTCTGACGGATCTTCGGGTTTTCATCCCGGATTGTGAGTCTACTTTCCTAAACGTGTTTTAATACTTGTTATATGCTTTATAACATCATTTATATGTCTAAACTACAAGATCCGAGAGTTTACCGCCCAAGAACGTTATTGGGGAGTAAACTCCAAAACGGAGCCTAAAGGCTTCCTAGTCCCGATTCCGTGTTAGACAACTTGTTTACGGGTTAAGGTATGGACATTTGAGACTAAAAAGCAACCAAGAAACACAAGTTAGAGGAGTTTACGGCCAAGGAACTTCTTGGGCCGTAAACCCCTTTTTAAGGGACATAAATGCCCTAACTTGCCTCCTTGAGCCTAAGGACTTTAACCACTAATACTTGTGCTTAGTTTGGACTTCAAAACACTTCAAAATGATAGAATTATAGGAGTTTACGGCCAAGGAAAGATCTTGGGCCGTAAACCCCTTTTCTAAGGGTAAAATGCACCACAAACACCCCTAAGTCCTTAAGACAATTTACCTTGAACACATGGGACTTGAATGGGGATCAAAAGACTTCATAATCACTCCTTAAAAGGAGTTTATGGCCAAGGAACATATCTTGGGCCATAAACTCCAAGTGATGACCTAAATGTGTGCATCTTGTCCCCATTAGTCTTAGATAAAAGTATGGAATCCATCCTTGATGTATAAGTGCCTCAAATGAATTAAAAGCCATCACCCATAGGAGTTTACGGCCGTAAACTCTAGGGTATATGGACTATAGGCCATAAACTCCCCTATGGAGAATTCTAGGGACTTAAACTACTTCATGTATTATTCCAACAAAGCTAGGAGTATTCTTGGATCAAGATAAGACTTTAAAACACCCAAAACCACCATATGAGGAGTTCACGGCCATAAACCCATGAGTTTACGGCCGTAAATTCCAAAGGGTGGGGTTTGTTGGGTGGTGAACTCTTATGCAAGGCCATTTGATGTTTCAAACCCTTTTGCCTTGTCCCGTATCAACTTAGATGCAACCATTAGGACCTATAACACTTATACAAAGTGTATACATGTTCCTAATTGTGTTAACTTACTTTGTTAAGTTATTATGTGGCTAATTAGTTATATATATGCTTATTATATGATAACTAGGCTCGAACGTGTGAACAAGTCTCCGTTTGCCACTTAGCACGGTACCCGATACATCAATTCAATCTACTCACCACAAGTGAGTTTATACCCCTTTAATCAACCTTTGAAATACTTTTAAATATTTTAAATACTTTATGGGGGGAATACAAGTCAAATACTTATAGTTATTACATCAATCACATGTGATTGCATTAATCACATGTGATTAATAACTAGAAAACCAATGATTTTATCACTGTTCAACTGTTTATCAAACTGTTTCACTTCAAATGTTTTACAAACTCTTTTTACTTATCAAATGCTTTTATTAAACTTTGTTTTACTTCTTATAAATTGAATGCCCATATATATATATATATATATATATATATATATATATATATATATATATATATATATATATATATATATATATATATATATATATAAAGTAATGTTTAAAGGTCTTAGGAAGGCCATCCGCCCTATTTCCTTTTTGCGCACTGAGATGTGGTCTGGTGGGATTTCGGGTGACCATCCGAAGGTCGTTTCAATATTAGTTATATATCATATATACATGTATAGACATAAAAGTACTTCCATATTCATATTTATCAGTACATCAATAGTTAGTTACCATCGGGGTAACACAATACATATACATATACTAGAAACAATACATATACAATGATGCTAGAAACAATACATATACATATACTAGAAACAATACATATACAATGATGCTAGAAACAATACATATACATATACTAGAAAAAATACATATACAATGATGCTAGAAACAACACATATACAATGATGCTAGAAACAATACATATACATATACTAGAAACAATACATATACAATGATGCTAGAAACAATATATATACAACTATACTAGAACGAGAAACAGTACATATACATGAATACTTTATTATTGTGATTTAAATCGAAGCATGGCTTAACTGTCATGGCTCGAGTTGTAGCCAGAATTCTCTTGAAGGGAGAGCGTGAGTTTGCGTATAGATCTATACTGGATTGACAATCCTACACCTTGCTGCTAGCTACAGTCGGACCTGCAGGTCTGCGGGTACCAAACGTCATTCCGTTATTACGACCATTCATTTGTCGTTGTTACTAGTCGATAGTATGGTGCAATTTATCACGTAATGCCTTAATATAAATCCGGTTTAAGGTAGTTAGTACAACAGTAGTTCTTATAATACAAGGCTACAGTACTACAATGATTTACCCATTACATATTTTCAGTGATAGCCTCACTTAAACGTTTATGTACAAACTATATTTTGTTAAATGATAGTTACATTTGGGAAATTACACACTTTTACATCAAACGAGCCTACAAAGCAGTTAAGTCTTGGTAGAAGGCTACTTTAATAGAAAATATAGGTTTTTCTGAGAGATTCAAACTTTTACAAACAATTGCAAACCTTTACATACATTTTACAAACTTATACCTTATACATGTTCAAACATTTTTGGATGACAAATACCGACACTAAAATACTTATGAACTCACCAGCTTAATGCTGATAAACTCTTTCAAAATAACTTGTATTCTCAGGTCATCAGTAGACAGGTACCGAGGCCAGCTTTTGAGAAGATGGAGCGCATTCAAGACTCATCTTATTATTTTGACATACATTATTTTTGGTGTCTATACTGTACAGAATACGCTTGTATTAAAATTATATATTTAATGAAATGGATGATGTTGTTTGCTTATTTACATTTACTGTGTTGTGATACTTACATGACGTCCTCCGCCCCAGAACGTTTCCGCCGTTCTTAGTTTTAGGGTGTCACAGATTGGTATCAGAGCATTGTTTATAGTGAATCAAGTGTATCAACCCATAAAAGATATACTAAACTATAAACCCATTTGGGATTAAAACACTCTGACCAAGAGTCTATACTTAAAATACTAAAATATTTAATTAAGTATACTAGTCTACATTCATACTAAAACCAGTGTCACAACGACAAGAACAAAAGTATTACGATTGTTAAATATCACAGGTAAGCTCGGGGATATATGGTCAGTCCTGGGAATGGCATAGCCTGATCAACTATGTTGGTCCGAGGAGTGATTAGCATATGCCCTAGAATGCTTGTGTTAACAAGTCTAAAAACTTACCAACAATACCACAAGAAGATTCAATAGAACCTAAACTTAAAATACTATAGGTGTATTTTGTACTACCAACTACTTGTATACTATATCTTTATACCTCTCTTCTCGCGTAGATTTAAATGGCTGGATTCCATCACGGCGACCCGTACTTTCCAAATGAAGGCAACGTAGGATGGCTCGAAGCAGAGTCTGCCGATGAACACCCAATCCCGTTGGATGATCATCAAGCTGAAGGCTTCTCAGATGGATCAGACTCTGAGCATGAAGTCAACAACCTACCTCCAGTAGGTCAAGCCCCGAGCAACAACCCTCGACCCGCTTTTCTAGGTCCCACTCCTTTGTGGGTAGATAACTTAAATCGCTGGAGTGACGAACAAGGTCAACCCTTACCATACTTTGGGGACCGAACCTTTTACAACGTCAGCGATGGCGGCTCTGCTGACCGAGCTCTACATGTCCTTATCCGTAGAATAGCTCGTAATGTCGAGCAAGGTCGAGCAGCCATCGACCGGTTCGTGGAGATTGATGCCAACTCTGGTGTCAACACAGTCTGCATTCGCCGTCTCGAAGAAGATATGGAACGGACCCGAAGAACCAATGAAACTCTGCAGCAACGTCTGGTTGCCTCTCAAGCTGAAGTCATGGAACTTCGAGCTCGTCAAAGGGCTCATGAGCGACACCTTCAAGAGGTGGTACATCAAATGAGAGACCTCAGGGTTCTCCCGAGGAATACTCATCGCCGTTAGATGATGTCTAGTACATCATTATCTTTTGTGTTAAGGATTAGCCTTTAACATCCGTGCTCTAAGTAGCACATATCTGTAAAATATTCCTAACTTTCAGTACTCTAATTAGGAATCTAAGAACTGTCAGACTTTCTGTATGGTATGATGTAAGACCTACTGTTAGGTCAATTTTCATTGAACTTGTTACATCCGTAATACCAGTATTATTGACAACTACTTACTCTGTGGGAAGAATCTTTACATTTGGGTTTTCCTACGCATATTTCTGGTTATGAACACAAACACTCATTTAATTGTTGGGCTATGGTTAGTTAGTCCATGTGTCATTCGCACATTACTTGCAAATTGATTCTTACTCTTTTCTCATCTTTATAAACTTATAGCTGAAAGATGCCTCCTCGCAAATCTACCCGGAATAACCCTACACCTCCACCACCTCCGGTCATCGATACAACAGCCCTAAATGATGTCGTAGTTGTAGCAGTGGCAACTGCCATGGCACAGTATCACTCTACTGATGCCAGCAGAGATGGAACCCCTGTTAACTCCATTCCGGTTGAAATTCCTGTGCGCTCGAGAGAGTGCTCTTACAAGGATTTCACCAACGGTAAGCCGAAACCCTTTCATGGGACCGGCGGAGTCATTGCTCTTTCGCAATGGTTCGAGAAGACTGAATCAGTCTTCGAGATTTGTTCTTGCCCTGCTGCGAGCAAATTCAAATATGCCGCATGCACCTTCGAAGGGAAGGCACTAACGTGGTGGAACAGCCACGTTAAATCTCTAACTCTCGTCGTGGCCAACGACATAGGCTAGGATACGATGCAAGACCTCATGATTAAGGAATACTGCCCGAGGGGCGAGATCCAAAAACTGGAACAGGAGCTTTGGAGCCTGACCATGAAGGGCACCAACATTATCGCTTACACTGCCCGGTTTAGCGAACTGGTGGCCCTCTACCCTAATATGGTTCCCACTGAAGGGAAGAAGATTGAAAGGTACATATGGGGGTTAGTTCCTCCGTATCAGGGGAATGTCCTATCATAAAACCCCGCTACCTTCAACAGTGCCAAGCGACTGGCACAGCGACTCATTGACCATAGTGTCAAAACCCCTGCAACCACAACAACCCTAGCCATCTCAGAACCATCCAAACCCGCTGACACCAAGCGGAAGTTCTGGGATGACAAGAAGAGGCAGCGAGCTGCCAAGAAGCAGCAAATTGTGGCAGTACATGCTGCAGTAACCCCTGCTGCTACTGCTCCAACGAAGCAGTATGCTGGAAGTTTGCCGAAGTGCAACAAATGCAACTTCCACCACAACGGCCCCTGCCGTGAAATGCAGTGCTCTAACTGCAACAGGAAAGGACACACCGTCCGTTTCTGTAAATTCCCAGCGCAACCGATCACGCAAGTCCCTGGCTCTAGCGCGAGCCCAACTTGCTATGGATGTAGCGAAATAGGCCACTATAAGAGGGACTGCCCCAAAGCGAGAAATGCTGGAGGAGCAGGGAGGGTACTAGCTATAGGCCACGGGGAGGCAGTCGCTGACCCGACAGTGGTGACTGGTACGTTCCTCCTCGATAACTCCTATGCATGCATTCTGTTCGATAGTGGAGCGGAGCGAAGCTTCGTAAACCACAAATTTGCTCGCATGCTTAAACCACAACCACACGCACTTAAAGAACAATTCACAGTAGAAATGGCTAACGGCAAAATAGAAAACACCAGTAGCATACACTTACGATGTATCCTAACCCTAGATAACCATTCATTCCCAATCGACCTCATTCCGGTCTCAATAAAAAGCTTCGACGTCATCATCGGCATGGATTGGTTGAGTCTTCATCGCACCGACATCATGTGCTTCGAGAAAGCAGTCCGACTAAACCTTCCGTCTAATGAAACCCTTATAGTCTACGGCGACAAACCTGGTGCGAGTCTTCGCATTATATTAAGTATTCAAGCACAGAAATATCTGCGCAAAGAATACCACACATTCCTTGCTCACGTCGTCGACACGAACCTCGAAACGAAAGAACTCAAGAACATTCCTGTAGTGAGCGACTTTCCCGACATTTTCCCAGAAGAACTACCTGGATTACCTCCACAATGACAGGTCGAGTTCAGAATCGACTTAGTCCCAGGAGCTACCCCAGTAGCCAAGTCGCCCTATCGATTAGCACCAGCGAAGATGCAGGAATTATCTGGTCAACTTAACAAACTACTCAGCAAGGGCTTCATAAGACCAAGCTTTTCACCTTGGGGAGCACCGGTCTTGTTCGTTAAGAAGAAAGACGGATCATTCCGTATGTGTATCGACTACAGAGAACTCAACAAACTGACGGTCAAAAATCGTTACCCTCTACCTCGCATAGACGATCTATTTGACCAACTGCAAGGGGCGAACTATTTCTCCAAAATTGATCTAAGATCCGGATATCACCAGTTACGAGTGCTAGAGGAGGATATTCCCAAGACAGCCTTCCGAACTCGTTACGGACACTACGAGTTCATGGTGATGCCATTCGGATTGACCAATGCGCCAACAATTTTCATGGACCTGATGAACAGAGTATGCCGACCTTACTTGGATCAGTTCGTCATCGTTTTCATTGACGACATCCTGATCTACTCCCGAAGTAAGGAAGAGCATGGCGATCACCTACGACTAGTTTTAGGAACTTTACGAACGGAGAAACTTTATGCGAAGTTCTCGAAATGTGAATTTTGGATCCGAAGAGTCGAATTCTTAGGACACGTGGTAAGCGAAGAGGGAATCCACGTGGACCCATCCAAAATTAAAGCCATTGAGAACTGGTCAGCACCCAAGACGCCGACAGAAATTCGTCAATTTCTAGGCCTTGCTGGTTACTACCGCCGATTCATTCAGAACTTCTCCCGAATAGCGAAACCTCTTACAACCCTGACCCAGAAAGGCGTGGCCTTTGACTGGGAAGAGAAACAAGAGAGAGCGTTCCAAACACTCAAACGAGCCTTGTGCACCGCGCCAATACTATCTCTCCCCGAAGGGATAGAAGACTTCGTAGTCTATTGTGATGCATCGAACCAAGGGCTCGGGTGTGTTCTGATCCAACGAGGTAAGGTCATCGCCTACGCCTCCCGACAGTTGAAGACACACAAAGTTAAATATACGACACACGATCTTGAACTGGGAGCAATGGTGTTTGCTCTGAAGATCTGGAGACATTACTTGTATGGAACGAAGAGCATTATCTTTACCGACCACAAGAGTTTACAACACATATTCGATCAGAAGGAGCTCAACATGAGACAACGACGGTGGGTCGAGCTACTCAGTGATTACGAATGCGATATTCGTTATCATCCGGGTAAAGCCAACGTAGTAGCATACGCCCTGAGTCGGAAAGAATATTCTGGTCGCAAAGTCAAACCATTGTCAATAACCATCCATTCACACTTGTCTAATCAAATTCAGGCGGCCCAACTTGAAGCCATGAAACCTGAAAATGTGACGAGTGAATCTCTAAGAGGAATGGACAAGAATTTAGAAGCCAAGGGTGACGGAGCCTTATACTTCATGGATCGGATCTAGACACCGAAACACGGTGGTTTCCGAGACTTAGTCATGACCGAGGCGTACAACACTCGGTATTCCGTCCACCCAGGTTCAAATAAGATGTATCTGGATCTTAAAAAGCTATACTGGTGGCCTAATATGAAAGCAGAGATTGCTACCTTCATAAGTAAATGCCTTACTTGTGCAAAGGTAAAGGTCGAGAACCAGAGGCCCTATGGTTTACTACAACAACCAGAGATTCCAGAATGGAAGTGGGAGCAGATCACTATGGATTTCATAACCAAGTTTCCCAAGACAACGGGTGGACTTGATACCATATGGGTCATCGTTGATAGATTGACCAAGTCTGCACACTTCCTGCCTATCAAAGAAACCGACAAGATGGAGAAACTTACGAGAACATACATTAGGGAAATCGTACGACTACATGGTGTGCCTATATCCATTATCTCCGATCGAGATAGTAGGTTCACCTCAAGATTCTGGAAATCACTACAACATTCCCTAGGAACAAGGCTGGACATGAGCACAGCCTACCATCCACAGACTGACGGATAGAGTGAGAGGACAATCCAGACTTTAGAAGATATGTTGCGTGCTTGTGTAATTGACTTTGGAAAGGCGTGGGATACTCATTTACCCCTCGTCGAATTTTCCTACAACAACAGTTATCACACAAGCATAAAAGCAGCACCATTTGAAGCTCTCTACGGCCGAAAGGGCAGATCAATGAGAGCCTCAACGAGATCGAGACCGACGAGACTCTCGTAATCCCACTCGACGAAATCGAGATCAACGAGAGCCTCAACTTCGTGGAAGAACCTGTAGAGATCATGGACCATGAGGTCAAGCAGACGAAGCAAAGCCGTATCCCTATCGTGAAGGTTCGCTGGAACGCTAAGCGAGGACCAGAATTCACTTGGGAACGCGAGGATCAGATGAAACTGAAATATCCTCATCTTTTCGCTTAGTTATTTGTAACTTCTTATTTGCTTAAATTCTAATTTCGGGACGAAATTCCTTCTAACGGGGGGATGATATGACAACCCAAAATTTCCATTTGTACGAACATTATCTATTCAATAGAAGCTAGTCCAGTTTCTGTAAATTTCAGACTTGTCCGAACAAGTTTGTGTACATTAGGGTTTACGTTTCTGGACGTATCAGGAGAGTGGATGCTCCTGAAATTGTGAAACTTGAACATTTTAAGTTTCATAATGTTATAGTCCAACTTCCGGAATAAAAATATTTTCTGTCAAATTATTCCAGGACTATAAATAGATTTCTGAATTTAATTAATTCATTATTTACAATTCCAACTAGAGAAAAGCCAATTCTCTCTGACGGATCTTCGGGTATTCATCCCGGATTGTGAGTCTACTTTCCTAAACGTGTTTTAATACTTGTTATATGCTTTATAACATCATTTATATGTCTAAACTACAAGATCCGAGAGTTTACCGCCCAAGAACGTTATTGGGGAGTAAACTCCAAAACGGAGCCTAAAGGCTTCCTAGTCCCGATTTCATGTTAGACAACTTGTTTAGGGGTTAAGTTATGGACATTTGAGACTAAAAAGCAACCAAGAAACACAATTTAGAGGAGTTTACGGCCAAGGAACTTCTTGGGCCGTAAACCCCTTTTTAAGGGACATAAATGCCCTAACTTGCCTCCTTGAGCCTAAGGACTTTAACCACTAATACTTGTGCTTAGTTTGGACTTCAAAACACTTCAAAATGATAGAATTATAGGAGTTTACGGCCAAGGAAAGATCTTGGGCCGTAAACCCCTTTTCTAAGGGTAAAATGCACCACAAACACCCCTAAGGCCTTAAGACAATTTACGTTGAACACATGGGACTTGAATGGGGATCAAAAGACTTCATAATCACTCCTTAAAAGGAGTTTATGGCCAAGGAACATATCTTGGGTCGTAAACTCCAAGTGATGACCTAAATGTGTGCATCTTGTCCCCATTAGTCTTAGATAAAAGTATGGAAGCCATCCTTGATGTGCAAGTGCCTCAAATGAATTAAAAGCCATCACCCATAGGAGTTTACGGCCGTAAACTCTACGGTATATGGACTATAGGCCGTAAACTCCCCTATGGATCATTCTAGGGCCTTAAACTACTTCATGTATTATTCCAACAAAGCTAGGAGTATTCTTGGATCAAGATAAGACTTTAAAACACCCAAAACCACCATATGAGGAGTTCATGGCCATAAACCCATAAGTTTACAGCCGTAAACTCCAAAGGGTGGGGTTTGTTGGGTGGTGAACTCTTATGCAAGGCCATTTGATGTTTCAAACCCTTTTGCCTTGTCCCGTATCAACTTAGATGCAACCATTAGGACCTATAACACTTATACAAAGTGTATACATGTTCCTAATTGTGTTAACTTACTTTATTAAGTTATTATGTGGCTAATTAGTTATATATATGCTTATTATATGATAACTAGGCTCGAACGTGTGAACAAGTCTCCGTTTGCCACTTAGCACGGTACCCGATACATCAATTCAATCTACTCACCACAAGTGAGTTTATACCCCTTTAATCAACCTTTGAAATACTTTTAAATATTTTAAATACTTTATGGGGGGGGGGGGGGGGAATACAAGTCAAATACTTATAGTTATTACATAAATCACATGTGATTGCATTAATCACATGTGATTAATAACTAGAAAACCAATGATTTTATCACTGTTCAACTGTTTATCAAACTGTTTCTCTTCAAATGTTTTACAAACTCTTGTTACTTATCAAATGCTTTTATTAAACTTTGTTTTACTTCTTATAAATTGCATGCCCATATATGTATATATATATATACATATATATAAGTAATGTTTAAAGGGCTTAGGAAGGCCATCCGCCCTATTTCCTTTTCGCGCACTGAGATGTGGTCTGGTGGGATTTCGGGTGACCATCCGAATGT
The DNA here is from genome assembly GCF_052625555.1 of Lactuca saligna. Taxonomy (NCBI): domain Eukaryota; kingdom Viridiplantae; phylum Streptophyta; class Magnoliopsida; order Asterales; family Asteraceae; genus Lactuca; species Lactuca saligna. The sequence goes on from NC_136425.1 coordinate 169,768,542, forward strand.
CGTTTCAATATTAGTTATATATCATATATACATGTATAGACATAAAAGTACTTCCATATTCATATTTTTCAGTACATCAATAGTTAGTTACCATCGGGGTAACACAATACATATACATATACTAGAAACAATACATATACAATGATGCTAGAAACAATACATATACATATACTAGAAACAATACATATACAATGATGCTAGAAACAATACATATACATATACTAGAAACAATACATATACAATGATGCTAGAAACAATACATATACAATGATGCTAGAAACAATACATATACATATACTAGAAACAATACATATACAATGATGCTAGAAACAATACATATACAATGATGCTAGAAACAATACATATACAACTATACTAGAACGAGAAACCGTACATATACCTGAATACTTTATTATTGTGATTTAAATCGGAGCATGACTTAACTGTCATGGCTCGAGTTGTAGCCAGAATTCTCTTGAACGGAGAGCGTGAGTTTGCGTATAGATCTATACTGGATTGACAATCCTACACCTTGCTGCTAGCTACAGTCGGACCTGCAGGTCTGCGGGTGCCAAACGTCATTCCGTTATTACGACCATTCATTTGTCGTTGTTACTAGTCGATAGTATGGTGCAATTTATCACGTAATGCCTTAATATAAATCCGGTTTAAGGTAGTTAGTACAACAGTAGTTGTTATAATACAAGGCTACAGTACTACAATGATTTACCCATTACATATTTTCAGTGATAACCTCACTTAAACGTTTATGTACAAACTATATTTTGTTAAATGATAGTTACATTTGGGAAATTACACACTTTTACATCAAACGAGCATACAAAGCAGTTAAGTCTTGGTAGAAGGCTACTTTAATAGAAAATATAGGTTTTTCTGAGAGATTCAAACTTTTACAAACAATTGCAAACCTTTACATACATTTTACAAACTTATACCTTATACATGTTCAAACATTTTTGGATGACAAATACCGACACTAAAATACTTATGAACTCACCAGCTTAATGCTGATAAACTCTTTCAAAATAACTTGTATTCTCAGGTCATCAGTAGACAGGTACCGAGGCCAGCTTTTGAGAAGATGGAGCGCATTCAAGACTCATCTTATTATTTTGACATACGTTATTTTTGGTGTCTATACTGTACAGAACACGCTTGTATTAAAATTATATATTTAATGCAATGGATGATGTTGTTTGCTTATTTACATTTACTGTGTTGTGATACTTACATGACGTCCTCCGCCCTAGAACGTTTCTGCCGTTCTTGGTTTTGGGGTGTGACAGGCATACCTTGTCCCCATCTTGTACAGTCTCAATGAGAATGACTCTCTTTCCACATATGAAATTTTCTCGAGGCGATCAAATCACAAGAATCCTCTCGTGCACTTCCACCTTCTTTGTAAATACCGCAACATCCCATTTCTCCCACTGAGTCTTCTTTCAAATTTCGAAATCATACGATCTTTCTCTCTCTCTCTCTCTCTCTCTCTCTCTCTCCCCCCCCCCCCCCCCCCTCAACGCATAAAATAGGAAGAACATTGTCATTATCATAGAAAATGATATCATAATCCATCGGTCAATAACTTCACCTCAAGACTATAATCTTCAAGCCACTCATCCCAATCACTCCTTTCTTGAGTCCCACGCTTCAGATTGGAATTACCACAAGCAGTTCCCCCAATACCTCGAAATCAACTACTCATCAAGGTATGCATCATTCACCCCAAACTGACATGGCCACAATCACCAGATTCGTCTTCTTCCTGGAAAACCATAACTAAAAAGTTAATAAATACCACAATGTTGCAACGTATTCATGGTGTCAAACCATTTTCCTACTCTCCACCAACTCCTTAAAATTTCCGAGACTTTCCTTGATTCAAGTACGAATTCTGTGTTTTCAGTACTACAGGCCCAATACTACCTTCCATATCTATCCGTACTTTCATCATAATCAATCTGAATCCTCTATGTCACTTCCTCATACTGATACCCTCCAAAATCTGATATACAACACACCACTCACACTAAAGCACTTCTTAGTCTCTCTTAGGATTCCTAGCTCACCCTGCCATCAGCTGCTGAAGGACTCCCAATGATGTCAGCTAACTACTTCACGAATACAATTACATACAACAAAACCTAAAGAATCCTTCGACTAAAAGACCCATCCTTACAACGGTTAGACTCAGACAAGAGTTGTGAAATAGGGGTAGCTCAATCACTCTAATATTATTTAAATTTTTCAGAATGTAACTTAACATATTCATGCAATAATTAACTCGCATCAATATGAGTCCTACAAAGTAGAAAGCAAGAAACATTCGAGCATATAGAACTAGAAGCATTACATAAACATGCAATTCTACCTTAGAATCTCCTGAAGATCTCTAGTCACTAATTCATCACTACCAGCTCACACAACATGCATAAAAGCATCTCTCCTAATCAGGCATCCTATACTGCAACAATGAGCAAATCCTTAGCCCTAATCTAACATGAAATTCTCATATACTTATATCAAAAAACAATCATAAAACACATATGGGTATTTTGGGAAATACTTACTAGATCTTAAATGATTGCATGCATCACACCCTTTTATTTAATAAAAAAAAATACTTTCTTGGAAAATCATTTCATTTATAAAAGTGTACCATTCCTCACTTTGAGTTCAAGCACACCGCAGAGTATGCTCGAATCTCTCAAACCAATGTTCTGATACCAACTTATAATGTTCCATATTTCAACCCAATGTTTTTCATTTAGACATAAACTATTTAATTAATTTACAACAAAAAGGATCTAGATAACACCAGTTGATTCAAAATTTTATCAGAGTATCGTTAAATATTATGATGTGCGGAAATCTCCAACAGATGCAATGCAATCGAGTCGTGCCCCTCCTTTAATATAAGAAAACAAAAAAAACATTTAAACCACAAATCTTAAGCACAAAGCTTAGTGAGTTTCCTAAAATACCACATACAACCCGAAGTCTCAGCAAACACAATATCACATATCACAGTAACAACAATTAATACCCAGTTGGTCAGCATGTATATACAACCACACAAAAAATGCATACAAGAGTCACAAAGACAAGAAGCATACTACATACTCAATTTAGTGGGCCGAAATTGGTGCCTTTGACCCACGAGCACTGGGATAAGACTCACCTAAATCGAAGAACTCTGAAACACTAAGGTGCAATCCTTTTTCTTGCACCGCTTACACCCGCGAATCCACTAACACCAGAACCAGATAAAATGTTAATTAATAGCACAAAATCTTAATGTTTGACCCAATGTCAAACTTGGTTAAAAAGTTAACGGTCAATTGAAGTCAAAGTCAACAAGTCAAAAGTCAAACTTCAAGCTGAGTACGCCTAACATACTTATCTCGTACGCATGGCATACTCACCATCGAGAAACAGGACCCCATACGAGTACATGCAATGTACTCAAAGGTATGCCCAACATACTCGGTCAAATGACACTTTTCCATTATGTGCTTATTCTCTTAAGCCCTTTCATCCAACACTCAGATCTAGACCTATAAAATCATTCTAAGTCATAAATTTCTCACCTTTATGACTTTCTAAGCCTAGATAAGGTCCAGAATCCAAAACCTTCGATTATTAATCCATTAAGACATCATAACTCATGCATGGAAAGGATAAAAGGACCACGATTACATTTTTATGTTTCCTTATAGCATCATAATGGATAAAGTTTCCAAATTTATCCATTAGAATGGTCCAAGCCACCAAGATTTAGTATTTACGTCTCAAAGGGACCAAAAGTATCACTTTTTTTTCAACTTAATCCATTAAGTCCAAGTCTCTAACTTTTAAATCTAACCAAATATGATGTTTAGATTGATAATGTCACAATCCGAAAACTTTCCATCTTTGTAACCTGTTTTCTATCAGTTAAGCCATTACGTTCCAATTTTTCCGTTAACTTTGTTTAAGTTAATAAAATTGGGACTTCTCATTTTGACATCATAAGTGTCGGAACACATTAGAATTGCATGAAAACATTCCAAATATTTATTTGGAAAAATTATAAGTTTCGACCACGTCGAGTTACGGTAACCTAATCAGGTGCGACCAAAAGCCCCGTTCAACGTCAGTATTGGGTAGAATTCCATCGAGCCCCAAACCTGAACCATATATAAAGTTGATTTGCACCTCATTTGAAGCTTTTCCCCTCTCTCTCTCTACTCTCTCTCTAGAAACTCAAGTTTGATCCAAAAATCATCCAAATTAGTAAGTTATCCATCCTAACTCATTGATTAACAAGTTTAGATTTCAAATTCGTGGTAAAATCATGAAATAGGACCAAGGACATGAGTTTACGGCCCTGGAACACCCTTGGGCTGCAAACTCACGTAGATGGGGTTTTGAGCCTCAAAACCCTTCCAAACCACATTTGGAGCTTAGATATGACTTAGGGGCTTACAATACTGGACTAGGAACACCTAAACCATATCATTTGAGGGGTAAACAAGATTTTATGGCCCAAGCACATTCTTGGACTTTAAACACCATTTCATAGGCCGTAAACCCCATTAAAGGTGTTAAAATGCCCTTTAAGCACCTCATAAGCCTTGGAATAATGTCTAGAACAATCCACAAGTATGTTAACAACCTTAATCATCAAGAAAACTACCCCCTTAGGATTTGACGTATGTAAACCCCCCAAGGATGGGTTCCTGGGCCGTAAACTCCAATAAATGGGTCAAATGGTGCCTTAACTTCATCCTATGAGTTGTAGAATGAGTTGGAATCACATGTGATTAATCTTGGACCACTAAAACACATAAGGAATGGGTAGGAGAGATTTTACAGCCGTAAACTCCTAGTTTACATCCGTAAACTCCATTAAGTGGTCCCTTTGATAGTTAAATCACTTTATATGCGCTAGATTTGATCCTAGTATCACCCCACAAGAGTTGTAAGACCACTAAACAACCAAAAACACCCCTACCATGAGTTTACAGCCGTAAACTCATGGGGAGTTGGTCATTGGGCCAAAAATTCCATAAGGAGCTTACTCTTGAAGAGCACACTCCATATTCAAGCCATACACACCCTTAGATGCTACCCGGGTTACTCCTAACACTTGAAATGAAGTGTTTTCGCGTCTTGGAGTGTACTGTATTATATAATTAGTGGTTCAAAGTCTAAGTAGATACAAATATGTATCTCTTCATATTACATAGGAACCTCGCGCGTTCTCAAGCCCCGAACTGACACTTAACATCCAACCGACACACTTCTCGACTGGTGAGTTCATACCCCTACGTTTTTCCATGTTTTCAATATTTTCAGGGGGGAATACAAGCAAAAGTACAAGGAAATCTTGTACTCAAACTTATTATTTCATTTGAAATGTTTCGTATTTCAAATGCTTTTAACACTGGAAACTGTATTAACCAATCGTTCAACTTGCAGAGTAAACCGTCAAACTATTTGTGAAACTCGTTATAAAATGTTATATTTTATATTTCACAAATGAATTTCCATGTCATTACTGTTAAAAGCATGAACCTTAGAACTTTAAAATGTCCTTGATATCACTCCCCTTACATATGAGAGTGAAGGACTAATAAAATTGAACTTAGAACTTTAACACTCCCCCTAGTTACGAGAGTGGACGAACAATAAAATTAAACTTAGAACCTCGACCAGTCCTTTGAAATACTCCCCCTAGATTCAAGAGTAAAGGACTACTTTTCAAAATTCATTAATCTTAATATTAGTTACACATCCTTGGTAACACTCCCCTAGTTACGAGAGTATAGGACTACCCCCGTAACCGGAATCTCTTGGATGGAGAATGTGACTTGAGTGTATAGATCTATATGGGATTGACAACCCTGCACCCGGCTGCTAGCTACAGTTGAACCGAAAGGTTCAAGGGTGACAAAAGTCATAAAACGATATTGGCCCCTGTTTCGAGCCTTATCTAGTCTATTGTATGGTTATGGAACTCGCAGTTTAGATTATGAATACTTTTCTACTTACTTATTAGTTTTATATACGTGTTAAAACTAATATGCTTTTCAAGGATAACCAGGTTTTAAGGTAACTTCACACAATCACTTAAAGTATGGTAGATACTTGTACATTACTTTCAGAACCAATAACCGACTACATACTTTTAAGGAAAATAAGGGTTTTTCCTGGGATAAAAAATTGTACATAACCGAAGCGTATAACAAACGGATAACTAAACTTTACATATAAGAAAATACGGGATTTTCTTGGGTAACAAACTTTTACAGAAACCAAAGGAAACTTGTTCATTTTTCAGAAAACAAAACGCTTATGAACTCACCAGCTTTATGCTGATTTTCAAACTGCTTGTATTCTCAGGTCCACATTAGACAGGTACCCACGATCTTTTGGAGAAGACGTAATGTTTTAGAAGACACGTCTTTACTTTTGTTCAAACTTATGTATAGATAAAAATGAATCACTTTACTTTCAAACAAATGTAAATATTCCTATGTAATGTAATGTTTTGTGTTTACTATGCTTACTATGTACATTAATTGTGATACTATACATGACGTCCTCTGCCCCGGAACGTTTCCGACATCAGTTTTTGGGTGTGACAGATTGGTATCAGAGCCCTTGTTTATAGTGAACTAGTATACCAAACCTTACATGGTATAAGACTATAAACACTAAGGGGCCGAAGTGCTCTGAACTAAAAGTATACTTTAAAATATAAGTATTATCAAAAGTATACAAGTATACCTAGCCGCCGGAAACTGTAACCTCGAGTAGAACAGAACATAAGTAATTGGGTGTTGCATGTTGCGGTTAAACCTGGGCAGTTATGTAGTCGTGTTTAGGGTCAATATAGCCTGATCAACTATATTCATTCGAGACACGACCAACATGTGCTTGGGAGTGACTGTGGTGTGCAGCATGCCTAAAACTTACCTAATATCCAAACAATGATTCATCGACACAGCGAAACATAAAATACTATGGTAGTATTTTAGCCGAAGCCGAGTACATTGTAGAAACTTAATCCGAGTGTTGCTACTCATTCCTTCCTAAGCGATAGTTTATCTACTTTGATAACTCTTTCCTGCTTTATCGCTTAGTAGATCATTATATTTGTCATAAAGAGATATCTCTTGTTCCATATCTCTTGATTCAATTCAGAGGACTTATGATCCTCTCTTTCCTGGCTATTATAGATCAAGATGCCTCCCAAGAAAAGACCCAGCTCAAAGAACAACAATCCTCCTCCACCACCACCTTCATCTCCATTTGATATCGTCATGTTTCAAGCAGCTATCAATGTTGTTGTGGCCGCTACCATATCGCAAACGAACCTCGTTGGTTCAAGCGGGCCAGGAGTTGGTCCTCAGCCTCAAAACCAAGAAAGTAGACAGGGACACCGGAAGGAGTGTTCTTACAAGGACTTCATGAACGCGAAACCCACTCCTTTCAATGGAAATGGAGGTTTCATTACCCTAACCAGATGGTTCGATAAAATCGAACCTATCTTTGAAATCTATGTTTGTTCGGAATCCGATAAGGTGAAGTTCACCACTTGTACCTTCACCGACAATGCCCTGACTTGGTGGAACAGCCGAGTCAAATCCTTAACTTTACCTATAGCCAATGCTATGGGTTAGGAGGTCCTGAAAGAGCTTTTGCTTGTGGAGTATTGCCCTCGGGGCGAAATGCAAAAGCTGGAACATGAACTCTGCAAACCTGAAGATGAAGGGTTCCGATATCGCTGCTTACACTTCAAGATTCGATGATTTGGCGCTCCTCTACCAGGGAATGGTTACCCCGGAGAGTAAAAAGATTGAGAGATTTATCTGGGGGCTGACCCATCCAACCAAGGGAAACGTTTTGGCTGCAAAGCCAGACACATACGACAATGCCAAATGTTTAGCGCAGACTTTGATTGACCATAGTAATGACATTGAGGAAGCAACCACCACTCCTGAGCTGACAAAGAGGAGTGGTGAGAAAAGGAAATTCTGGAAGAAGAAGAACGGTCAGTCTTCCCAAGAGTCTTCAAAGAAACACCAAACTATGGCAGTCCACGCTACTACTATCCCTGCTGCTATTTCTGTTGTCGGATCCACAGCCTAAGCGCCTACCAGTAGGTATGCTAGTACCCTCCCCTGGTGTAACAAGTGCAAGTATCATCACCTCACTTCGAGCCAACGTCAGGAAGTGAATTGCAACAACTGTAGCAAGAAGGGCCACACTGCGAAAAACTGGAAGACACCAACCCAATCAACAAATCAATCTTCCAGAGCGGGTGTCGGTCAGGCCTGCTACGGATGTGCGGAAGTAGGGCATTTCAAGAGAAACTGCCCCAAGGAAACAACAGCGGGTAACACTAGGAGAGTCGTAGCTATGGGACGAGAAGAGGCAGTCGTCGATCCCACCATTGTCTCGGGTACGTTCCTTCTCGACAACTCTTATGCTAGTATCCTTTTCAATTCTGGTGTTGAACGAAGTTTTTTTAGCCATACATTCAAACATTTTCTTAAACGTAATCCCCAACCATTAACCGAAACATTTACCGTTGAGATGGCTAGCTGTGAGAAAGAAAATGCTAAGTACATATTCATAGGCTGTACCCTTACCTTAAACGATCATTCCTTCCCCATCGACCTAATGCTAGTTTCCATTAAGAGCTTTGATGTTATCATTGGCATGGATTGGTTGAGTCCCAATCATGCTGATATCCTTTGTTACAAAAAAGCCATCCGCCTCAATCTCCTTTCTGGTCAGACTTTCATGATCTATGGCGATAAACTCAGTTCCAATCTTCGTATCATATCTTGCATCAAAGCTCAAAAACTCATGCGAAAGGAGTGTCACGCATTCCTATCTTATGTGATCAACGAGAAATGGGAAGTTAAAGACCTCGAGAGCATCCCCGAAGTCTGCAACTTTCCTGATGTCTTTCCCAAAGAGCTCTTGGGAATTCCTCCCGAACGTCAAGTCGAGTTTCGCATCGACCTAATCCCTGGAGCTAATCATGTAGCCAAATCTTCATATCGCTTAGCTCCAGCAAAAATGCAGGAGTTATCCAGCTAGCTTAATGAGCTACTTGACGAAGGGTTCATCAGACCGAGTTCCTCACCCTAGGGAGCCCCGGTTTTACTTGTGAAGAAGAAAGATGGAACCTTTCGGATGTGCATAGACTACCATGAACTGAACAAACTAACAGTCAAAAACCGATATCCTCTTCCTCGTATAGATGACTTTTTCGATCAACTTCAGGGAGCCAGTTACTTCTAAAAGATAGACCTTAGATCGGGATACCATCAACTTTGAGTTCACGGGAATGATGTTTCCAAGACAGCATTCAGAACTCGGTATGGTCACTACGAGTTCGTAGTGATGCCCTTCGGTCTAACCAACGCACCGGCTGTGTTCATGGACCTAATGAACCGGGTGTGTTGTCCTTTCCTGGACAAGTTCGTCATCGTGTTCATTGACGACATACTTGTATATTCTCGAAGCAAAGAAGAACACAAGCAACACTTGAGGTTAGTGTTGGAAACACTTAGAATGGAGAAGCTATACGCGAAGTTCTCTAAGTGTGAATTCTAGATTCGGAAAGTAGCCTTCCTTGGTCATGTGGTAAGTGAGGAGGTTATACACGTGGACCCGTCCAAGGTCAAGGCGATAGAGAATTGGTCAGCACCGAAGACACCCACAGAGATCCGTCAATTCTTGGGTCTCGCTGGCTACTATCGTAGGTTCATCCAGAAATTTTCCAGAATCACCGAACCCCTAACTACTCTGACACAGAAAGCTGTATCCTTTTGTTGGAGTGAGAAGCAGGAAACCGCATTCCAAACTTTGAAACAAGCCATGTGCAGCGCACCTATTCTGTCCCTGCCCGATGGAACAGAGGACTTCGTTGTTTATTGCGATGCATCCAATCAGGGATTAGGCTGTGTGCTTATGCAGAGAGGAAAATTTATCGCTTATGCCTCAAGATAGCTGAAGGCACACGAATTTAACTATACGATTCATGACCTGGAGCTAGGAGTAGTGGTCTTTGCACTGAAGATTTGGAGACATTATCTCTACGAAACTAAGTGCATAATATTGACCGACTATAAAAGTCTGCAACACATCTTTAATCAGAAAGACTTAAACATGAGGCATCATTCATGGGTAGAACTACTCAGTGATTATGAGTGCGAAATCCTTTACCATCTCGGTAAGGCCAATGTGGTAGCAGATGCCTTGAGCCGAAAGGAGAGTTCAAGCCGCAAGGCAAAGACACTGACGATGACCATCCATTCTCACTTATCCGCACAGATCCGAGAAGCTCAGTTGGAAGCCCTAAAGCCATAAAATGTGTCGAACGAAGCCTTGAGGGGAATGGAGAAGAAACTTGAGATCAGAGGTGACAGAGTCTACTGTTTCATGGATAGAATCTGGACCCCAAAGTTCGGAGGCTTCAGAGACGGCGTCATGACCGAAGCTCACAAGACCAAATACTCTGTTCACCCAGGTTCGGATAAGATGTACCTGGATCTCAAGAAACAATATTGGTGGCCGAACATGAAAGCCAAAATCGCAACCTTCTTCGGCAAGTGTCTGACTTGCGCCAAGGTAAAAGTCGAGTACCAGAAGCCCTCGGGTCTGCTCCAGCAACCCGAGATACCTGAGTAGAAAAGGGAGATGATTACCATGGATTTCATCACCAAGTTACCCAGATCTCCGTGTGGGATCGATACCCTTTGGATAATTGTCGATCATCTGACAAAATCCTCTCACTTCCTTCCGATTAAGGAATCATTCAAGATGGAAAGACTCACGCGAGTCTATATCCAAGGGATAGTCCGACTGCACGGTGTGCCTGTGTCCATTATCTCCGATCGAGATAGCAGGTTTACCTCAAGGTTTTGGCAGTCCCTCCAGAAAGCTATTGGAACCAAGTTGGACATGAGTACAACTTATCATCCTCAGATAGACGGACAGAGTGAGAGAACTATCTAGACCCTAGAAAACATGTTGCGAGCATGTGTCATTGATTTCGAAAATTCGTGGGACATCCATTTACCTTTGATTAATTTTTCGTATAACAACAGCTACCATACTAGTATCAAGGCTGCTCCATTCGAAGCCCTCTACGGTTGTAAGTGCAGATCCCCTTTGTGTTGGGACGAGGTAGGGGACACACGGCTAGCTAAAATTCGAGTCCCCGGCAGTGCTCTCACTGGTCCTGAAATCATTCGCAAAACCACTGAGAAGATCATCCAGATCCAAGAATGACTAAAAGCTTCACGAGACCGACAGAAGAGTTACATTGACAAACGACGAAAACCATTAGAATTCCAGGTTGGAGATCGTGTCCAGTTGAAGGTCTCGCCCTGGAAAGGCATGATACGCTTTGGAAAGTGTGGAAAACTTAACCCGAGGTATATAGGACTTTCAAGATCCTCTCCAGGATCGGTCCTGTAGCCTACAAACTCCGACTCCCTCAAGAACTTAGCAACATCCATCTAGTCTTCCACGTCTCAAATCTTAAGAAGTCCCTATCCGATGAAACCCTCGTGATCCCCCTTGACGAGTTTGAGATCAACGAGAACTTGAAATTAGTGGAAGAACCCATCGAAATCATGGATCGAGAGATCAAACGTACAAAACAAAGTCGCATCCCGATAGTGAAGGTTCGCTAGAATGCCAAACGGGGACCTGACTTGACTTGGGAGCGCGAAGACTCAATGAAACAGAAGTATCTGCATCTCTTTTAAATTCCATGATTTGTATCTTAACTCTAAATTTCGGGACGAAATTCCCTCCAACGGGGGGATAATGTCACAATCCGAAAACTTTTCATCTTTGGAACCCGTTTTCTGTCAATTAAGCCATTACGTTCCAATTTTTCCGTTAACTTTGTTTAAATTAATAAAATTCGGACTTCTCATTTTGACATCATAAGTGTCAGAACACATTAGAATTGCGTGAAAACATTCCAAATATTTATTTGGAAAAATTATAAGTTTCGACCACGTCGGGTTACAGTAACCTAATCTGGTACGACCAAAAGCCTCGTTCAACGTCAGTATCGGGAAGAATTCCACCGAGGCCCAAACCCGAACCATATATAAAGTTGATTTGGGCCTCATTTGAAGCTTTTCCCCTCTCTCTCTACTCTCTCTCTAGAAACTCAAGTTTGATCCAAAACTCAAGTTTGATCCAAAAATCATCCAAATCAAGTTAGAAACTCTAGAAACTCAAGTTTGATCCATCCTAACTCATAGATTAACAAGTTTAGCTTTCAAATTCGTGGTAAAATCATGAAATAGGACCAAGGACATGATTTTACGGCCCTGGAACACCCTTGGGCCGCAAACTCACATAGAAGGGGTATTTGAACCTCAAAACCCTTCCAAACCACATTTGGAGCTTAGATATGACTTAGGGGTTTACAATACTAGACCTGGAACACCTAAACCATATCATTTGAGGGGTAAACATGAATTTATGGCCCAAGCACATGCTTGGACTGTAAACACCATTTCATAGGCCGTAAACCCCTTTAAAGGTGTTAAAATGCCCCTTAAGCACCTCATAAGCCTTGGATTAACGTCTAGAACCATCCAAAAGTATGTTAAGGAGCTTAATCATCAAGGTAACTACCCCCTTAGGAGTTCACGGCTGTAAACCCCCAAGGATGGATTCATGGGCCACAAACTCCTATAAATGGGTCAAATGGTGCCTTAACTTCATCCTATGATTTGTAAAAGGAGTTGAAATCACATGTGATTAATCTTGGACGACTAAAACACATAAGGATTTGGTATGAGAGAGTTTACGTCTGTAAAATCCTAGTTTACATCCATAAAATCCATTAAGTGGTCCCTTTGATAGTTAAATCACTTCTTATACCCTAGATTTGATCCTAGCGTCACCCCATAAGAGTTGTAAAACCACTAAACAACCAAAAACACCCCCACCTTGAGTTTACGGCTGTAAACTCATGGGGAGTTGGTCATTGGGCTGAAAACTCCATAAGTAGTTTACTCTTGAAGAGCACATTCCATATTCAAGCCATAGACACCCTTAGATGCTACCCGGGTTACTCATAACACTTGAAATGAAGTGTTTTCGCATCTTGGAGTGTACTATATTATATAATTAGTGGTTCAGAGTCTAATTAGATACAAATATGTATCTTTTCATATTACATAGGAAACTCACGCGTTCTCAAACCCTGAACTGACACTTAGCATCCAACCGACACACTTCTCGACTTGTGAGTTCATACCCCTACGTTTTTTCATGTTTTCAATATTTTCAGGGGGGAATACAAGAAAAAGTACAAGGAAATCTTGTACTCAAACTTATGATTTCATTTGAAATGTTTCATATTTTGTATTCTTTTAACACTAGAAACTGTATTAACCAATCGTTCAACTTACAGAGTAAACCGTCCAACTATTTGTGAAACTCGTTATAAAATGTTATATTTTATATTTCACAAATGAATTTCCATGTCATTACTATTAAAAGCATGAACCTTAGAACTTTAAAACGTCCTTGATATCACCCCCTTTAGATACGAGAGTAAAGGACCAATAACATTGAACTTAGACCTTTAACACTCCCCCTAGTTACAAGAGTGGAGGAACAATAAAATTAAACTTAGAACCTAGACCAGTCCTTTGAAATACTCCCCCTAGATTCGAGAGTAAATGACTACTTTTAAAAATTCATTAATCTTAATATTGGATACACGTCCTTGGTAACACTCCCCCTAGTTATGAGAGTGTAGGACTACCCCCGTAACCAGAATCTCTTGGAGGGAGAATGTGACTTGAGTGTATAGATCTATACGGGATTGACAACCCTGCACCTGGCTGCTAGCTACAGTCGAACTGAAAGGTTCAAGGGTGACAAAAGTCATAAAACGATATTGGCCCCTATTTCGAGCCTTATCTAGTCTATTGTATGGTTATGGAACTCGCAATTTAGATTATGAATACTTTTCTACTTACTTATTAGTTCTATGTACGTGTTAAAACTAATGTGCTTTTCAAGGATAACCAGGTGTTCAGGTAACTTCACACAATCACTTAAAGTATGGTAGATACTTGTACATTCCTTTCAGAACCGATAACCGACTACAAACTTTTAAGGAAAATAAGGGTTTTTCCTGGGATAACAAACTGTACATAATCGGAGCATATAATAAACGGATAACTAAACTTTACATATAAGAAAATATGGGATTTTCTAGGGTAACAAACTTTAGAGAAACCAAAGGAAACTTGTTCATTTTTCAGAAAACAAACCGCTTATGAACTCATTATCTTTATGTTGATTTTCAAACTGCTTGTATTCTCAGGTCCACATTAGATAGGTACCCGTGATATTTTGGAGAAGATGGAACGTTTTAGAAGACACGTCTTTACTTTTGTTCAAACTTATGTATAGATAAACATGTATCACTTTACTTTCAAACAAATGTAAATATTCCTATGTAATGTAATGTTTTGTGTTTACTATGCTTACTATGTACATTAGTTGTGTTACTATACATGACGTCCTCCGCCCCGGAACGTTTCCGCCATCGGTTTCGGGGTGTGACAAATAAAGTTTCCAATTTTATCAATTAAAAGGTCAAAAACTTTCAAGATCTAATCTTTATGCACTAAGGTGACCAAAAGCTCATAATACCCAATACTCGCTAGATCTTACAAATGCATCATCAAGATTCAAGCTTTGTACCTCCAAAAGAAAGATCAAGGTGAACAAGCTCTATATCTGAAAGCTCCAAAGCAACCACCACTTCTCCAATGAGTTCCTTCTTTTACAAGATGCACCAAGCACACTCCAAAGTGCTCAAAAAACACATTCTTTAACTCACAAGGCTTAAACTAGGGGTAGGATGTCATGGAAGGATGTTGAAGGGGTGGAAGTTGAGAATGAAAAGGGTTTGGGGAAGTTAAGGAGCTTAAATAGGGCTCAAAACCCTCAAATTTGGGTTTGGGGTTTGATCGTGTATCCGCAGCATACCAAATGGTATGGCCAACGTATGCTCTTGAATACGCGTCTAGATCAACTAGTACGCCCAACGTACTACTACCTCCAGCCCCAGATTCAAATTGCTATAACTTCTTTGTTTCAACTCCGATTTCGGTGTTGTTTAAATCCACGAAAAGTTATTGATGAGCCCCACAATATTAGTTAGATATCTTCGACTAAAAAAATTTCAAACAAATATTTGTATTTCATGCCAGGCTCCGGCCTATGACTTTCCGTTATCTACTCTTCATCCTAAAACACAGTTCACAGGTTAGATCCCTCAACTATCATTACCTCCTTCCTCAATGGCTAAATCCTTGCCTCCTTAAGGCCTAAAGCGTTTACACAATCGACTTCCGGCCCATGGCCCTGAATCACAGAATGATCCAAACAGGGTATTACAGAATTGACCCTTATCAAGATCACCTCATGGATCACTATCATGAATGACACTTTATTAAAAGGTACTATCTTATTAGCCTTAACACCTACAATACATACACACACTTAAGTGTAGGGAGTGTTGTGCTTTGATATGCTTAAATGTTGGTCCTTAACTGGGAAGTTATAAAAGCTACTTTAAGATATGGTGTGAACAATGCAAGAGGCTTATGTAGTCAAGGTGGGATCTTTACCTCTTATATGTTAAGAGCTAGGCATGTAATACGCCTTACTAAAAGTTGAGCACTAGATGAAATTGATTTTGATCTATATCTCTTTTTCAACATGATGTATGTGACAAAGGGATAACAGATAACTTACCTTATATAGCAATTGTAGCTTTGTGCTTCTTGGAAATTTGATGTCGATAGAATGGCACAAAAGTCATATATTTTTAGGGGAAATTAAATTAATGTTTCTAGACATTCACCACTTTTTATCTCAGTTTAATATGATTCTTGTGCAAGTGAGAGATTCAAAGATCTAGTATGATCATGAATCATATTAAAGTGATATAGCTAATTAACATATGATACTAATGGATCACACTAACAACAACTTGATACAATTGGTTATTTAATAGAAATTGATTTTAATAAGTATTCAATAAATTCTTATAATCAATTGGAAATTATTTATTTATTGTAGATACTAATTTTTTTTAGAATGTAACAAAATATATCATATGGTATGATTTATTAAGTCATGTACAACATTTTGAACTATAAGGACTTTTGTCTTTTTCCAAAAGCTTAAAGGTTATAACTTATAAAAGAATGGAAGTTTTTTTATATATGAAACTTGTTCCTTTCTTCTACTTAAAACCATAAGGAGACAAGAAAGATAGTCTTTTGTTTTGTTTAATACTTCTATCATGATTTAGAAGCATGTTTAGTTTATGACATATAGCCTGGGTCTTAAAGTGTTAAGACCCATGGGTTAATGACTACTCAAAAAGGTGTTAAGTGCTTATAGAAAACTAGCTGCTTACTACACTTCTTGAAATCCAAAATTGGCTCTCCCTTTTCTGTTCTCTATAGTTTTCTAAGAACACATGAAAAACATTTGCATTTTAATTCTCTTGTTCATACTTTGGTTATAAACTTCAAGCTTAAGAGTATGAGAGTTTATGGACTATCATCTTAAATCAATATGGTAACTTGTTGTCTCAAAGGTTTTTCATTCTCCATCAACTTCCAAGCCTCCCTTAGAGGACCCATGTGACAACCCGAAACATATTAGCTCGAGAAAGGTTTAAAGCTTAACCCTATACGAGTGAATTAACAACATAACCTGATGCCCTAGAACATTGAAAGCCATAAGGGCATTGTGTTATAAGTTAACACGTGTATGTATATGTATATATATATATATACACTTTCATATATCATGTCGTAAGTAACATTAACAACTCAACAAGACAAAACCAAACACAAATCAAACAATTGTTTATGAATTATGGCCTAGGACCCCACTAAGGCCAAAAACACCTTTGTGGGGTTAAGTAGGACCAAAATCAACCTTTAAGGGGTGATGTCTAGACCGTAAACCTTTCCAAGGGGCATCCTAAGACCGAAATAAACCCCACCAAAACCGCAAACACACTTAAGGACCCCACTATGGCCGAAAACACGATTCTAGGATGCATTTGTACCAAAACCAACTTCATACTAAAGTGTTTAAGGGAGTTTACGGTCATAAGATGAGGATAAGAAAAGAAAACTGACTTTAAGATTTGAAGTTTCATCCATTTCCAATGCACTTATAGTAAACCACATAATACCCAACAAACAACAATGTATTAACTTCCAGATAACCAAGCATGTGCCCATCACTTTTCTTCCCTAAATATCGACAGTAAACAAATACTCCACCATTTCTCTTATTCTCCAACTTCCCTCTTATTCTCCCAAAAATATTCCTTTGAAGAACAAGAGCAATAAATTGCTAAAGGATTAAGTCTTCAAGCTTTCCCTTAGAGTTTTTGGTAAGTTATCCCATTAATCTAGTGTTTCACATCACTTTCTTGATAGATTCATATTATTTTACACATATTAATATGTGATAAAAAAACTCTTAGGACAACCTTCATTCCAAGGAAGTTCATCAACTCATCCAAGAGTTTAGGCTTGAGATTTTCACTCCATTACTCCAAACAACCCATAAACCAACTCAATGTGAGTTCATACCCCCATAATTTCAAGAGTTTTCGATGATTTAAGGGGGGGGGGGGGATACAAGTAAAACTTAGTTTATCCCACAAATAATTATATGTTTTCATCCTTATGTTAAAGATAAAATTTTATTTACACAAGTTATGGTTTATAATAGTTTTCATAAAAATATTTGTAATATACATATTGTTAAAACCAACATAATCTATGTTATAAAATCATAAGAAAATTTATGGTTGTAAAACTACATAGTTCTTGGAAACTTTTACTAAAAGTTAGCTTTTCTAGCAAAAATGGTTACATTATAGTCATTGACAAATTTGGTGAGTTACACCCCAAAAAGATTACATTTTCAATTTCATATTTTGATACTAGATAAGAATACACATACACATTTATATAAAGGATTATATGAATATTTTCAAACAAAACAAGTTAAACTATAAACATTATATTTTCACAGCTACACAACCATACGATCATTCATAGAGGATATATATAATTACTCAAAAGTATAACATTTAGCATTATGAGAAAAACGGAGTCATAGTTCACATAAATATGTTAATGCTCTTGTGAGACGTTCCTTCACCGTACCTACCTAGCGTATACCTTAAGTCCTGCATTATAACTAGAGGCTCCTCGAGGGAGAGCGAGACCGTTGTGTATAGATATATATGGGATTGAAAACCGCACACCTCAACTATACGTTACAGTTAGACCGGCAAGTCTAGGATGACAAATGTCTTACCAGCTCTGATACCTACAGAATGTCGTTCAGGCATATCAGTCATATTAGCATGGTTATAACAACTCACATAGGGATTAGAAAAACTACTTTATTTACGGGAAGCTTCTACTTCATTAGTTTTATAATAAGATATAAAAGTATATATATTTTCAGTACAATATTCACTTGCATCTTGGTCTTTGGGTTTAAGACTACCGTTCACATTTAAGAAAATATTGGATTTTCTGTAAAAATACATTATTACTTTAAAAAGAAAAGATACAAAGGAATTCCATACAATTATAGTTCATATTAAAGAAAATATCATATTTTCTGGAAATATAAATTATTACTTTTCTAGGAATATATACAAAGGAATTACTTACAATTACAGTTCATATAAAGAAAATATTCGATTTTCTGGAAATATACAAAACCATTTTTTTACGAAACAGTTACAAACCCTTTTCATACAAAATGCTTATGAACTCACCAATTTAACTGTTGACACTTTTCAAAATCACTTGTATTCTCAGGAAACCAGTACACAGGTACTCAACCCTTCTTGAGGGTCGACGTCGTCGTCTCATGTTTTTCTAATTTTCAGTTATTTTTACTCACCTTTTGAGCAAAAAGAGTTTGTAAACAATGTAATACTTCAAATCTCAATGTATGAATGTTTGCGTTGCTATGTTTCATTTATATTCAATTGTACATGATATACACTTCATCCGCCCCCAGACGTTTATGCCGTTCTGGTTTGGGGGTGTGACAGATTGGTAGCAGAGCATTGTTTATACTGAACTAGTATATGAAACCATACAAGATATACAACTATAAATACAATGGGGATAAAACACTCTTACTACAAATATACTTTTAAAATATATATTTTAAGTAAAGTATAAGTACATAAAAGTTAGGGCGGTGTCATATGAGCGCATAATAAAAGTAGTATGATGAGTTGAAAACTCCGGGTACGCCTTGGGATATGTAATTTGACCTTGAATAAATATAGCCTGATCAACTATATTCATCCAGGGTGTAATTAGCATATGCTGGGAAATAGTCATTGAAAACGACGAGTCTAAACACTTAAAAACATTAAGCTACCCAAAAACAAACGCAACATTTAAAATACTATAGGAGTATTTTAGGATACCATAGAACCCCCATGCTTAAATCTTTTACGAATTTCTCATACCTCTATGCTCACATAGAAAACATGGCTGAATTTCCCATGAAGACCACCACTACCCTGTCGTAGAAACCAACGGATGGATCGAGGAGGAGCCAGGAGAGGTTCATGATGAGAACCCAGAATTGGGTCCTAAAGAATACCAAGAGATGGACTACGAGGGGGAGGATTCTGATGAGGATTCAGACGACGATGAAGGCGTCGGAGAGATCCTTAGCGAGCTTTACCCTATTAGGAGCGGGGAAGAGACCCTTTCATCTCTCTCCTCCCAGGTACGTAAATATTCAATAGGAGTTCTTTTGGGATGCACATACCTAGTAAGAAAATATTGCACATGCAACGGCAAGCTTTGTTGCTAACATCCACCTTGTCCAGGGTGCAACTCCACAAGGGAAAACCTAACAGCATTCTTGGATTAGAGGAGACGGTCAACGATCTGTATAAGGCATGCACCCACAACACCACACCCTGGGCCCCAACACCCTCACCAATCAAGCATTATCTCTAATGGTACCACCAGTGGCTCATCTAGGCACCCAGATTCAAGTTCTCCATCATGGAGTAATGAAGATTAGAGGCGAAGCCCGAGATATGACAATGTGAATTTGATGCCTCCTCAAAGAACAAGAACACCATTCAGGAGCAATACTGAACCAGCAAGCAGAGCAAGAGGACCTTACAAACTGTCTATGCTCCTTAGATGAGGAAGTGGCCACCGTGAGACAACAGATCATTGCAGCTCAAGCTAGGGCAACCTTATCAAAACAGAGAGTAGAAGACATCACTCGTAAAATGAGTGAAATGGCTAGGAACCTTGCACACCATTGTGGCATGTGATAGACTAGGATAGCCATGTGAGCTAGTGACTACACTACTCGCACTATGTCGTAGGTTTATTATGTCTTTCATGCAACTAGTAGTAGTAAATCAAGAGAGGTATGCCATCCAAGAACCCATGTAATCTGAATCAACTAATTGTATTGATAACTATATTCTATTTTGATAAACTTAACGTTCGTACAATACCTACTACTACTTATCATCATAAGTACATTTCGAGAATGTGGTCGGAACTTTTGGGATTCATACAACAAAACATGTGACATATATATATATATATATATATATATATATATATATATATATATGTGTGTGTGTGTGTGTGTGTGTGTCTGTGTGTATACATCAATGTATTGTTGGAATAGTGTCTAAGGCTATAACTATATCCGGTTGTGCATGGTCCTTTTGGGTTCCATAGCAACTTGAAGGATGATTTGTTAAGAGAGAGTAAATATTATAAGGAATAATATATGGCTATTTGATTAATATACGTCATAAATTAATTGGTATTAATTTGGTGACTTAAAGAGATTGATTAAATAAGAGGGTATAAACTATCAATTGTTTGATAGTTAAACTTTAGACTATAAATCCTTATCCTAAATAGGATGGACGATTTCTAGGGCTTGGATAAGCCAAAATCGTCCATAGGGTTATCAAGGAAAGGATATGGATCAACTTAAAGTCTAAGTTATCCAATTAGGGTTAAAGCTGTAATCCTTAAGGAGTCTACAAGTATAAATAGACCCTAGGGGTGAGGGAATTCGACACACAACCTAAAGCAAGGAACCTCTGGCCGAATTCCTCCCCTCTCCTCTCTCCTAAATCATCTTGCTTGCTATTGGTGTTTGTAAGCCATTAGAGGAGTGACATTTGTGACTCTAGAAGCTCCAAGACAAACAAGATCAACAAGGAACTCAAAGGTATGATTCTAGATCTGTTTCATCATTGTTATTTAATCTAATTAGCTATTAGAAGTCTTGGATTCAAAGCATGTTTAATTAGAAAGCCTAGATCCGAGCAATAGGGTTTTGCATGCGCACATAGGAAAGTTCTTATGGCTAAAACCCATCAGTGGTATTAGAGCCTAGCTTGGTTTTCTTTAAATTGTTGCTTGATTAACTGAATCAAACCTGCAAAATTCGATTTTTTGGGTTTATGAGTCACTGACTCGGCGAGTCCCAAGGTGGACTCGGCGAGTAGGCCTGACTCGGCGAGTCCCCTTGTGACTCGGCGAGTCCAGGGGTCAGGAATGGCCAGATTCGGGATTTTTTCATAATTATCTTATGGAAACTTACCTTAATCATATTAGATCAATCTAAATCCGATTTTTTGATAAATATGACTATTATCTTGATCTAATTAAAGATATTTATCATCTAATAAAATATTTAATTTCCTTATATGATAATGATTAAATATTTTGATAATTATCTTGAAAGAAATCTTAGATAAATCAAATAAAGATAATTAGGATATTAATTGTTAATTTGAATTATTTGTTATTTGATCCTCCATGTTTTAAATGTTTAAAACCTACCCTAAAGTTTTGAAATTTACATTTGTGATTAAAAGTTTTAATTTAGACAACTTAAATTTCAAACCCTAGATTTTAAAAGGTTTTAAAATACAACCCTATACTTATATGATATTACTAGAATAATATATATATGTATAACTAAATGCTAGTCTTACCACTAGTAGGCCTCATTCACGAAGCCGATCTATAAGGTGGGTATAAGGTTGCGGCCTATAAAATGGCGCTTAATGGGTGTACACTCACACCCACCGCTTGCTTGATTGGTGGAGGGTCGTTAGCCGAACGGGTAGGATAGGGCAACCTCATCCTCTCATTAAAAGTATAATAAGAAACACAAAGTAACTACACGTTTTAAAAAATTTCCCAATCTTAGTTACTTTAGGAAAAGTGAATTGATGCAATCCCATGAAATTACACTTTGCACCTTGCTAAGAAGTTAGTGGAGCGTGTGTGGTTTACCGGCACACTAATTGGTTCTAAGCGAAGGTGGCAAAGGGTGATTCATTGTTTATCATAGTTCGATGGAGCGTGTGTGGTTTACCGGCACATCGAATAGGTGATCGTTACAATGAAGGCACCATGTGAATTTGCATGGTAATTCACACCCGCTTTGTGATCCTCGGCATCCCAGTCACAAACAAGAGGGGCATATCGAGATTTAAACATGACATTGAATAGTTCAATGAATCTCATCCGAACCTAGGAATTCTCAAAAACACTTAGGACTAATAGTTTAAGTTTTGTAATGGAGAATTAGTTAATCGTCATTCACTTACATTCAATTTATTTTCATATTGGATTACGGCATCCCTTTTCTAGTATGTAAATGTTATTGTTGGATCCTAGCCCTAATTTTTCTTATTGGGTGATAATTAGGGATTCTTGTTCTAATCTATCTTTGTCCTTTCTATAGATGTCAAACGCAAACAACGCTGCTGCTAGTTCTTTCACGTTGATGAGCCTTTGCCAAAAGGTCACCTTCGATGGAACGAACTTTAGCGAATGGATAAGATACATTCGCACCATTGCTCGCTATGAGGATAAAGAGTATGTCCTCGACGAGAAGCTCGAGAAAATCAACCCCGAAGTTGCTACTCCCGCCGAAATCACCGCCTTTGAAACTCATGAACGAGATGCAACGAAAGTACATTGCATCATGATCGTCACCATGAACTCCGAATTCCAAAAGTCCTACGAGGACATGTATCCATACGAGATGCATCAAGACTTGTTGGAGAGGTATCACCAAAACGCGAGACAAGAGCGTTACGAGATTTTCACTAACATGATCTCCGCTAAGATGGGTCATGGAGAATCTCTTACCGTGCACCTGCAAAAGATGCAAAGGTATGTCGACCGCCTTCGCAAGTTAAATGTTGACTTCGGCGAAGACTTGGCAATCGACATGGTGCTTCACTCTTTGCCTCCGATGTACAACCAATTTAGGATGACCTACCACATGAACAAAGAGGAGGTCACCCTAAGCAAACTCCAAGGTCTCTTGAGGGTTGCTGAGAGCAATTTCAAGGACAAGTCTGTTGCACCAACTCCCAATCCATCCGCTGCTCCTGTCTTGGCTATTGGTCAAGGGAAGGGAAAGAAGAGGAAAGCTTCTACAAATAACTATCGAAAGGTGAAAGCCCGAGATGGTTCCTCTTCTAGTGGGACCAAAGTTGATCCCTCTAAGCCCTATTCCAACCCAAGGGAGGCAGAGTGCCACCACTGCCACAAGATAGGACATTGGAAGAGAAGCTGCCCGGATTACCTGCAAGCCATCAAGGAAGGAAAGATCAAGCCATCTTTCGCAGGTATATACACAATCAAATCTAACGATTCTAACCATGCTATTTCTTGGGTTCTTGATACCAATTGCGGTTATCACATTTGTTCGAATGTGCAGGGACTAAAAAGAAGTAGGGATGTGGAGCAAGGAAGGATCAATCTAATCATGGGGAACAGAAGATCGTCGCCTGTGACCAAGATTGGAGTGTATTCTTTAGTGCTTAGGAATAGTTTAGTTTTAGATTTGAACAATTGTTGCTATTCGCCAGAAATGGCTAGAAACATCATTTCATTTCATGGTTTATATAGACAAGGATTTAGATTTTCTTTTAATAATGAGAATGGTTCTATTTTGGCTTATCTAAATGGTGTCTTTTACCTTGAAGCTATACCATGTAATGGAATATATGAAACTGTTATGATTGTTGATAACTTAGGAAATGATGTTTTGAATATTGATTCTTCCACTAGTATGGATAAAGCATCGTTGTGGCATTGTCGTCTTGGAGATGTCAACAAGAAACGCATAGCCCAACTCCATAAGGATGGAGTGTTGGAGTCATTCGACCTTAGGGAAGATGACACATGCGAGTCTTGTTTACTTGGAAAGATGACTAAGTCACCCTTCACGAGTACTTGTGAAAGGGGTGAGGGGCTATTGGACCTAATACATACCGATGTATGTGGACCCTTTAGATCAACCACGAAGGATGGGAACCGCTTCTATGTGACTTTTACCGATGACTATAGTAGATATGGGTATATCTACTTAATCAAGCAAAAGTTAGAAACTTTTGAAAAGTTCAAAGAGTTCAAGAATGAAGTGGAGAATCAATTGGGCAGGAAAATCAAGATGCTTCGATCCGATCGAGGAGGAGAGTACCTAAGTCTTGAATTCCACGATTATCTCAAGGAGTGTGGAATAGTTTCGCAATTGACGCCTCCTAGGACACCGCAGTTGAATGGTGTGGCAGAAAGGCGTAATCGAACCTTATTGGATATGGTTCGCTCTATGATGAGTCGTGCTTCACTACCTATTTTCTTTTAGGGGTATGCCTTAGAGACTGCCGCCCATATCCTTAACCGAGTCCCAACTAAGAAGGTTGCCAAAACACCTCACGAGATGTGGACAGGGAAAGCTCCCTCGTTAGCACATATCAAGGTTTGGGGTTGCGAGGCTTTCGTAAGATGAGATACTCACGACAAGCTTGAACCTCGAAGTGAGCGATGTATTTTCATTGGCTACCCGCAAACTTCCTTTGGATATCTCTTCTATAGACCGAAAGACAATGTTGTTTTTGTTGCGAGGAGAGGAGTTTTCCGAGAGCGAGAACTCATAAGTCAAGGAGACAGTGGGAGGCAAATCGAACTTGAAGAGATTCAAGAGTCGATAGATGAAGGAACCTCTACCGCTGGCATTCAACCCGAGGAGGAAACTCCGGTTGAACCGATTGACTAATCCTTAACTCTTAGACGTTCCGATAGAGTTAGAGTTCATCCCCAGTTTTATGGTTTTCATATTACTACCGAAGGGGACACGTATATTAGTGATGGTACATTAGTAAATCTTGATGAACCTAATAGCTATAAGGAAGCCATGGCAGGCCCGGAGTCTGCGAAATGGAAAGAGGCGATGGATAGCGAGATCCAATCCATGTACGATAACCAAGTTTGGAATTTGGTTGATTATGTGCCCGAACGTAAGACCGTAGGGTGCAAGTGGATCTTCAAGAAGAAGACCGACATGGATGGGAACGTACACACATATAAAGCGCGATTGGTCGCGAAGGGCTTTACTCAAACTCCCGGAGTTGACTATGATGAGACCTTCTCACCAGTTGCGAAGATTAAATCTATTAGAGTGATGCTAGCAATTATCGCATTTCATGATTATGAGATTTGGAAAATGAATGTCAAGACCGCTTTCCTTAACGGAAATTTGGCTGAGGATGTTTACATGGCTCAGCCAGAGGGGTTTGTGGATCCGAAGCATCCGAATAGAGCGTGTAAGCTTGAGAAGTCCATTTATGGACTTAAGCAAGCATCTCGCAGATGGAATCTTTGCTTCGATGAGAAAGTCAAAGAGTTTGGATTTGTACGAAGCGAAGACGAATCTTGTGTATATGTCAAAGCTAGTGGGAGTATAGTAAGCTTCCTCGTTCTATATGTCGATGACATATTACTCATAGGAAACGACATCCCGACTCTGCAGGAGGTTAAGTCCTGGCTCGGGAAGTGCTTCGCTATGAAGGACCTCGGAGAGGCTTCTTACATTTTGGGAATAAGGATAGTAAGAGAAAGAAGTAAGAGACTAATTGGACTTAGTCAGAATACTTACTTAGAGAAGGTACTAAAACGTTTTAGTATGGAAAACTCAAAGAAGGGAGAATTACCGATACAAGGAAATGCCAAGTTGAGTAAGACTCAAAGTCCGAGTACCGAAGCTGAGATAGCAGAAATGAGCCGAGTACCATACGCTTCCGCAGTTGGCTCAATCATGTACGCTATAAATTGTACTCGCCCTGATGTAGCCTTCGCTTTGAGCATGGTTAGCAGATATCAAGGGAACCCTGGCAAAGCACATTGGATTGCGGTGAAGAACATCCTTAAGTACCTTCGGAGGATGAAAAAATGGTTCTTAGTCCTTGGAGGGAGTGATGACTTGAAGGTGCGAGGGTATAGTGACGCCAGCTTTCAAACCGACAGGGACAACTACCGTTCGCAGTCGGGCTGGGTCTTTACCCTAAATGGAGGAGCAGTGACTTGGAAGAGTTCCAAGCAAGAAACTGTAGCTGATTCAACGTGCGAATCAAAGTACATCGCAGCGAGCGAAGCGTCGAAGGAGGCAATATGGCTAAAGAACTTCATTGGTGATCTTGGAGTTGTACCGGCCATAAAGGAGCCCATGGAGATTTTCTGTGATAACAAAGGTGCGGTTGCCTTGACCAAGGAACCGAGGGATCATGGTAGATCTCGACATATCGACAGAAAATATCACTTCATTAGACATCGTGTAGAAGAAGGACAACTCGTAGTGAAGAGGATATCATCAGAAGATAACCCAGCAGATCCGCTTACGAAGGGACTGAGTAGGGTTAAGCACTTGCAGCATGCTAGGAGTATTGGGCTGAAGGATGATATTAGTATAGATTAGATAGTATTAGAAACGTATAATAGATAAATGTAATTAACATTTGATGATTAAATAAAGGAGTATTATTTATAAGTAAAGTTACTGTCATATGTTGATTGTTTAGCTATTGTTTCACTTTGCATGTTTTGACTTCCAGAATAATTAAGGTTATTAAGAATAATAGTAATTATTCAAATGGTCCACAATCGTTCATATGTTGGGAGTAGATATGAATGAAGATTGTCATGAATTGGTGTGTAGAATGTCTAAATGGTGTTAGACATAGCAAGGGTTGCTGCAACGTTCATGAGTGCTTATGAACTGGTTTTGAGCATTGGAATAAACCCGCACTTGCTGGAATCACTTTATGGAATACGATATAAAAGGTGATCGCAAGACGATAATATCATATAGTCTTAAAACCTAGATATATGGTTTATTATTTGTTAATTGATTGTGCATTGATAATGCGAAAACGCATCAGTAACTTGATGTTATAAAACGCATTGTTGTGTATTGTTGGTTAATGAATAAGTAAATGCATATAAGTCGAAGTTTATCTGTAAATTTTATCCTAAGAGGGTAGAAGAGATATCTTGGCCACTCGATGATTTGATTTGACTTATGTGCCGGGCCCGGTCAGAACTGAATTGATGTGTTTGATTAAGTTCTATGTCGAATAAATCGGAGATCGAGAAATTTAAATGCATGACTAACCATTCCATAGGATTGTCAGCATGATATCTAACAGAGGACTGTACGATCCCTTATCTAAAGGACAAGATTGATTAGATCAGATTTGATAGCGTCTTTGAGAGCTACGATTGCAAACCGAATTGTACTTGTATAGTTACTAGACTTATCCAAGTGGGAGACTGTTGGAATAGTGTCTAAGGCTATAACTATATCCGGTTGTGCATGGTCCTTTTGGGTTGCCTTCACCATAGCAACTTGAAGGATGATTTGTTAAGAGAGAGTAAATATTATAAGGAATAATATATGGATATTTGATTAATATAAGTCATAAATTAATTGGTATTAATTTGGTGACTTAAAGAGATTAATTAAATAAGAGGGTATAAACTATCAATTGTTTGATAGTTAAACTTTAGACTATAAATCCTTATCCTAGATAGGATGGACGATTTCTAGGGCTTGGATAAGCCAAAATCGTCCATAGGGTTATCAAGGAAAGGATATGGATCAACTTAAAGTCTAAGTTATCCGATTAGGGTTAAAGCTGTAATCCTTAAGGAGTCTACAAGTATAAATAGACCCTAGGGGTGAGGGAATTTGACACACAACCTAAAGCAAGGAACCTCTGGCCGAATTCCTCCCCCTCTCCTCTCTCCTAAATCATCTTGCTTGCTATTGGTGTTTGTAAGCCATTAGAGGAGTGACATTTGTGACTCTAGAAGCTCCAAGACAAACAAGATCAACAAGGAACTCAAAGGTATGATTCTAGATCTATTTCATCATTGTTATTTAATCTAATTAGCTATTAGAAGTCTTGGATTCAAAGCATGTTTAATTAGAAAGCCTAGATCCGAGCAATAGGGTTTTGCATGCGCACATAGGAAAGTTCTTATGGCTAAAACCCATCATGTATATCTATAAATATAAATGAGATACAACTAGAAATGACCAAAGTTACTTACGAGCTCGTTTCTCGCCATGCAACAGAATCAGACCTTCACATGGAAATAATCGGCCAACTAGCAAAACACCAATCCTGCAGATAGACTACGCTATTTTTCAAGTTGCGGCCACAGCTGCTTTGACAGCTATCATGGCACAAATCAATGCTAACAATACAAACGAAAATGGAATAGATGTTGACAATTCCAATCGTAGTGATAAAAGAGGGCACCAACGAATGGCTGCCTACAAGGACACCCCAAATCACAAACCCAAGAACATGAAACAAAAGTCTTGGAATAGGAAAGGGGGAAGTTTGACTCACGGACCTACCAAAAGGCAACAAGCAGTAGCAGTCCATACCCCCACTGACCCCGCTACCTCAACACCGAGAAAACCATATGCTAGAAACCTCCCAAAATGCAACAAGTGTAGCTTCCATCATAATGGAGTCTGTCGGAAGTTGCATTGCAATACGTGTAACAAGAAGGGGCACACCGCCCACCACTATAGGACCCCAACCCAATACATCACTCCAACGCCCGATGCTGGAGTAAGTCTAGTATGTCAAACATGCAGTGAAATGGAACATCTCAAGAGAGATTATCCAACAGAGAGGAATGACGAAGGAGCGGAAGTAGTTTAGCAATAGGACATGATGAAGCAATAAATAACCCTACTGGAATTTTCAGTACATTTCCAAACAACAAAAAAAATTAAGCATCGAATTTTCACAAAAAAAATGCCAATTAAAATCATAATCATAAATTGCTCCCTTATCCAAACAAATCATATCATTCATAGAAAAACTAGAGATCCTTGCAGGAGAGCTATGATGGCTTGTATGAACGTTAGGATCATATGTAATTAAGATTCTACAGACATAGAGTTTTTGATTCCACCTTATTTCATGTGCCTTGTTTGGTTGTGGACTTAGGGCATAGTCACTCATTCGACTGTCTTTTCAATCTTAATTATATATGACTAGTTTACACCAAACTATTATACAGAGACCTAGTAGGAATCATACTATGAACTTTCATCATTATTTATAAAAGTAATCACACCACTAGTACAAACTAATTCCGGTACAAAATATTTCTAGTAGTGATAAAAAGGATGCAATTAGTAGTGTTAAAAACATGTACATAGAATACACTATCATTCTAAACAATCATTCCTTCCAAATTGACTTAACATCAGTTACAATAAGAAGTTCCAATGTTGTCATTTGACATAGACTGGTTTGATCCTCGCCATACTAATTTCATGGGCTACGAAGAGACCCTTCGCCTTACCCGTCCGATTAATGAAACTATTTCAACCTATAACGACAAACCTCTGAATCATATCTTGCATCTGGACTCATAAGTACCTATGTAAGAGGTACCACGCTCTTTCCTAACCCATAATAGAAATAGGAAACAAGAAGGAAAAAACATCAAGGGTATCCCAGAGATTTATAACCTTTTTGAGGTATTTCCTAAAAGTTATTTCAAAAATACCACCCATGTGCCAAGTTGCGTTCGAAATAGACTCAACTCTTGGAAGCCATTCATGTATCCAAACCCCAATACCACTTAGCACAACACAAAAACAGATGTTGTTCGAGCAATGGAACGACCTAATAAGTAAGGAACCTATTAGACTGAGCCTCTAACCTCAGAGAGCACCGGTCTAACTCGTAAAGAGAAAGGGTGAATTATCCATAGGACCACTAACTTATAAGAGCCAAACAAACCCATCATCAAGGATCAATATCCCCTATTCCAAATCGATGAACTATATCAACAAAATTTAAGGAAACAAACAAAATCCAACATACCACTAGCTCAAGATTCCGTAGGAAGAAACTCCTAAGACACCCTAAGATTCGTAGGACCAGCTACACCACACGCAACCTTAACCTTAGTAACAATAGTGTTTGTCTTAAGGTCTAAAGACACTACCTATAAGGTGTCAAGTACGTGATCTTCATTAGGCCATTCGAAATCCTTGCCAAGATAGTGTTGGATTAGTATCTAAGCCCGTAACCATATTTGGTAAGTACTTGACCCGGTTGTGCATGGTCCTTTTGTGTTGCCTTTACCATAGCAACTTGACAGGGTAACTTATGGAAAGAAAGAAGATATTATGGTTTATTAATATATTATAAGAATAATATATTAAAAGAGAAATCATATTATTTAATTAATATTAGTCATAAGTTAATTAGTAATTAATTTGGTGATTAAAAGAGATTAATTGATAAAGGGGACTAAAACTGTCAAATGTGTAATAGTTGAATTTTGAGCTAGGAAACCTAATGGATCAAGGGGTGAATGAAATTATGATGAGAGTCCATCATATTTTCATCCACGACCTTATTCCAGAAGGTTCCATGGGCTACTTAGGGTTTAAGCTGTCTATTGGGGTTTTGACTGAAACCCTAGTTGCTCACAGTATAAATAAGACCCCTAGGTTACAGAAATCGGCCACTTGCTTCTCTAAGAACCCTATAGATGATTTTTGTGCCTCCTCCCTCTCTCAAATACTGCCCTCTTGCTAGTTGGTGTTTGTAAGCCATTAGAGGAGTGACACTTGTAACTCTAAGCTTAAAAGTTATAGAGATTCAAGCCATTGAAGAAGAGGCAATCATCTAGATCTGTATTCTTATGTCTATTTCAAAATATATATCTAGATCTAGGGTTTATAAGTCTTGGATGAATTGCATGTACAATAGACAAACCTAGATCCAAGCATTAGTGTTTGCATGAGCACATAGGATGCTCTTTTGTATAAAACTCATCAGTGGTATCAGAGCCTTGATTAGTTTCAATTGTATTTGATGCTAATATGTTCGTTCATTGCTTGATATGAAAATTGTTTTTCTGAAAATACCCAGCTCACGACGTGACTCTCTGAGTTCAAGACGTGAGCTGAATCTATCAGATAGGCTTCACGAGTGCAGTAGGCTACTCGACGAGTCTGTGGATCAAATGGCTCAAAATTTGGATTTTTGACTAATTTTGTGTTTGGATAATTACTAAAATTGTTTTTGAATAATAAAATCCGATTTATATATATATATATATATATATATATATATATATATATATATATATATATATATATATATGTTATGATTATCCTTACCAAATTAAAAGATAATTACCATTTATTTGAATAATATTTTAATTATAAGATAATCTTTGATTATTTAATTTATTTGGTGAATTATCTTGTAAATAATCTTGATTAGGTCAAATTTAGATAATCATTAAATTAATTGTTTAATTTAAAATTATTCGCTATTTGATCCTTTGTGTTTTGAAAAGTTTCAAAACTTGCCCTCAAGTTTTGGAATTTAAATATTTGATTAAAAAGTTTAATTTTGAAATATGTAAATTCTAAACCCTAATGATTTGAAATGTTGCAAAACTTGCCCTCAAGTTTCGGGATTTAAATTTTAATTAAAAGTTTAATTTTAAAATGTTAAATTCTAAAACTCTAGCTAATTTTTGAAAAAGTTCAAATTGCACCCTTATGGTTTTATTAAATTAATTAAGAGTATAATTAAGAGAGAGTTAATAAATCCAAAATGAAATGGTTTACATATAATTAAATTAATAGTGTAATTTGTTAAATTAGACCACCTACTATTTTAAAAGTGTAAAATACA
The DNA here is from genome assembly GCF_052625555.1 of Lactuca saligna. Taxonomy (NCBI): domain Eukaryota; kingdom Viridiplantae; phylum Streptophyta; class Magnoliopsida; order Asterales; family Asteraceae; genus Lactuca; species Lactuca saligna. The sequence goes on from NC_136425.1 coordinate 169,800,757, forward strand.
CCCTTATATTATATATAACATTAAAAGTCTAATATTATATATGTATAACTTAAACTTCTAGTCTTACTGTTAGTAGGCCTCATTCACGAAGCTGATCTATAAGAGGGGGGGGGGGGGGGGGGGATAAGGTTATGGCCTATAAAATGGTCGTTTAATGGGTGACCACTGTCACCTACCACTTCCTTGATTGGTGGAGGGTCGTTAGCCAAACGGGTAGGATAGGGCAAACCCTTTCCATTAAAAGTATAATGAATTTTAAGTGACTAAATGTTTTACAAAATTCCCAATCTTAGTTACTTTAGGCAAAAGTGAATTTGATGCAATTCCATGAAATTACACTTTGTACCCTTGCAAAGACGTTAGTGGAGCGTGTGTGGTTAAGCGGCACACTAAATGGGTTCTAAGAAAAGGTTGCGAAGGGTGACTCGATGTTTGTCATAGTTCGGTGGAGCGTGTGTGGTTAACCGGCATAAAGAATGGGTGACTGTAACATTGGGGGCACCATGTAAGTTTGCATGGTTATTCACACCTTGTTTTCTGATCCTCGGCATCCCAGTCACAAATCAAGGGGCATATCAAGATTTAATCATGCCACTGAAAAGTTCAATGAATCTCCAAATATTTAGGAGTTTTCAATACATTTAAAACTTAATCACTTTTTCGTTTTGCATGATGGAAAATTATTGAATCGTTATTCACTTACCTTCAAATGTTCTACAATTTGGGTTACGACATCCCTCTCCCAAGTTGTAGAGTATTGTGTTGGGTCCTAGCCTTAATATCTCATTTGGGTGTTTTATTAAGGACTCAATCAATCAATCATCTAACTTGAATTTTCTACCGTTTTGTAGTTGTCAAAGTATGATAACTATGGTCTTCCCAAATCCCATGGAACAGGCTTTCCACATGAAGATGATATTCCATGATTCGATCGAGGAACACGAGATCATGCTTCACTTCCTCCACCTCCTCCTATTGTTCTCCCTAACACACAAGTTCAAAGGCTTGAAAACTTTAAGCTCACTCAAGCCCTTTGGCAAGTAAACATGAAGAAGGAAAGTCAATGTGTGCATACGTCTTAGAGATGAAGTCACACATTGATAGGTTAAGAATGTTAGGAGTCGTTGTTTGTGAGAAGATGGTTGTTGATTGGGTTCTTCAGTCGCTTCCTGAGTCATACAGTGAGTTCGTAAGAGAGTACTATATGATATACCACAATGTGACCCTCATCGATCTCACCTATTTGCTTGTTGTTGCTGAATCAGCAATGATTTGGCGCACTAGAGAAGCAAAGTTGATTGGTGGATGTGCCTTCCAAACCTCTGTGGATAAAGGCAATGGCAACAAAAGGCATGCCATGGTCAAAAAGTTTGATCATAAGAAAAAAGCAAAGTCTAAAGTATTTCTGTGTGTTGTTCCAAAAGAGTCAATTTGCTTTTATTGTCAAGAGAAGGGGCATTGGAGACGAAGCTGCCCTATCTACCTGAGAGATCTAAGAGATGGGAGAGTCAAGATGTTTGGCTCTACTTTAGGTGAAATCCACTATCTAACTCCATTAAGTTCTTATTCGTTGATTCTTAATACATAATGTGATAAGATTACATTTGAATGTTTTGTAGGATTAGAGGAAAACAGAGCAAGCTTAATGGAAGAGCAAGACGAGTCTGATCACGAAGAAATAGATCACGATCGCATGGATTCGGAGATCATATTTTGAGCTTAGAAAGTTATGATAAATTTGTCAGGAATATTTGATTACATAGTTTTTTAGTTGATTTTGCATTGTAAAGACATGTTTTCCGTTGCTTTTATCAATAAAATAAAATATTTTAATATGTCTTATTTATATATAACCTTGCAATGAAATCATTGTGAAAAATGATGTTTGTGTATTTCTATAAATGGATGTGATTCTTAGTTTTGTTATTTATGGAAGTGTCAAATTTCTCTAAGTAAGGAAAGATTCTCATCGCCCAAGTTTCAGTTGGACAAAAGCTTGGAATCATATGACTTGAATCATGTGATGTATGGAAATCGTGGTACTTAGGAAATTAAGACTAATTCCTTGATCACACAAGTATGTGAGTCAATTGAAGAACTAAAGGACTAGAACAAAATGTTGTGCACTATTCAAGTCCACCACAAATAACAATAAGACTATTTGTCATAATTTACTAAAAGTCTAGTAAATGTGGTTATACTTACAAGATTAAGTGTAATTCTGGATCATTGAAAAGTTTCAATGAATGGCAGAAAGAATGAGTAGAATCAAAGAAGGAAGAAAGATACAAGTTTCTCCAATCTAAGAAGAAGGGAGAGTAGTATTGTATTGGGTTTTATGATCATTTTAATGATTAAGAACCATATCAAAGAAGGCAGAAAGATAAAAGTTTCGACAGCGTCTTTGAGAGCTACTATTGCTAATCGGATTCTACATACATTTATGGTTACTAGACTTATCCAAGTGGGAGACTGTTGGATTAGTGTCTAATCCTGTAACAATATTTGGTAAGTACTTGACCCGGTTGTGCATAGTCCTTTTGGGTTGCCTTCACCATAGCAACTTGGCAGGGTAATTTATGAAGAGAAAGAAGATATTATGGTTTATTAATATATTATAAGAATAATATATTAAAAGAGAAATCATATTATTTACTTAGTATTAGTCATAAATTTATTAGGAATTAATTTAGTGACTAAAAGAGATTAATTGAATAAAGGGGACTAAAACTGTCAAATGTGTGATAGCTGAATTTTGGGCTGGGAAACCTAATGGATCAAGGGGTGAACGAAATTATGATGAGAGTCCACCATATTTTCGTCCATGGCCTTATTCTAGAAGGTTCCATGGGTTGCTTAGGGTTTAAGCTGTCTATTAGCATTTTGACTGAAACGCTAGCTGCTCACAATATAAATAAGACCCTTAGGTTACAGAAATCGGACACTTGCTTCTCTAAGAACCTTAGAGCTAATTTGTGTGCCTCCTCCCTCTCTCAAATACTACCCTCTTGCTAGTTGGTGTTTGTAAGCCATTAGTGGAGTGACACCTGTGACTTTAAGCTCAAAAGGAAAGGTGATTCAAGCCATTGAAGAAGCGGTAATCATCTAGATCTGTATTCTTATGTCTATTTCGAAATATATATGTAGATCTAGGGTTTATAAGTCTTGGAGGAATTCCATGTACAATAGAGAAACCTAGATCCAAGCATTGGGGTTTCCATAAGCACATAGGATGTTCTTTTGTATAAAACCCATCAGATAGGTCCAGTAGTTCATAGACTTCGATTACACAAAAAAACTTAGCGGCATACATCCCACATTCCACGTGTCCAACCCTAATAAGTATCTAATCGCTGAAGCTCTAGAAATCCTACTCGACGAAATCCAAGTAAACAAGAACCTACAACCCAAAGAGGAACATGTGGAAACCATGGACAGGGAAAAACAAAATAACAAAACAAAGTTAGATACCAATACTGAAGGTCCGTTCGAGCACCAAGCAAGGACCTAAATTTCCCTAGGAATAAAGAGATCAGGAGAAACAGAGATACCCGCAACCTCTCTCCTATTTGAAATAGCCGCCCAAGATGCTGATTTCGGGACGAAATTCCCTCTAACAGGAGGATGATGTGACAACCCGAAATTTTTTGGATCGAGCAAGGTCTAAACGTTAACCCTATATGAGTGAATTCACAACATAACATGATGCCTTAGAACATTGAAAGCCATAAAGGCATTGTTTTATAAGTTAACATGTGTATATATGTATATATATACTTTGATATATCATGTCGTAATTAACATTGGCAACTCAACAAGACAAAACCTAGCACAAATCAAACAATTGTTTATGAATTCTGTCCTAGGACCCCACCAAGGCCGAAAAAACCTTTGTGGGGTTATGTAGGACCGAAATCACCCTTTAAGGGGTGATGTCTAGACCGTAAATCCTTCTAAGGAGACCCCAAGACCAATATCAACCCCATGCAACCCCACCAAAACTGCAAACACACTTAAGGTCCCCACTATGGCCGAAAACACCATTCTAGGAAGCATCCAGGCTGAAAACAACTTCATACTAAAGTGTTTATGGGTGTTTACGGTAATAAGATGAGGATAACATAAAAAAAGTGACTTTAAGATGTGAAGTTTCATCCATTTCCAATGTACTCACAGTAAACCACATAATACCCACCTAACAAAAAATTTTTAACTTCTAGATAACCAAGCATGTACCCATTACTTTTCTTCCCTAAATATCGACAATAAATAAATACTCCACCATTTCTCTTATTCTCCAACTTCACTCTTATTCTCTCAAATGCTCCTCTCAAGAACAAAAGTAAGAAATTGCTAAAGGACTAACTCTTGAAGCTTTCCCTTAGAGTTTATCCCACAAATAATTATATTTTTTCATCCTTATGTTAAAGATAAAATTTTATTTACGCAAGTTATGGTTAATACTAGTTTTGGTATAAATATCTATGATATACATATTGTTAAAACAAACATAATATATGTTATAAAATCATAAGAAAATTAATGGTTGTAAAACTACATGGTTCTTGGAAACTTTTACTAAAAGTTAGCTTTTCTAGCAAAAATGGTTACATTACAGTCATTTACAAATTTAGTGAGTTACAACCCAAAAAGATTACATTTTGAATTTCATATTTTGATACTAGATAAGAGCACACATACACATTTATACACATTTTGAATTTCGTATATAAAGGATTATATGAATATTTTCAAACAAAACAAGTTAAAGTATAAACAATATGTTTTAATAGCTACACAACCATACGATCATTCTTAGAGGATACATATAATTACTGCAAAGTATAATATTTAGCATTACGAGAAAAAGGGAGTCATAGTTCGCGTAAATATGTTAATGATCTTGTGAGACATTCCTTTACCATACCTACCTAGCGTATACCTTAAGTCCTGCATTATAACTAGAGTCTCCTGGAAGGAGAGCGAGACCATTGTGTATAGATATATACGGGATGAACAAACCCACACCTTAGTTATTCGCTACAGTTACCCCGACAAGTCTAAGGTGACAAATGTCTTACCAACTCCAACACCTGAAGAACGTCGTTCAAGCATATCATTCATATTATCATGGTTATAATAACTCACATAGGGATTAGCACTACTACTTGGTTTATGGGAAGCTTATATTTCATTATTTTTATAAAAAGAAATAAAACTATATACTATTTTGCAGTACAATATTCACTTACATCTTGGTCTTAGGGTTTAAGACTATCGTTCACCTTTAAGAAAATATTGGATTTTCGGAAAAAAAAATACATTATTACTTTACAAAGAAAAGATACAAAGAAATTACATACAAATTACAATTCATATTAAAGAAAATATCATATTTTCTAGAAACATACATTGTTACTTTACTAGGGAAAGATACAAAGGAATTACTTACAATTACAGGTCATATAAAGAAAATATCGGATTTTTTGAAAATATACGAACCCGTTTTTTGTGAAACAGTTACAAACCCTTTTCATACAAAATGCTTAGGAACTCACCAACTTAATTGTTGACACTTTTCAAAATCACTTGTGTTCTCAGGAAACCAATAGACAAGTACTCAACCCTTCTTGAGGGTCGGTGTCGTCGTCTCATGTTTTTCTACTTTTCAGTTATTTGTACTCAACTTTTGAACAAACAGAGTTTGTAAACAATGTAATACTTGAAATCTCATAGTCTGAATGTTTGTGTTGCTATGTTTCATTTATATTCAACTGTTATAATATTGTACATGATGTACACTCCATCGCCCCCCAAATGTTTCCGCCATTCTAGTTTGGGGGTGTGACAATCCAAAGCTACAAAGATTGTTAAACTCGTCTTCTTCTTTGGTGCTTGTTTTCTTTTCCAAAATTTTCAAGAAGATCCATAGTTGGTTATAACTATTTTACAATTGTTCAAAAATATTAAAGTCTTCTGTTGCTAAAATCTTGTTTTTGAAACTAATTTTTGAATAAAACCCCAATACAAAAAACGTTTGAAATCAAATTTATGATTAGCAATTGAAGTCATGGAACTTGAAACCTAATTCAAAGCCATGGGACTGTGGTAACAATGGGCGAGAACAAAACCACCAGGGGTAAGGTTGGTGGAAACTCATATACAAATCGAAGTGGATTTTGTGGGATGATGAAGCCTATTTTTGCACCAACCACAAAAAACAAGAGTGATAGGAAATCCAATATCATGGTAAGGGCAGTTTAAACGATTACTTCTAGTGTAACACCTGGAAATTTGAGAAGAGCATAATTCCCTTTTAATAATTTGACATGGCATGTTAGAGGCACCAACACGGCGTGTCTAGATAAGGAAAAGGCATGGGTTTCATTTAGACAACACTATGTGTTCCTCTTGTTACACGTTGTGTTGATGTCTGGGAATGAAACCCTAATTTTTCGGGTTTTCCCCCTATTTAAAGGAAAGTGGAGGCTAGGGTTTGTTCACCCTCAGTCCCCATCGATCCCTAAAACCCTAAGAGGACCTTAATTATCTTTTCCTCTCATTTGTGAGCTAGTGTGGTGTTTTTGGAGCTAAAGAAGAAAGAAGTTGGAAGAATGAAGTAAGGATCCAGCAAGCAAGCCCTCATCTTTCAGTTTGACACTCCTCTAGACCTTTGTAAGTGTCCAAGATCTGATTTTTATTCCTCTATGTGTGCTAGATCTCGAGTTTTAGCCCTTTTCTTATTGTTCTTGAGTGAGGGAATGATTGGATTTCATAAAGTTGGCAACTTTATGAATCTCCAGGTCTAAGTGACCTTATAGAGTCTTGGATATGGCCTATAGTCGAGTTTTGATGCTATGCATGGGGAATAGGTCATATATCCCCATTTTTGACCTATTTTGGGTTCAATACATGCATTGGATGTGCATGTCTATAAAGCATCGACCTTTGAGATGGTTTTGGTGCAAGAATCTCTTCAGGAAAGGATGGGTTTCAGTCTTCAAGGATTTAGTGCTTTGTGGTTAAGCCTTTGAACCTTTAAGCTTTGTGGTTGGGTTTTGGGACCCTTGGAGTAGTTCCAAAGGATAAAGTTGGAAACTTTATCCTTCTTGTTTACATTTGGTCTAGATCTAAGCCTTAGGGTCCTGGAATGAAAGAAAACAGTTAAACATATTAAGCTGCTAGAACTCGAGCGAACATGACGTGTAGGCTAGAGTTTTCCCGATCGTCTGGATGCTATCAAAACATGGCGTGTTTGCTAGTAAACATGACGTGTTGGGTCAACATGGACTGTTGACCTTGACCGTTGACTTTGACTTTAACCAAGTTGGACCATTAGGGTATTTTTTTATTTAAATGGAATTGGTATCTTGGTGGATAAGTATCGGTTGGAGCTGAGATTCAAAGTTGGGACCTCATTAGCTATGGATCAGTTTGAGAGGTGAGTTTTCCTCACTATACTTACGGGTCGAAAGAACTAAATCCGAACCATTGGATTGGTATCCTCTTATGCATGCTATTGTACTGTCATGATCTGTTAGATCGGTATCCTGGTAGATAAGATGTTGTTGTGTTGTTATAATCTTTTAGATCGGTATCCTGGTAGATAGGATGTTACTGTGCTGTTAAGATCTGTTAGATCGGTATCTTGGTAGTTAGGATGTTATTGTGCTGTTATGATCTGTTAGATCGGTATCCTGAAATATAGGATGATGTTATGCTTAATGATTTGTAGATATGTTTAACTGGCTGTAGACTAGTATATGATTATCTGTTATATGTGCACATGATTCATCGATGGCTGAGGCTTCACTACTTTGTGCATAAGCCAACAAGCCGAGGGTATTCAAACCCAATGGTTGATTGGACCCATAGTATGTTGGCATTCCAACCCGATGGTTGAGGGTCTGGGGTATTCCCAATGGTTGATTAGACCCATAGTATGTTAGCATTCCAACCCAATGGTTGAGAGGCCTCGGGTATTCAAACCGATGGTTGATTGGACCAATAGTATGCTATTATTTGTTGGTATATTTTATTTGTTTGTGTGGTGATATTTTGGGGGAAATCACTAAACTTCGTGCTTACAGTTTTGGTTTGTGGTTTCAGGTACTTCAGTGGACCGTGGCAAGGTGAAGGCGTGACCGTACACATCTTTGGTTTACAACTTATTAGATCCTATAAGACTATGATTTTAATTAATGTTTTGGAATTAATAGTTTGTAAACAGTTTTATTAATAAATGGGTCGTTTTTGAAAGGTTTAAATTTGTTGAAAATTTTAGGATTTTACATCTTGGCATCACTGTCCAAGCAAAACATTGCAAATGTTGATAGTTGATGAGGAGACATGTGATGAGGAAGAAGAGGAAAATATAGACCATACCCACTCCGACGTGGTGGAGATATCATTAAACTCAGTCAGTAGACTTACGCCACCTCAAACCATGAAGATAAGAGGCAATATCGGAAGGTCACAAGTTTTGGTGTTGATCATTTCCGACCCAACACATAAGTTTATTTGAAAACGAGTTGTAGCACTGTTGGGATTAAAAATATCTAGCACAAGATCAGTAAGGGTTCGTCTAGTTAATATAATGATGGATCAAAGTTTGGGAATTTGTATAAGGGTTATGCTTAATATACTCAAATTTCAAGTAGCAGGGGACTTTTACCCATTACAACTGTGAAGTACATGTGTCATTCTTAACACCAAACGCCTCCGCACATTGGGTGAGATAATCATTATTTGGCATGGCCTACGGATAACGTTCTAGTGTGTGTGTGTGTGGGGGGGGGAGCATAAAATCATGCTTGTAGGCGATTCGAACCTTTCCAACACTTTATCATGTAAGTCTCTGGTCTGAATGCTAAAACACAAAACTATCAGCTTTTTATTACATTTGAACTCAAAGGAAAAATAATTGTGCCATCCACCCATCTTTCAGCAAAATTTCAAGCCATTATCGATGAACATTGAGACGTGTTCGAAATGCCTCGTGGACTCCCTCTATCCCACAACCACAAACATGTAATCATTTTACACAAGCGTACTGCTCCCATTAGTGAAACGCCAATAATATTTAACCATATCGCTACCCCTTTGCCAAAAAATCGAAAAAATGGTATGGGAAATATGAAACACCGACATTATTCAACCAAGTATGAGTCCTTTTTCAAGTCTGATGTTGTTGGAAACACTAATCTACAATCAGTTCAAAAACACAAACTAGAAATGACTACAGAAACACAAATTAGAAATCTATTCAAAAATTATAAATCGATTCAGAAATTAGAAACGCAAATAAAAATACTAGTTCATAAACACTTAATCGATTTAGAAATTAAAACAAAAATCATAAATCAAAATCAAAAGCTCATGCCTTATTTGATATCATCAATTCATTTCAAAAATCAACACATGCGAAGTCTTAATGCATGATTTTAAAGATTCAAGAAAGTGAGAAGCAGAGAATACCGAAGGGGAAGAATATAAGAATAGCAAAAAAGATTTGTGAATGGTTGGCTTAGTTTTTTGAGAAACATTTTATGGTGTTAAACTCAATTACTCAGCAAATGATTTAAATTGTATTTATGTGAATTAGATAAATTTTAAATATTTTGGAAATTTTATATAAAATATTTATGATTAATATGTCATAATTTAAGCATCATTGTCATTTATGAAATTTAATAGAGCAAAACTATAGGTAATATGTAAAAGATATTATTAATGTTCATACCTAAAACTATATATTACATATTTATGATCAACTAAATAATTTGATTAATCGAATAAAAATTGATTTTTCAATATCTTCTCTGTAAGATAAAACATTAAAATTTGAATTAAAAAATTACGTTTATGTACAAAAAATTTTAAAAGAATATTTATTTAAGATCAATTTGTAAATTGGAAATTTACAAAATTTTCATATGTTTTTGTTCTTATTTGAAAATTACTCATTTTTTATGTCTTATGTATGTTGTATCTTACTTTTTTTTTTTGTGTTAAATTTAACAGGTTACTTTTAGGTTAGAGGGTGTGGCAGCGGTTTGGGATGGCGGTTTGTGCCACCTGGACCGCAAACACCATCACCAGACTGCGATCTGGTGCGATTTTGACCGCACTGCAGCTGGGGAGTACCGTAGCCTCTGATTGGTTGGTGGTATTTGACTACTTTTTGACCGTTGAACAGTCATAGATTCGGGTTTTTTGTGTTTTAACTTTTATATATATATATATATATATATATATATATATATATATATATATATATATATATATATATATATATATGTATTTGACTACTTTTTGACCGTTGAACAGTCATAGATTCGGGTTTTTTGTGTTTTAACTTATATATATATATATATATATATATATATATATATATATATATATATATATATATTACCATTACACAACTTTTACACACCCTTTACACAACTTTGACCAAAACTTTTATTCTTTTTGTTTAATTTTTTTTTTATGAAAAATGTATTCTTCCAAAAGGTCTAGCAAAAAAAACACCCGTCAGAAACACCATCATTTTAATACCTTCATTTGATCAACCGATTTTTTCACCTCTGTATTACCATTGCGGCGGTATGCTTCTATATATTCCACAACGATCAGCGCAACCACTATCACAAACACCACCACTACAACAAACACTACCACAGCCCGACCCATATTTTAATCCATTTGATCTTTGTCTCAACCCGAGTTTGTTCAACAAACACAAACACAACTAGAAATGATCGTTTCTGATTTCGAACCAGAATTCGTTACAGAAACTCAGTACACTCGCGCAGCAACTAAAAGAAAAGAAAAGACGGAGGCTAGATGTTGGGAACCTCTGGAAGTGTTAGTGTTAGTACAATCTTGGATCGGTATTTCAAAAGATGCGACGGTTGGAAAAGACCAAAAGTATGACCACTTTTGGATTCGCGTTTTACATAGGTTCCATAAAGGAATGAACCGTGGAGAATATCATTCAAAACATCAAGTGTACTCCAAATGGGGGAAGATGAACAATTAAATCATGCTGTTTAATGACTTGTATAACAACATGAAACGTCAATGGAAAAGTGGAGAAAGCGATTAAATGATTTTGAAGAAAGCGTTGAAAGTGTATCAAAAAAAAATCTGAAGGCTTTCAAGTTTCTTGAAGTTTGGAATTTTGTGAAATATAACAAGAAATGGCTAATTAGCAAAACATCAGACGAGCATATCGACAGTGGTTCAAAACGCAGCAGAACATCTGAGTACGATCACACTGCATCTGATGCTCGTGTTGAATTTGATCTGAACGAAGATGAACCTGTTCCAGTTTCACCTCCTTCCCGACCAATGGGAAGAGACAAAACAAAAAGCAAAGGCAAAGGTAAAGCGTAAGATTCAGATGAGTTGAAAGAAATGGGGGCCGACATGAAGGGTATAAAAGACAGAATTGACAAGATTTTGCAAATTGCTTCAGAAAGAGAACTTTGAAAACAAAGAGTGAGTGACATGCGATACTAGCAACAGACACGTCGAATATGACCGGGGACGAGCTTCAAGTTATTTTGGCGATGAATGAGAAACTAAAAAAAAACGTTACGTAAATTGTAGCCAATTTCTAGTTTTTTTTCAAAGTTTTTAATCGTTTAGTGTGTGTGTTTTAAGTTGTAGGTTTTTTAAAGTTATTTTGGTGTTTTTTTAGTTGTATGATATTTATATTTTTAATTAATGAAATATTATCTTTTTAAAATTATGTTTTTGTTTTTTATTAAAAAGAAGTTTTATTAAATTAAAATAGTTAAACAAAAACAAAAAATAAAATAAAATAAAAGTGTGGTACCACTCTCTTAGTGTGGCAAGACACTCTTTTAGTGTGGCAAGAAACCACACTTGTGTGTAAAAAATGATGTAATACTTATGTGGCGGGAAAGGAAGTGCACTTTCGATGACACCACTCTTTCCAGCCTCATCCAATTCCGCAAGTTACCGCTATATTGATCTCAGAGGTAATCTAAATGATGCCGAGCTATTAGTATTGCTTTTGTAAATCGGACATTTATTCAACAATAACTAAAATTTTATAGACATAATTTTCAATAATACATGAAAAGTTGCATTTGATGGGTGACATGACTTGGAGAGGTATGGACGGCCGTAACTGTGGGTCAGTTAGTGGTATAAATTTAAACAAAATATTAAATAGTTGAAATAATAACAAAAGGACATGTGGGCTCAAGTGATGCCCGGCCCCACTCCACATCAGATCATGGTCATACCTTTTCATTATCACCATTTTGGTCTCATGACCTTATCCATCCTAAATGCTTTGGTAAATTATACACACGAATGATATTTTTTAAGACGCATTGACATCGATTACAAGAATGCAAGGTTGTAAAAAAAAAATTATGTGGTAGTTATTAACTCGATTAGGTTAAGGGATTAATCGATGTAAGTAGGGATTAATTGGATACTTTAGATTAATAAGAAATTTATTTTTTAAAAATAAATTTTACCAATATCATAACAACATAAGTAAATAAACATAAAAAACTCTTCATATAGTGTTTAAACATTTAACTCGCGAACCATCACACATTAAATTCACGACTAGTATCGATGCCGACATTAAGAGAAACAAGAAGTTGATTCAGTCAAAGAAAATGAAACAAAGAGAACTAGCTAGAAGTGAGAACCATAACTTTTTATTTACCTTTTTTCTGTAATTTTTTATTTTATTTTTCAAGTTTTTATTGATTATTTGACTATTGTTGACTATTTTATTAAATTTGACATGTTAAATTTGTTGACAAATTTTGACCGATTATAATCGATTAGAACCAATTAGTGTTGCTTAGGATCAATTAATTAGAACCAAGACCGGTTAAGATGACTGACTAACATTAATCGTAAGTAGTTAGAGACCGTCTAGTGTATATGTGCATATTAATTAGCAGCCTAATAAACATAAAATATAAACAAGTCACAAACTTATAAAAATAAAATGTATAAAAAATTAAATAAATGGTCTTTATGGTTTATCCATTATCATAAACTAAGTTATGATCATAGACTAAGTTATGGTATCTGAAAAAACCAAATTATCCTCATACTAACGGACAAAAACTAACAATCTTAAAAATAGATCATTCATACGAGTTTTGGAAATTATTGAGATCATGTTCATCAAAAAAAAAATTAGCAATGGCTGGGTTTGTGATATTTAATAAACCATATTTAATTTTGTTAAGTAAATATAAAAATTATGTTAATCATCATACATCATACCATATGTTTTTCGATGAAGACCATTTTCAAATTTGGTTTGTGATGTAAAGCTACTTGAAATTCATAATTTTGGAATCTAACTTGGAAGTTTTTTATTTTCCTTTATGAAAATGATCTTTGATTTTCAAAATCTATAATCACGACGTAAAGTATATTTTAAAAATAATTATATTTGAATTGTCGAATTTTTTATCTATATTTTTGAACTCACTTAGATTTTTAAGAATCTATTTTCTAAAATAAAGTAAAATTCTATTTTTTTTTAATAATTTTAGAAATATTTTTGTTTTGACAAAAATGCAAAAATAATCCATGTGGTTTGTTACTTTTTATGGATATGGTCAAAACTTTTTAAAAATTGAATTTATGGTCCTTATTGAGAGGTTTATTTATGGAACAAGATCCTGGAGTTAATTTCCGTGTGTTTGTGGCTGTTAAACCCCTCACATGCATTGCACACGAGGACATAAATATCTTTTTTACTTGAGGGACCATTTTTACAATTTCTGAACTAATATATAGAGACTTCCCCAACGTTCAAGTTCTTCCCCAAACGTTGTTCTACAACTTTCAAGTTGTTGTTCCTTCTCTCATATCTCTTTATTAACGGACGTCTTGTCAGTTTAATCACACAATGGTTCTCTGTTTTTGTGGTAAGTTTGTTGTTGTTAAATGCTCATGGACACCGAAGAACCCTAGCAGACGTTTCTATGCTTTCCCTCAAAAGGTAAAGTATCCGTTTGCACCCATTTTGATTTGTAATCTAAATAACAGTTTTTATTTTCCCATTTTTCAAGGACTCTGCTTGTCGCTTCATCGGATAGGTTGATCCTCCCATGTGTGAAAGGTCTAAAGTCATTATTCATGGACTATTGAGAAATATGAACCGAATGCAAGCTTGGTGCACAACTCTAAAGATTTTGTTGTTGGCTAGCAGGGTGTTTTTTGTGATTTTGTTCATAAGGTCTGTTTAGGTTTGGGTAATAGGGCAATGGGGTGGGTATTTTTGTTGAAGATCGATAAAAGTGTGGTTTTTTGTGGATTAATGGTTTTTGGTATTTTGACCTAGCTTCTTTGTAGGTGTTTGTAAGGTCAAAGTAAGTTGTTTACGTAGTAACTAACTTCATGATATAAATATGAATTTTATGGAATTGCTTATGTTGTTTGCAAGGTTCTTTGTAGTATTTTGTAAGGTGAAAGAAAAGTTAATGTGAATAACTAACTGTAATTACATAATACACAACAATAACCAAAAACCATAATAACCAAGGCTGCAATTATATAATAGACTACAAGCATATAGTGCAATTACATTATCCCAAAATATGAAACCATATATATGTTCTAATGCTTATCATACGAATGAAAACCAAAATAACCATAAGTCATAAGTTTTTTAACATCAAAACACTTCCAAAAGTAGCAAATAACATCTGCCAAAACAAAACACAACCTTGATCTTCAACTTCTACCTAGCTTGGCAACTCACCTTCATCCACCTCCTTGACCTTTGCATGTCCTTGAGTTATGTCCTTTGTTTTTTCATTTTGCACATGTTACACTAAAAATTTTCCTTGTTAATTTTTGAACTCCATCAGGACCAACTTTACATCCTTCTTCCTGACTTACACCATGAGTACCACTCTGACTTTGACTCTAACTCAATTTTTCATCCTCACTTTTCTTCCTCTTCTTTGTAGGCCTACTTGGTTGCTTATGATGTATTATAGGGATAAGTGTGGTGTGTCACAAACTTTTAGGCCACATTATTCTTCCTTTTATAGGCTCTACCTTATAGGAATATGCATTCTTCCATGTATCCAACCAGTATACCTTATTAACCTACCTATAAATGTCACCAACATCCTCTAAGTTCTTGGTCATTTCATAAAAGGTTGCAATGGCATGTTTATAGGGGATGCCTATTAGCTCCCACTTCCTGCAAGTACATGTGTTGTTCCTAACAGCTACACCATGTTGATCTTGCCATGCCCCAGTGACTTGGTATTTCTCACCCCCATTCCACCTAGCAATGTAATGTGATGCATGAGA
This sequence comes from Lactuca saligna, assembly GCF_052625555.1. Classification (NCBI taxonomy): domain Eukaryota; kingdom Viridiplantae; phylum Streptophyta; class Magnoliopsida; order Asterales; family Asteraceae; genus Lactuca; species Lactuca saligna. Next base: position 169,816,102 of record NC_136425.1, read on the forward strand.
CTTGTTTACATCCAATATGGTTGTTGCAGTGGGTGTTAAAGGCCCTTTTTCCTTGGCCCTGAATACTTTGTCAAGATAAACACCAACCTCGAAGTCCTTTTGAAGTTGTTCCTGCAATGCTCAAAGAGGAATCCCTGGATTCGTGCCAATTTGGTCCATGATTCGCTTGGATATAAAAGTAGTAGTGCAAGCTCTAATCTTCCTACTTTGAAGGCAAGTGTGGTTGTCATTTAATGTCCTTACAAACCAGGGAGATTCTATGTTTGACCTAGAAGCATGAAGGAGCCAACTATAGTTTAATTTTTCTAAATTTACCTCTTTGCCCATACTTTTATTTTTGGTATTAAGGCCCACCAACCCACGTGCATTCATGACAGGGACTACGCCTCTACAAAATGCCTGAATTCTAAGCTTGTCATTCTTTTTATAATATAAATTCCTCCTAGTTTCTAATGCGTGCATGTCAATTTTTTCTTTCAAATCTTTCTTTGATTTAAACTTTTGCCCAACATAAAAATTATCCTTATGGACATTGCCAAGACTGCATCTTTTCTCCTTAGCCAAATTCTTAAGAACACATTTCTTTTCCTTTCATCTTTTAACCCTTCATGTAAAGAATCCCATCTATTATTGTCAATAACTTCTATGTCCTCATGTTCATCATTTGCCCCAACCCTATTATGAAACCCATCCATCTGAACACAACCATCATCCTTATCAAGATTGAGGTTAAAGTCAGTCATATCCACCTCCACTTCTGAAACATTGTTTTCATTATCAACAAGTTCATCATACTATTCTTCTGATTGTTTCCCAAGATCATCACTGTCAGCAGACTTTTCATGTTCAGACTGATGGTCTTCAATATTCTCATCTTCTGGTGGTTGATAATCTTCTCCATCAAAAGGATCAAAGTGATCATGAGAAAAGTTCTCATAATGAAAGTCATCATAATCAAAGTTATCATGGTCACCACCTTGATCTTGTACCACATCATCCATGTTAGCATGCTCAACATCTTGAACTTGTACCACATCATCCATGTTAGCATGCTCACCGGCTTGATCTTGTACCACATCATCTAATTTAGGATTCTCACCACCTTGATTTTGTACAACACCATCCAATTTAGCATGATCACCACCTTGATATTCTACTATATAAATCAATTCAACTAAACGAATTTTCTTGGCACAAGAAATTTGACCAACTATTGAGTTCACCCTTCCATTTCTTTTATACTCAGATGAAACTTGTGTAGGGACTCTGTCAAAGAGTATCAAGGACATATAACTTGCCAATTGTGTTTGATCATTAGCTTCATCTATTAATTGGGTTTTATCCTTTGCTGATACTTGAGGTACATTTGCTTCTTTTGGAAGATCACCATCATAAAGCTCCTTAATAATAACTTTTTTCTTTCCTTTTGGAGACATAAAATAGGTCAGCAAATTAGTTTGTCCATGTTCTGTATACACTTCAATAACCTTGTTATCTCCAATATATTGAGCCAAATTCAAGACATCATTATCATTCCTTAGAGCTCTAAGACCAAAATCCAAGTCTTCATGAGGAATCCTAAAATGGTAATATATTACTGGGGGTATAGAGTAACCTAGCTCTAGCATCATTGCGTCTAGTTCATGAACTGAGAACTCATCAATGTCTACTAAATCAATATATCGCACTTCACCTTTAACATACTTTGTGTTTGGAAGCTTGGTAAAATTTCCACCACGGTGTAGCTTTATGGTGAACATTGTTGGTACACGCTCTACAAGATACAAAAAACATTAAGTAAAAAATTATCAGATGTTTGTATTTTTAGCTCTGTTCTACAGATCATCAAGAAACCCAAGAAAATTTCGTAAACAGAGGATAAGTGAAACTAATCATATTCATTTGTGGTGTTATACGTCTCGCCTTTTGGCCTAATCGTCCACATTACGAACACCATTTACAGTTGAAAAGAAAAAACAAGTAAACCCCTTGGCCCAAATCTTGATTAGGGTTTTTGCGTTCAAAATGAATAACGAAGAAGATGGAAGTGGAAGAGATATCTAAATATTTTTTGTGAATTATGATGCTAAGACGGTAACAAGTGGGTTTATTTCAGGAATTGTGAAAACGGTTCCTCAAGTAAAAAGACATTTATGCCCTCGTGTGCAATGCACGTGAGGGGTTTAACAACCACAAACAAATGGAATTTAACTCCAGGGACTTGTTCCACAAACAAACATCTCAATAAGGACCAGAAATCCAAATTTTAAAAGGTTTGGACCATATCCACAAAAAATGACAAACCACAGGGACCATTTTTGTATTTTTGTCTTTTGTATTTAGTCTTCTTATTGGTCACAAGTCTATCAAAGCTTAGTTTTTATGTGATTCAATACATGTAAGTGTTTATCAAAACCTAATGAAAGATAAGATGAGTTGTACATATAAATGTTATTTAAAATTCTTAATTCAGAAATTATCACAAGAGAATCCATTCCGCTAATAATAAATTTAAGAAGCAGTTACAGGCTAACGATGCAAAACATGTGGTCTGCAATGCATGAATGATGAGTTGTATGCCAGAATCATAACTATAAAAACTCAATCTATATGTCAAGGTTGTGTGGAATCAAGTCTTTTGTAATATTACATAAAGATTAAAAAAAATACTAATTTTTAACAAGAGTTGTTATCGTCCAAGATTTAGGAATTTGTATCTATTTTTTCGGTTTGATGTCAATTTCGTTAAAAATATATCAACGACTAATCTTTTATTAGAGATGTATAACTCTATATTCATATGTTTTTGAAAGAAAAAAAAATGTTGTTAAGAAAAACATTACTTGGTTCCGACATGTGATATGTCCATATTAATTACATTAATAATTTAATATTTTTTTTTTACAAATTCTTATTTTTAATTTTCGAGCTATGAGTTGTTATCATTAGTAAACAAAACTAATTAAATGAATAAAACCATCATACAATTGAATATAACATAATTATGCATTTTTATTTATAGTAATTAAGTTTTTTTTCTTTTCTTCAGACATTCTTTTCGTGAAAGATTAATTTCCAACACACTTTCACCTAAAATATTGTTAAAACAAGATATATAAAAAACAATTAATATTTTTTTAACGGCCTAGAAATCCTATCTAGTAACCTAGAGATACTATATGTAGCCTTTTAATTTCAAGTTATACTAGAAGAGTGTTTGCATGTGATGATACATTTGAAAGGCCTATATGCCCAATAGTCATTATAAAATGATATTGCTACGTAACCCGATTGTCCATTCCAATTATCATCACTCCCCAATCTTAGACTGATGATCTCAAGGGATCTATCCTAAAAAAATCTCTAAATGAACACTACTGCATCGGGGATTCCTTCGCAATATATGCTAATAAGACGACCCTGGGGGTGAATAGAGTACCCACATGAATAATTTATTCATACTTATAGGTCACATTTATGTCTGTATGTGGTTCCTTAACATTTATATGTCGAGGACGTGCCCATGTATAATTTAGTAAAACCTACAGGTTGTGTACTTGTCCGCGTATGGTTCATCAATGCCTACAGGTCGTAGACCTATCCGCAAGCAATTTCATTAATATCTATAGGTTGTAAACCTGCCCATGTATGATTTGTTAACACCTACAAGTTGTAAACTTGCCCATGTATGGCTTATAAACATCTACGGGTTATAGACTTGTCCATGTTTGACTTGTAAACCTCGAATCTATATGATCCGTTTTGAAAGCACTCGGACATTTTTTGATACGCTGGTGGGATAAAGGATACCTAACTGCCTAGTGTTATCTTTGATCTTCGACGTGTATTCGCAATTTCTATACCCAAGTTATAGGCCGATTACACAAGATTTTCATATTGGATGGCTTGATTAGAAATCATTTATGATAAAGGTCGCCTAAGAAAGAGAGATCCAATACAGAAATGGGATCAAACATGTTTATTAAACTTTTGTATTAGTGATCCTGTTAAACTATGAATTATATAGTAGAATATAATTGATAATCAATATCTACTTAATTGGATTCAGATGAATACAATAAAGGTCACCTAACCATTTATTTGTTTAGCAACTTGGATTCGAGATTATGATAATTAATGTTTTTGGAAACTAAAAGGGTAATCGTTATTAAGGGTGTAAATATTGAAAATACTAAATCAATTTTGTTAAAACTTTATAGATGAGAACTAAATCCAATCTTGTAACCATGCATCATTTTAATTGTGCTAATCAACGTAAACATATAACATTCGATAGATATAATTTCCACGATTGGCTTCATGTCTTGAGAAAGAATCTCAAAAGAGTTCAGAAATTGAATGCTATTAAAGAACCTATTCCAAAACAACATGATATTGATGATAAAACTGAACATAATGTTTGGTAGAAGCATTGCAATGATTCTGAAGATATTTCAAAATGTTACTATATTTAGTTGTTCCTAACCTTTGGAAGGAACTAAAAGGCTTAGAAGCATTTTACATGTTTTGTCGAGTGAAGCAAATATCCCACATAAACAAAGTTACTTGGTTTGAATCGGATCACACACGAGAAGAATGCAAGGCTGAAGTGTTGGGTTTTGATACGAAATAAAAGTTTGTTTTTCACCAAAACCGACAACAGAAGACTTTAAAAATAACAAGTTTATTTTTAGTTCATAACACAACCAAACCATCATGGATCCATTTATAATGGATAGAATGAAATAAAACTAACCACATGATGTTTTAGAGATAACCTTTGAAGCCTTTGAATCCACTTGGTTTTGTGGTGTTGATGAAGATGAAAAAAGATCAAAGTGTATGATATTCTCTACAAGTATCCACCATCAAGAGTAAGGCACTTGGAATGCTACTTCCTTATTGTATTCTTGAGTGTCTAAATCCGTTAAATGCTTAACTCAATTAAGTACTAAACGGAACAAATCAAGAGGTATTCTAAACACAAAACTAACTTCAAGATCAAGAGGTATTCTAAACACAAAACTAACTTCAAGAGATAGATAGATAGATAGAGAGAGAGAGAGGGAGAGAGAGAGAGAGAGAGAGAGAAGAGAAGAGAAAGAAAACCCATCGTTCTGGAGAGAAAAGAGAGGAAGAAGTAGAGCTTCACACTTACAAAAATACAAGCCTCATGCATCTCTTATATAGACCATGAAAAATAAGGTTTAACCATTAAAATAATCTAAAGTAATGGTAGCCTTTGGAAGCATGGGAGACAAAAGGTGGAAGGTTGAAAAAGCAACCTCCTACACCATCATTATGCCTTTTAAAAAGAAAGATTTTTTATTTTTTTTATAAACTCCAAGTTTATAAAATATAAACTTTGTCTTTAGGTAAAAGACAAAAAATCCAAATAGTCTAAAATATTGTGCATGACTTATGAATTCATATCATATGAAATATTAACTAGTAATACTCTCTTATGATTATGATTTTCACAAAACAATAACTATTACCTAAGTAAAATAAAAGAATCGATATTATTTATTAATAATCATATTAATAATAAATATACAAAATGTGCTAACTTGATAAAGGTGTGACCCTATAGGATTATATATTATTAGCAATATGACTCCGTAATGATTCTTGGGCACATAGATCCAACAATCTCCTACTTGCACAAGATTCATTATAGACTGACATAGACAGTAGCTGACGTCTAGCAACGGGCTACTTCCCCTAACAACATATCAAGGGTATCATTTCATCAACAACCAATTCTAGGAGCTCTAAGCTACAATTGTTACTAAAGGTGTCACATCAATTATTCCTTTGTCTCAGACATTATATCGAACATGAGATATGGATCACAATCAATCTCATTTACTATTCAACTTTAAATAAGGCCTAAGATGTCATGCTCTCAACGAATAAGAGGGACAAATCCCATCTTGACTACATACGCCCATCAATGTAGTTCATGTCATACCTAACGATGGCCCTTATGACTGCCTTTAATGAAACAATGTTAAATCATGTCAAACTACAACAATTCCTACACTTAAAGTCCCAAATATGCATCCCAAGTCTAAGAATACAAATATTATATTTACTACATACACCCATCAATGCAGTTCATGTCATACCCAACGATGGCCCTTATGACCGCTTTTTAAGAAACAACATTAAACCATGTCTAAGCACAACAATCCCTAAACTTCAAGTCTCAAATATGTATCTAAAGTCTAAGATTAAAAAGATACAACCTTGATCAAAACATCACTCTTGACTATGATCCATAAAGTTGTTTTGATACGGGTCAAGTCCAATACTTATTCTCCCAATCAAGTATCTATGAAGTTGGTAGCAGCTTTTTTCCATTTTCATCTCCATGAGAATCCACCAATCCACTCATATTAGTCTTACTTCATAGATGCTCCCACAACTATGAACGACTATGGATATTTAGAACCACCTAGTTATTCAAGTATTTATACAAGCTAATATAGAACACAACAATTATTTAATGAAAGACTCATATCCAATATATCATACATTATAATATATGCTAATTTATTATTCTAATATCCAAATACTAAATTTGAATCAAATACATCTACTTGTATCAATAATGCTCTATATTACCAGCTTGACTTTCATGATTTAGCTAATGAAGCAACTTTGTTAAGTAGATTTGAGAAACATGATTTGTGTAAACTTCGCAAATACAATCATTTTCAGTTTTATATACATAACTCATTAAGTATCTTTGTATGTGGTTCTCCAAACCATGAGGTACTCTAACTCTAACGTGTAATTGTAATTAATATCTACATAGAACCACTATCCATGAAACTAACTCCTCATTCATAATGAGGACACGCCTGATTGTGATTGAGAGTCATCTCAATCTATTTGAAAATTTAGCACATGTGTAACAAATTTAAACATAGATTTGTTTCAAATACTCCACAAATTATGAATATTTCTTTAGTTTTCTCAAGTACTTTAGAATATTCCTATAAGTCATACAATCACTTGTTCTCGAATTATACCGGTATCATTCGACATGCTCTAAGCATATGTCTTATTTGGCCTTTATGCATAATTATAACATATATGATTTCCCAAATTGCAACATCATATGGAATACAATCATGTTATTTAGTTCAAAAACATTTGCACTAGGAATTTGCTCAAAAACATGTAATGTGTTTTTTGAAAAGATAAATCTCTCAGAGTCCTTTAACTTAAGTTCTTTGAGATCCTTGACAATTAATGCAATTTTACTTAATCCCTTAAGTAGCCATGATCTATCTATAAAGATCCTTATTCCATGAATTAATATGTCAACTACATATAACATTAGAAATGTTATTGCACTCCCACTAGATTTCTAGAAAAACATAAGAGTCATATAGATTCATAATTATATCACACCATGTAATTAAATTACTCTTTATAGTTAAACTGTATCGAGGAAGATTAATCAAACCCATACTTGATAATCATACACAAATGCATCTCTATTTGTTTTATTAGTTTGTGATCAACTATTGAGCAAATTCAAGAACAGTTGAAAACTTGCTAGTTCCAAACTATGATTAATTTAGCTTATGGTTCTTAATCTCTTAATGATCCATATAGCTCCCACTTAGAAAAAGAACTTCCTAGTCACTTGTCTTATGGAATGACAATTAGTGGGATTAGTAGAAACTTCATCCTTAACAATCATTTAGGATATTCTACATAAATGCAATTAGTAGATACTAGAGTGGTTAAACTTGTTGTCTAACATGAGTTTAATGACTCTATAACTTTTTGATATAGATAAACCATTTCATCCTCAGTCTAAGATAAGTATCTAATCCACTTGTTTGGTTGGAAATATATATTCAAAATATATTTGTTGTAGTGAGTATAATTCCAAAAGTTTTATAAATTAAATAGTTCCTTTAATTAACATCATGTAATAGATTGAAAGGTATATTTTTATCCTCTTCAAAACATGTACTATCGACATTCAGCTAGTGGCTAGGTGACCCTATCCCACTAGAGAATCTGAAGGCAACCTAGAACATCAAAAGATAGATTCATGTGACCAGGTGATCCTGTGCCACAAAACCATACTAATGACAAGTGAGTGTTTTTGTCAATGAGTTGTGAACCAATTCCACAACTCCTAAGATGTTCCAAGAAGACTTGGTTTACAAAAACCATTTTCTTTATCACAACGAAAGGTTAATGATGATCTCATTAAATTGTATTTCAATCTTCACTATGAATAAATTTGAGCAAATCAAAAGGTTTCATCAACGACGAATAAAAGTTGTTAGTGAAATTGATTAAGTATCTATCACCAAATCTATTCATGGATTGAAAAGGATTACGTACATCACTTATGTATAACTATTTGTCAAGCCTTTTGTTCTTTAACTACTAATAGATAAAGACACTTGTGTATCATCTTCCCATATAAATATGATTCACATATATCAAATGAATCAAGCTCATTTGCCTTAAAAAATTCCATCCTTTTGAAGTTTGTATATGTATTTCTTATTTATATTGTCACGATGATTATGACATAGATAAGTTCCAATCAAACATCATTTGATTATATAGGTGTTATGATCAGAACTATTAATTTAATGAAAGACTATATATTTACTTCATAAATAACATTATGAGAAAATATTCTTTAACATATAATCCATTGTTTCAAAAATTGAATGTGATCATCCATTAAATGATAAGTAAATCTAGATTTATTCATAAATTAAAACTGTTACATGTCCCTATAAGGATATGTACAATACATCTATTGTGTAAATAAAAGACTATTACAACACTTGTTATATCTTCAAGACGAAATATCATTTGTTTGTAATCAGTTGATTATTTCTTCTAATCATCAACACATAATATCAATTATTAGTGTCACATGAAGTATTTTATACTCAAGTGAATGTTGGAAAAATAAATAGCTATATCATATAGATATATGTAGAGTCGAAAATATTGTAATATGTCGAAATCTATGTAAAGTTAGTTTCGTTATGTATTTACTCAGGCACAATTGTTTTGACGTTGAAAGTTTAGTCCTTAGTATTTTTTGTACTTTCAATCCTCCTATAAATAGGAGTGGAAGTTAGAGTTTAGATAGCAGTTTTTCCATGTTCTCTATCTGTAATACGCTTTGTTTCGTTGAAAGTAATATGAGTTGAAACCAGATATTATTTAGATCTTATGTCCTGAATTCTTGGTTATTCTGATTCTATTTAAATACTCGAGTAATCACTTCCACATTTGGTATTAGAGCAGGAATCAAACTACAATGTTCTGATTTTCATATTGAATCAAAAGTTTTTGAGTCATGTTTTTTATTCAAAAGGTTCTGTGCATTTAGTTCTAAAAATCAATATGATCTTCAGTTGTGATTAGATTCTACAATTGAATTAGCTTGTCGAGTAATCGTCTTGAAATTTCTGATTGATTCATTCACTCAATTGTGAAATTCATCAAGTTTTTTTTGAAAATCTTATCCATACGTTCATGGCAAACTTGAATATGAATACAATGACTTCTTTTTCTCATCTACTAGGATCTTCAACTAAGATTCCTATGCTCATTCCTGAATACTACGATCAATGGGCTAAACGCATGGAGGATTAATTGAATGGATTAGATGAGGAACTTTAGAATTGTATTTCTGGAAATGTTCTTCCACTTTCAAATATTCAAAAGCTTGGTTCTTCTGCTTCTACTCAAGTTGTTGATGAACAATCTTCTAGACTGAAGAAAAATGAGAAATGATGCATGAGGGAACTACGTGGAGCATTACCTCCAGTAGTTTACAACTACGTTCGTGGTTGTAAATCTACAAAAGAGATTTGGAACACACTTAAAGAAAAGTTTCAAGGAAGCGAGAAGACAAAGACAAATTCAGTGAAGCAATTCCTTGTTGAACTAAAGGAATTCAGAAAAAAAAAGAGGGTGAATCAATTGAAGGATATTACGATCGTCTGAATGAACTCATTTACAGATGTAATCGTTATGGTATCACAAGGTCATCAATGGAATTTAATCTCACTTTTGTAATGGGACTTCATAAGGAGTGGTGAAATATAAGCATGATGGTGAAAAGGCAGCAAAGTTTTGATAATTCATCCTTGAATGATTTATATAATCTACTAAAAACTCATGAAGGAGAGGTAAATGAGATTGCTGAAGAGTTGAAACTAAGTTTGGGAGGCCTATTGGCACGAGTTTCGAAAGTAGTTAAGAAGGAGCAAACTGAAAAATAGAATTCTGATGAAGATGGTTTTATTATAAATTTGAACGGTGAGACTGTTGCTTTTTACTCTAATAATAGAGCTAAAAAGTTTTTCAACAAACTGTTCAATCCAAAGATGATGCAAAAAAGATATCAAAGTAAGGTTCGTTAACAAAGTTGTGAATGAGGAAAAGAAAAAGTTTGAAAAGAGTGATACGAAGACTAATGAGGCCAAAGTTGACAAAAAGGTGAAACGTGATTCATGAATTAATTGTCACTACTACCATGGAGCAAATCATATGGCTAGTGATTGTCAACTTCGTAAAAAGGAGGAAAAGAAGAACAAGATTAAAGATGAAGCCTATTATGTGTAACGCTTGGAGGAAGTTCGTGCAAAGGCCAAAAGAATGTCTTTAGTTTCTACGGGTGAATGCGAAGATGTTGGCACCTATCAAATCTGGTCACTTGGATCAGATGATGAGGAAAGGCGAAATCCAACACATGGTGCCATGTTTGCTAAGTTTGATGAAAGTGATGAAGATGTTGTAACTGGTAGATGTTTCATGACGAAAGCTGGAGATAAGTCACCAATGACTACTAAGGTACGTTATATTCTTCAATCTTTTAACATTCCTTTACAAGCATATGATTCTAAAATAATTGCTTTTGATGATACTGTTGCTTACTTCGATACTATTTCTCACACCCTAAAACCGGAACGACGGAAACGTTCTGGGGTGGATGACGTCATGTCAAGTATCACAACATATGTAGTATAGTAAATCAAAGTACAAAAATCATTGCATTAATAGTAATAGATTTACATGGTTTTCATTACAATACATCAAAGTAATACATGTAATGATATAAAAGCAGCTTGGTACTAAATTGTCTTCATCAAAAGCTCCGGGGAGGTACCTGTCTAATGCTGACCTGAGAATACAAGTTATTTGAAAAGAGAGTATCAGCATTTTTACAAATGCTAGTGAGTTCATAAGTATTTAGTGTCATTTTATTCAAATAACTTTAATAAAAGTGGTAGTTTTAGAGTATTCATTAAATTAGTGTCTTTTCCAGAAAATCCTATATTTTCTTTAATAAAACTAGTCTTCTACCAAGATTGGACGGAGTTATGTGGTAAAAAGTAGTTTTCCCTTAATCTCTATCATTATCAAAGTACCGAATTTGATTATTAAAGAAAGCAAGAGAAATCAGGGAAATAACATATGCCTCAGCAGTGAAGACTGCTGACTAAGGCAAAAGGAATCATAGACTCCAGGAGGGTATCAAATGAATGGTATGCCTAGCTCAGTCTAACAAAGGGAGACACAGACCCCAGATGGTACCAAATGAAAGGTACAGCTGGCAAGGACTATACAGAGAATACGGACCCCAGACAGTATCAAATGAAAGATACAGCTAGTAAGGTCTCAAACAGTGTGACTTTGAGAGTGGGTTTCCAGCATACAATGAAAATACAGTGTGAAATACCTTTACCTTAAGGCCATGAATTATAAGGCAACCCGGGATACTCGTAACCATACTAACCGACACTAGAGTACCTAACGCCCTACAAGCATCTATAAAATATGACATTTGTCACCCCTTGGCTTGGTGGGTCGTGGACTGTAGCTAGCAGTCAGGGTGCGGGGGTGTCAATCCCGTATATATCTCTACACACAATGTCCGCTCTCCCTACAGGAGACTCTGGTTACCAACTAGACGACGGAGAAGACCGCGTCCCGAAGATGCGTCCCAAAGAGTGGGTAGTGGGTTTCATATATAAGTGTTGAACTAGAGGTAGAGACTCATAACTAAACTCACTAGAGTAAACCTATATGTCTATGCTCGTATACATAACATACAACTAATGAATCAAACGACCTTCGGACGGCCATCCGATCCCACCAGACCACATCTCAACGAAGAAAAGGAAATAGGGCGGATAAGCCTTCCTAAGTCCTTCAATCATTATTTATATTCACCTATACAAGTACAGACATACATCTAACTACGACTGAGTGTGTAACTAGTGGAAACGTATCGTGGAGTATAACCGAATCGTGATGTATAAACGTACAGTGTGGAATAACCAAATTGTGAAGTATAAGCATACATTGTGGAATAACCGAGTCGTGATGTATAAGCGTACAGTGTGGAATATCCGAATTGTGATGTATAACGTACAGTGTGGAATAACAGAATTATGATGTATAACGTACAGTGTGGAATAACTGAATCATAAAGGGTGAATGAATTGTGTGGAATAACCAAATCGTAAAGTGTAAACAAACAGTGTGGGATAATCGAATCGTGAAGTATAAGCGTTACCAAATATAAGTGTATCACAAAGTGGAAACGTTATCAAGTAGGAGTTTAAACTAAGTAAAAGCGAAGCAACGACATCTAACAAGCAAGAGTATACGACATGAAAGAGAACTTTGATGAAAACCTTGGAAAAACCTTTATACTTAAGAAAGTCACAACTTGGTATTCTTTGGTAAAATAAGTTCGAAAACCTTTAGAAATTCTTTGGAAACCTTTTTTAAACCAGTTAAAATGAACTTTGATAAAACCGTATAAGTAAGAGTTTTAAACAAGTGAAAACATTTCGGAAAACCGTTTATAGTATCCTACTCGGTGAAACATTTTTACAGTGTGGTAAATCCTTGTGCATGCGGGTTATCAATCACATGTGATTGATATGATAACTAGCATGTTTAACTTGTATTCCCCCCCCTATAAAACATGTAAATACATTTAAAAGGTTCATTCAGGGGTATGAACTCACCTGATGTAAGTGGATCCGACGAAGGTGCCGGTTGGGTGCTCGGTGTCAAGCAAAGGCTTGAACACACTTAGTGACCTATTTAACATATGATAACATATGTTCACATACAATTAGTACAAATAATACCAATTAAACAAGTATACGCATCCTAAAGTGCGGAAAACACTTTGATTAAGAGTTTGGGGTGTCCTGGGTAACATTTAAGGGCTTGAATGGCTTAGGAATGGAGTTTACTCTTCAAGAGTAAAATCTATATATAGAGTTCACGGCCCTGGGACAACTCCCCATGAGTTTACTGCCGTAAACTCATGGTGAGGTTGTTCTAGGATGCTTAAAGGTCTCATATTAATGGTGGAATTTTGCTAAGCCCAAATGTAAAGTGTATGGATGGATTTGAGGCACCTTAATGGACCAAATGGGAGTTCACGGCCCCATGGGACTTTACGGCCGTAAGCTCCCAAGGACATCTTTCTTGGGTGTTTTAAGGGCTTAAGTGATTGGGAATAATTCCTATGTATTTTTCGAAGTCAAATGGGGAGTTTAGGGCACCATTTGGGCACTTAATGGGAGTTTACGGCCCATGAACCACCTCTATGGGAGTTCACGGCTGTGAACTCCTATCCCCTTGGTTTTATTGAAGTTTAAGGCCCTTATAACAATGGTATTGCATTAAAGCTATTTTTCCAAGGACATAGGGGTGTTTAGGGCATTTCTAACACATGGAATGGAGTTTACTCCCTATGAAGGGGAGTTTACGGCGCAACCAAGTTATTGGGCAGTAAACTCAAGTTTACTATCCAAAAACTTGTTCTAAGGTGTTCTAAGTCCGAAGATGTAAGCCTAAAAGTCATATCTAAGCCTTAGGGGCAATTTGGAGGGGTTTTGGGGCTTAAAAACCCCATTATATGGTGTTTATGGTCCAAGAGTGTTCTTGGGCCATAAACACATCAGTTTTGTCCCTATTTTATGTTTTAAACTCGAATTTTCAGGCTAGATAAGCTATTTAAGAAGTTAGGATAGGTGGCTTACTCGTTTGGGGTTCGAAACGGACGATTTTTGGGTCGAAACTAAGTTGTAGAGAGAGAGTATAGAGAGAGAGTGAAAAAGGGTGAAATGAAGTTTACTCTCCCTTATATAGGGGTTGGAGCTAGGGCTCAGTGGAAATCTACCCAATCTGTTAAACGGAGCTTTTTGGTCGCACCCGATTAAACGGTCAAATTTTGACTTGGTTGTAACTAGACATTTTTAAGGGCATTTTGTGGGTGTTTCTAATTTGTTTCAACCCTTATCAAGTCATTATAAAAGTTCCCATATAGTTAACCTCTTCCAAAAGGTTAACGGACAGTTAAATAAAACGAAGCTTTTTAACGAAAAAAGGTCAAAATTGACGCAATAGATTTCGGGTTGTCACATCATCCCCCCATTAGAGGGAATTTCGTCCCGAAATTTACGTTTAGGCAAGGAAGTAGGGATGAACGGCCAAGTAGAGGTAGGAGGGTACTTCCTATTCTGTTTTTCCTCGTATTCTTAAGTGAACTCTGGTCTGTGTCTGTCATTCCAACAAACCTTCACCTATGGGATGCAGATTCCGTCTCGTGCAGTTTGCGATTTCCTACAGGTATGTCTACGAAGTTAGGGTTCTCAATGGTTTCTATCAAGACGAGGGGGGTACGAAAAGTGACCTCGGGTAAACACATATCATGGAACACCTAATAGTCTAATGAATCTATAAGATGTTGGCCTATTTAAGTGCGGAAAGTGGGTGTTCTTGTATAACCCATCGACTAACACCTAGACTGGTGTCGAGTCTGTAATCTCTTCGGGATCTGGGTTATAAGGCTTAACGCAACTACTTTCCTACTTTGATCAGGTATTCTTGGCTACGAAGGTTATCCTGTGGTTCGGTATTCTAGTGTTCACTTCGAAGGATGCAGTCTATCGCCTATAAGGCGGCGGTGACTTCCTCCATGAAAGAGGGCAGAGGATCCTAGGCACTACTCGTCGGTAATGGGGTGGACGAAGTGCCTGAGTAGTACGAGCATCTACTGCAACTACTCTTCCGAAGGTTCTGAGTTTTCTCGGTCTCGGTCAAATCTAGTGGGTATAGGTTCCCATCACTCGAAACTTTAATCTCTTTACTAACTGAGGATGTTAGTTACTATGTGGGCTTAACCGGTATGACAACAAATTTTGGATTTATGATTATTATAGTAGCTCAACCCGAAGTGGTTCTCTTGACTCTAGCTCCTATTGTATGGAATAGGATGAAGGGTCTTACTATGAAGTTCATGGTAGAGCTCATACTCGGCTTAACCAATAATACTTGGTGTATGCAAGCCGTATATAATTGAGATCGGCAGGATGTTCAGTTGTCTGACCGCACCCTAGACCCACAACCCAACGAGGAACAGGGAGTAGGGAGGAAGCACACATCTTAAATCTTTTTGATCTCAATTATATACCACCTTTATGCATATACCTGGTTATAGTGATCAGTCCCATGAGTTTTATTCTCTAGGTTCACGAACTCGATTGCGAGGTGCGAAGGGTCTTTCTGGGGAATATACGGAGTATGCTTCGGGTCGTTATTGTCTTCTGGAGTATCCGTAGTGTCTTTCGCTTTGGTTTCCATATGACTAAGAGGGTTCGGTCAACAGCACGTGGTACCGTTCTCTTGGGTACTTCGGAAGGTTTGAGATAAGGCGGACGACTGACGGATCGTGTTAGGTTTGATTAATTGTGTTATGTTTAGGTTCGGAAGAACCTTTATTTGCCGATATGGCTACGGAGAAAGTTCTTTTTACACAGCACAAGGATTCACACATGGTTGCTCAAAGTCGAACCATAATTGATAGAGTCATTGAAGTTGGCACGCTGCGACATGATATAGGATGAGGATCGACAAAGTCATGCTCCGAATAGTCACACAAGTTTTAGGCGTCTCGGGTTTCGTCCTGTGTATCGTTGTCGCGGATACTTGGATAGATATAGTCGACGCGGAACTATAGAGAGTCCTAAGTGTTTCTGAGTGGAGTACCTTTTTATGAATGGATTCTCATGAGGCATTTCTATAATCGCCTCATATATACTAGTCATGCATAATTAAGATGGGGACGACTGTTGACTGAGCGACTCCGCCTTAAATCCACAACCAAATGAGGAACAGGAAATGAGGCGGCTTTTACTCACTCTAGGTCTATCCATCTTAACTATACATGGTCGTAACGTATATGTTCAGCCATTATAGTTTTACCTGATGAATTTTAAATTTTATAACAGTGCTGCGACTTTCGCCTTACTTGGGAAATATTTACATTTTGAATTAGTCTTTTAATTTTTTCGGTTAGTTATCTGAGATCGAGAGACATACCAAAATCTACCAGGTTCCTTGATGCTTCTCCCTAAGCATTAGAGTCAGACTCCTCCTATGTCCTTGTCCTTTCCTTCGGTTGGACAGTCCTTCTTGAAGTGTCCAATCTCACCACATAGACGGAAAACTGGATTGGCCGCCAAATTGGTTGTTGATGTAATGAACTCAAGCGGGGTTCTACAAACGTGAACAGTATGCCCCAACATGCGGCACCTAGCACAATAGAGTTCCCATCATATACCATGATGATGGTAGCTTCACTTGATGCAGTGGGGAAGGTTTTCTAGGTATGGTCTGTTTGAAGTCGGGAGGGAAGGATTGACAGGGGTATTGACTGTCTCAGCTCGTTGCCCTTCGGAAGGTCCTTGAGCTGAGGTACTTCCCTCCTCGATCTTGGTCTTTCTCTTCAGTGGATTCGAGTGAGGTTCTTGGGTTGTTGGGTATGCAAGTGCTGGTTTCTGCTGTCCATTTGTGGGATTGGAATTCCCGATAGGGCTCTTGCTAACACTGGCGTTGTTAGCATTCAGGTGAGCCATGACAGCTGCTACGGCTGCCGAGACTGCAGCTCGGAACGTAGCTTCATTGAATAAAAGAGTAGGTTTCTTGCTTGCAGACTGGTTACGCTTCTTCTGAGGCATGGTTTTCCTACACGGAAAGGGACACAAAATAATGAGAGACGTTGGTTAACCTTGGACATATCTGTCCTAACTGTATTAGGTATAAATTTTTTCCTTGGCCTCGGGTACTGGTTGTCTGAGTGTCGACCTACATTCCTATGATGTAGTCCTGGTATGCAAGGTAGGAGTATGAGTATCGGAAAAAGGCCATATGATGGGAGTCGTTCCTACTAAGTTACCTTTACACTGGGAAAGGTTTCACTCTCCGGCCTGGAAAGATTTGAGAACAGTTCAGAACGAATACCGCGGGAAGAGAGGCTTATGAAGACTTATGGCTAAACACCCTCAATAGAGGTGCGGGGATCCGCTCTAATCGTGTAACTGGCAATGGGAAACGACGATTTACCTAACACATAGCGTGAGTAGTGTAGCCACTAAATCACTAAATTGTATTATTTTATGGGTGTATTAGCGTGACAAATACGAGGAAAAGAAACTTCTCAGGTTCCATGCACTAGCTCCTTCTGTCTTTCTCGTATCCCTGACCGGTACCGGCGTTGGCTTTCTTCGGGTAGTTACCTAGGGTTCTCTCCTCGTATGGACATATTGAATTTCTACTCCACCTTCCTTCTGAGTCCGACTCTGAGTGTCATCACTTCATGATGGATGACTGGAATCTCGGAAGTTTAGGCGAATTTCTCACCGATGTCCCTAAAGTATTTAGGCACTTGGTGAATTCAATAGTCTCGACCTAGTTCATTCGTTTCCGAGCTGGAAATCTTCCAAATGAACTTCTTCGGGGTCGGAATCAACTCTTCTGCCGAGTACTGAAGTGGGTAGGGTTTTCTACAGGGTTTGTGCGAGAACAGAAATGTCTAAAGAATCCTAAGAGATTATTAACATTCCTCTAAGTGAACAATATCGAGTCCTGCTACGATTACACAGGGTATACAAATCATATATAGCATAGATCCGATAGGCCTTCGAATATGTGATACTACTCTATATCCACATCCAAACAAGGAAAAGGAAATAGGGCGAAACCACACATTCTTAGCCTATAGGATCCTTATTATATATAACCTTGGTAGTATACTCTTTGTAATTGTAGGTATATCAATAAGGATCTTTTTAGTTCTTCACACAAAGTTAGTTATGGATCTTAAAATACCCCTATGGTATTTTAATTCTTGTTTGTTTCTTATCTTCTGATTATGATTCTGGGATTAATGTGAGTCTTTTAGTGTTCTAAAATACTCTTATAGTATTTTAACTTTATGTTTGGCTCTAGCATTCCTAGTTGGTAAGTTTCAGACATGTTGTAACACCACTATCACCCCCAAGCACACGTTCATCCCATCTCGAATAAATGTAGTTGATCAGGTTACATTTATTCCAGTTTACGATTACATAACAGCCCAGTTTTGATGGTAGTGCTCAACATCGGAAGACTTTTATTCTTGTTCTTCTTGTGATACTTGTGTTCGAGTGTTTAGATTCTAGGTGTTATTATACTTTGGTAAAATATGGTTATATTTTAAAGTATAATTCTTGGTCAGAGTGTTTTATCCCCTTTGTATTTATAGGCTGTATATCTTTTATGAATTGATATACTTAGTTCATTATAAACAATGCTCTGATACCAATCTATCACACCCCAAAACCGGAACGGCGGAAACGTTCTGGGTTGGATGACGTCATGTCAAGTATCACAACATATGTAGTATAGTAAATCAAAGTACAACAATCATTGCATTAATAGTAATAGTTTTACATGGTTTTCATTACAATACATCAAAGTAATACATGTAATAATATAAAAGCAGCTTGGTACTAAATTGTCTTCATCAAAAGCTCCGGGGAGGTACCTGTCCAATGCTAACTTGAGAATACAAGTTATTTGAAAAGAGAGAGCATTTTTACAAATGCTAGTGAGTTCATAAGTATTTAGTGTCATTTTATTCAAATAACTCTAATAAAAGTGGTAGTTTTAAAGTATTCATTAAATTAGTGTCTTTTCCAGAAAAACCTATATTTTCTTTAATAAAAGCAGTATTCTACCAAGACTGGACGGAGTTATGTGGTAAAAAGTAGTTTTCCCTTAATTGCTATCATTATCAAAGTACAGAATTTGATTATTAAAGAAAGCAAGAGAAATCAGGGAAATAACATATGCCTCAGCAGTGAAGACTGCTGACTAAGGCAAAAGGAATCATAGACTCCAGGAGGGTATCGAATGAACGGTATGCCTGGCTCAGTCTAACAAAGGGAGACACAGACCCCAGATGGTACCAAATGAAAGGTACAGCTGGCAAGGACTATACAGAGAATACGGACCCCAGACAGTATCTAATGAAAGATACAGCTAGTAAGGTCTAAAACAGTGTGACTCTGAGAGTGGGTTTCCAACATACAGTGTAAATACAGTGTGAAATACCGTTACCTTAAGGCCATGAATTATAAGGCAACCTGGGATACTCGTAACCATACTAACCGACACTAGAGTACCTGATGCCGTACAAGCGTCTATAAAATATGACATTTGTCACCCCTTGGCTTGGTGGGTTGTGGACTGTAGCTAGCAGTCAGGGTGCGGTAGTGTCAATCCCGTATAGATCTATACACACAATGTCCGCTCTCCCTATAGGAGACTCTGGTTACCAACTAGACGACGGAGAAGGATGCGTCCCGAAGATGCATCCCAAAGAGTTGCTAGTGGGTTTCATATATAAGTGCTGAATTAGAGGTAGAGACTCATAACTGAACTCACTAGAGTAAACTTATATGTCTACGCTCGTATACATAACATACAACTAATGAATCAAACGACCTTCAGACGACCATCCGATCCCACCAGACCACATCTCAACGAAGAAAAGGAAATAGGGCGGACAAGCCTTCCTAAGTCCTTCAATCATTATTTATATGCACCTATACAAGTACATACATACATCTAAGTACGACTGAGTGTGTAACAAGTGGAAACGTATCGTGGAGTATAACCGAATCGTGATGTATAAACGTACAGTGTGGAATAACTGAATTATGAAGTATAAGTGTACAGTGTGGAATAACCGAGTCGTGATGTATAAGCGTACAGTGTGGAATAACCGAATTGTGATGTATAACGTACAGTGTGGAATAACAGAATTGTGATGTATAACGTACAGTGTGGAATAACTGAATCATAAAGTGTGAACGAATAGTGTGGAATAACCAAATCGTAAAGTGTAAACAAACAGTGTGGGAAAATCGAATCGTGAAGTATAAGCGTTACCAAATATAAGTGTATCACAAAGTGGAAACGTTATCAAGTAGGAGTTTAAACTATGTAAAAGCGAAGCAACAGCATCTAACAAGCAAGAGTATACGATATGAAAGAGAACTTTGATGAAAACCTTGGAAAAACCTTTATACTTAAGAAAGTCACAACTTTGTATTCTTTGGTAAAGTAAGTTCGAAAACCTTTAGAAATTCTTTGGAAACCTTTCATAAACCATTTTAAAATGAACTTTGATAAAACCGTATAAGTAAGAGTTTTAAACAAGTGAAAACATTTCTAGAAAACCGTTTATAGTATCCTACTCGGTAAAACAGTTTATAGTGTGGTAAATCCTTGGGCATGCGGGTTGTCAATCACATGTGATTGATATGATAACTGGCATGTTTAACTTGTATTCCCCCCTATAAAACATGTAAATACATTTAGAAGGTTCATTCAGGGGTATGAACTCACCTGACGTAAGTGGATCCGATGAAGGTGCTGGTTGGGTGCTCGGTGTCAAGTAAAGGCTTAAACACACTTTGTGACCTATTTAACATATGATAACATATGTTCACATACAATTAGTACATATAATACATTTTAAACAAGTATACGCATCCTAAAGTGCGGAAAACACTTTGATTAAGAGTTTGGGGTGTCCTGGGTAACATTTAAGGGCTTGAATGGCTTAGGAATGGAGTTTACTCTTCAAGAGTAAACTCTATATATAGAGTTCACGGCCCTGGGACAACTCCCCATGAGTTTACGGCCGTAAACTCATGGTGAAGTTGTTCTAGGATGCTTAAAGGTCTCATATCAATGGTGGAATTTTGCTAAGCCCAAATGTAAAGTGTATGGATGGATTTGAGGCACCTTAATGGACCAAATGGGAGTTCACAGCCCCAACCAATGGATTTTACAGTCGTAAGCTCCCAAGGACATCTTTCTTGGGTGTTTTAAGGGCTTAAATGATTGGGAATAATTCCTATGTATTTTTCGAAGTCAAATGGGGAGTTTAGGGCACCATTTGGGCACTTAATGGGAGTTTACGGCCCATGAACCACCTCTATGGGAGTTCACGGCCGTGAACTCTATCCCTTCGGTTTTTATTGAAGTTTAAGGCCCTTATAACAATGGTATTGCATTGAAACTATTTTTCCAAGGATATAGGCGGTGTTTAGGGCATTTCTAACACATGGAATGGATTTTACTCCCCATGAAGGGGATTTTACGGCCCAAGCAAGTTCTTGGGCAGTAAACTCAAGTTTACTCTCCAAAAACTTGTTCTAAGGTGTTCTAAGTCTGAAGATGTAAGCCTAAAAGTCATATCTAAGCCTTAGGGGCATTTTGGAGGGGTTTTGGGGCTTAAAAACCCCATTATAAGATGTTTATCGTCCAAGAGTGTTCTTGGGCTGTAAACACATCAATTTTGTCCCTATTTTATGTTTTAAACTCGAATTTTCAGGCTAGATGAGCTATTTAAGAAGTTAGGATAGGTGGCTTACTCGTTTGGGGCTCGAAACGGACGATTTTTGGCTCGAAACTAAGTTGTAGAGAGAGAGAGTATAGAGAGAGAGAGAGAGAGTGAAAAAGGGTGAAATGAAGTTTACTCTCCCTTATGTAGGGGTTGGAGTTTGGGCTCAGTGGAAATCTACCCGATACTGCTGTTAAACGGGGCTTTTTGGTCGCACCCGATTAAACGGTCAAATTTTGACTTGGTTGTAACTAGACATTTTAAGGGCATTTTGTGGGTGTTTCTAATATGTTTCAACCCTTACCAAGTCATTATAAAAGTTCCCATATAATTAAACTCTTCCAAAAGGTTAACGGACAGTTAAATAAAACGAAGCTTTTTAACGGAAAAAGGTCAAAACTGACGGAATAGATTTCGGGTTGTCACACTATTGTTGTGTCTGCTAGTAATGAAGCGAAAAAATTTAGTACTCAATTGCTAGAGACTCAACAGTTTTTTGATACGAACAGAGGCAAAGTAGAGTACTTAGAACTTCAAATAAAAAATATTAATTTTGATAGAGATGTTTTGGAAAATGATGTAAAGATGCTTTTAGCTCAGAGAAAAATTTATTGTAACATAGCTAAACGTGTTGATGCAAAATTAACTGGATTACATCATTCATTAGATATAAGCAAAGAACAACATATGAAGCTATTTCCTTTTTTAACTTTCAATAGAGAAAAGATTGATAGCATATCTTATGATTGTGAAAAGACCATAGAAAAATTTGATAGAGTACTTGATAATCAATTTACTTATTGTATTGTTAAAATAGACGGATATCTTGATGCTAATGAACTTGTTGAAATTGTGAGTGAAATCTTGACCAAAATTGAACAAATAAAAATGTTAAAAAGAACTAACAATTCAAAATATGACTCTCAATATAATTTGGTTGATATCAAAGATAATTCTGATAGTTTTAGCGAAATCACTAAAACTGAGGAGGAGGAAAGTGTCGATTGTTCTCAGTTATCTTTCATTAATGTCACATCTAAGTCCAAAGGTAAAGAAATTTGTAATGATTCGATGGTTAAGGATGAAACTAATAGACCCTCTACTTCGAAAGTTTTTTACTTCAACCAGGTGAGTGTTAGAGACAGTCAAACTGATAGTAGTGATGATGAGGATGAAGAAGAAGTTTTGAACAATTCTAAAACAGAAATGAATGTTTTGAACAAAGAAACCATTCCACAAATTGTTGTTGATCAAGTGTATAGAGATACTGAACATTTCGATAAAAGTGATGTCTGAAAAAGATGCTCATTATCTAGAAACAAATACAGTTGTGTATCCAAATTTCAAGTGCACAAATGATGTTATCTTTCCAAATCAAGTGTGTCACTACTGGGAATGTTAATAACATCAAACCTAAATTCAACAAAATTGTTGAAGAAGATAACAAGAAAACATCAGATGAAGGTTTTTTTCAATTCAAAGCACTATAAAAAATAATCTAACAAAGAATTCTTATGTTTTTTAAAGACAAAAACCAGAATGGAAATGGGTTGATCAACAAGAAAATTCGAAAGCGATTTCACAACAAGATTTTGTTGAAACGAATCAAAGTGTGAAACTCAATTCATAAGATTTTAAGTATCTTGTTGAAATATTTTCGAAATAAATGGAATTTCAAAAAGACAGGCAAGAAAGAAAATTTTCTGGCAAGTTGTGGAAAATAAAAAGAAATCAAATGAAATAACAAAGAAAGAGTCTTAAAAATTGATGTCTAAATCTGTTAAGACTAAGTTTTTAACTCATTCAGATGTGATGAAAAATCCCGCTCAAAAAACCACGTCTGAGTCACAAAGTTCAAATCAAAACAATCAAACAAAGAAGTTTTCAAAATCATCATTATCAACAAATTTTAAGATAGTTAATCAACAAAGGTTTTCTAACAATGATGTCACAAATCGAAATTTTTTTCTCACCAGAAAAAACAAATTTTCAAAACATATTTTCTTCAAAAAGAAATTTTCGTCCAATTGCATCAAATCGATGTTTTGAAAATGTTCGACAGTTTGCAAATGTTCGAAAATTTGAGAATGTTCATCAATTTGACAATGTTAAAAAATTTGCGAATAATCGAAAATTTTAAAATGATCCATCTAATCCAACTGCTAAATTTACTCCACAAAAACCAAACTTTTCGAATTTATTTGGAAACAAACCTTCTAAAGTTTCATACACAAAGGGTTCTTCCAAAGTACATACCATTAATCATTGGCTTGAAGGAAAAGGGAAACAATATCAATCGGGAAAGTACTCTCAACATCAACTCAAGGAAGCCTATGAAAATTATTTGAATGAATCTTCATCTGGAAGTTCATCTTCGAAAGAATCAAGTACTCTTATTCAAAAATGGCAACCCATTTCAAAAGTTAAACACATTGAGAAGCATGAGGCCAAAGTCAGTGATACTATGAAACTATCGAAAAATTATGTTTCGATATCTTTAACTGATGATTTTGACTTAATTAATAACCTCAAATGCAAAGTTCGCAATTGGGTTTTAGGTTCTAAAATTCATTCACTTTTTTAAGCTAATTACCAAGGACCAAAACAACACTGGGTACCTAAATTCTTTTAATGATTGCAGGTGATTTGTGACGAGCAATACGATGAGAAATGATATATTGATAATGTTTTCTCACGCCACATGACTGGGAGGAAGGAAAAATTGAGAGATTTCGAAGTTTAGAAAATTCTAGGGTAGTGAAGTTTGGAAACAATCATAAGTGTCAAGTGAAAGGTTATGGAAAAGTAATGGATGAATAGCTTACTGTTAATCGTGTAGCTTATTTCGAAGGTCTTCAACATAATTTGATAAGTGTTTCAAAACTTGTTGTGGGCACTGGCAATCAAGTTGTGTTTAACGAAGAAGGAAGCATCATTTCGAATGTTGAAACAAAAGAAGTTCTGTTAAAATCCAAAAGATATGGTGATATGTTCACTCTTGACATCAAACCCATTGTTGGGAAACCTTCCATTTGTTTACTTTCAGAAGCTCCAAAAGATGTTAGGTGGTTATGGCATCGAAGGATTTCTCACTTAAACTTTCGAAATCTGAATAAATTGGTGGTTGATGATCTTGTACGAGGATTACCTGTTTTAAAGTTTGACAATGATACTTTATGTGCAACTTTCAAAGAAGGAAAAAAAATCGTAAAGGGCATCCAATTGTCATCGATTCATAAATTGTAGAACCGTCGGAATTACTTCACATTAACTTATGTGGTCCATCGACAGTTGAAACTCTCAACGAGAAACGGTACGTTCTCGTTATTGTTGATTATTTTTCTCTATTTACTTGGGTTTATTTTCTCTGGTTGAAATCCGAAGTTGCTCAAACAATGATTGATTTTATTAAAAAGATGGAGACTAGATTAAAGAAGAAATTTCAAAAAATCAAGAGTGATAATTGTTCTGAATTTAAGAACAATGTCGTTGATTCGGTTTTAGTTGACAAAGGAATTTCACATAATTTTTCGTCACCTTACACACCACAGCAAAACGGAATTATAGAAAGGCGAAACCGATTTCTTTGTGAAGAGGAAAGAACTATGCTGACATATGCAAATCTTCCTCAATATCTATGGATAGAAAACAATTTCGACAACATGTTTTACTCAAAACAGATCCTATATTCATCGTCGTTACTGCATAACTCCTTATCAAATTTTAAATAACCAAAAACCTAATGTCAAATTCTTTCATGTTTTTGGTTGCAGGTGTTTTATTATGAATCTCAAAGATAATCTTTCAGAATTTCAAGCTAAGGCTGATGAAGGAATATTTTTGGGATACTCACATAATTCGGTTGCATACATAGTGTTGAATAAACAGACATGAAAAGTTGAAGAAACATTCAATCTCACTTTTGATGATTATCATGTAAAACAGGTTGCAAAATGTTTTGATCAAAAACCAATTCTTAATGAATCACATGATGAGTCTAAAAGTTTTAATTCATCTGGTTTTGATTATGATTTAATTTTTGGTATTCCAGATAGGGCTGCTGATGCTGAAGTCAATGCCGAAGATAATCAAACTCCTGAATTTTTGAACCATTCTGATAATTCGATAATCACATATGATATAACTTCTAATGGAGAACGTATGCTAGATGCAGAAGTGGAGGAGAAGCACTTGAATATACCCTCTAATGTTGAGGGGGAGCATCTTTTTGAGGGGGAGCATAATGATGTTAACATGACGAATTCTGGTCAAAATAATAATTTTCATGATCTGAATGATAATATTTCTATTGTTGGATCTGAGAATGATGAAGTGTTTGAAGATGCAAAATTCGATTTTCATCCAGCTTATCCACTACTAGAAAAATGGACAAGAAATAATCCAAAAGAACATGTCATTGGAAATCCTCAAGATGAAGTATTGATGAGAGCTCAAATTCGTGCAAAGAATAAGGTATTTAATGCTCATCAAGAGTTCATGTTTATTGTTTTGATTACGAAATAGTGCCAAAGACAGTTAAGGTTGCAATGGAACACTCAAATTGGGTTGTTTCAATGCAATCCAAACTAGCTGAATTCGAAAGAAACAAAGTTTGGAGGTTAATTCCTAAACCTGGAAATGTTTCGATTGTCGAACTAAAATGGATTTTCAAAAACAAAACCGAAAAAGATGGAAATATTGTTCAAAATAAAGCAAGACTAGTTGTAAAATGATATTCACAACAAGAAGGTATTGATTACAAAGAAACCTTTGCCCCTGTCACAAGACTCGATGTTTTTCGAATATTTTTGGCTTATGCAGCTCATAAAGATTTTGATGTTTATCAAATAGACGTGAAGTCTGCTTTTCTCAACGGTGAACTTGAAAAAACAGTTTACGTTGAACAACCTCCAGGTTTTGTAAATAAATAATTTCCTGATCGTGTTTATATCTTAAATAAAGTTGTTTATGGGTTAACACAAGCACCAAGACCCTGGTATGCAAATCTTACCAATTTCTTAAAACAGTCGAAATTTTAAAAAGGATCAGTTGGCCCTACATTATTTCAAAAGAAAGTTGGGAATCATCTAATGCTTGTTCAAATTCATGTTGATGACAATATTTTTGGCTCTATTGGCCTGCTTTGTTTAGTGAATTTGAAAATTTGATGAAAAGCCAGTTTAAAATGAGTATGATGGGAAAAATAAATAACTTTTTAGGCTTAAATATTTGTCAAAGCAGAGAAGGCATTTTCGTCAATCAAGAGAAATATACCAAGAATTTGCTCGAAAAATTTGGAATGACAAATAGCACGAAGTTAAGAGTACCAATGGCAGTTGGAACAAGGCTAACTCCTTCGTTAGATAAACCTGCTGTTGATCTTACTTTATATAGAAGCATGATCGGTTCATTACTTTATCTAACTGCTAGCCAACCTGATATCATGTTTTCTGTTTATAATTGTGCTAGGTATCAAGCAAATCCAAGAGAACCACATCTAACTGTTGTGAAAAATATATTTTGGTATCTTAAAGGAACAATTTCGTTAGGATTGTTTGAAATCAGGATTTTTCATTCAAGCATTTTCAGATGTAGATCTTGGAGTATGTAATCTTGATCGAAAGTGTACAAGTGGAGGATGTCAAGTATTAGGTGGCAAGCTAGTAAGCTGGTAGTAGAAAAAGAAAACTTGTGTTTCACTTTCAACTGCTGAAGCAGAGTATGTTGCAGCTACTACTTGTACTTCGCAAATCATATGGATCCAAAGTCAATTACATGATTATGCAATCAATATTAAAAGATTCCATTGTATTGTGATTCACAAAGCGTTATACGCATTTTTCATAATCCAATACGATATTCGAAAACTAAACATATTTCACTTCGTTATTATTTCATTAAAGATCATGTGGAAAATGGAAATATCGAAGTATATTTTGTAAAGACAACTGATCTGCTTGCTGATATCTTTACTAAACCATTGGATGAAAAATCATTTGTTAGAATTTTGACAGGATTGGGATTGATTGAAGAAAGTTCTGTTCCAAGATTAATTACGAAAGAATGACATAGTGGTTTTGAGGAAATATGTCGATTCAGAGGTAATGATTAATAGTTCAGAGGCCACTAATATTAATCATTCAAAGGTTACTGTTCATGTTCAGTGCTTCGTCACGCTTCGATTTCGACATTTTTGTGTACAACAATGAAAAATCTTCGCAAATTCGGTACATTTAATTTTACTGTTTTCAAAAAAAAATCAAAAATACCAAAAATATTTTTTTAATTTGTTTCTCTTTTTGAAAAATCAAAAATCACAAAAAAATTTCATTTCTTTTCAAAACTATAAAATCCAAAAAGATTTTTGTAGTTTGTAGTTTGTTTTTCTTAGATCATGCGGATTGAAATGAAGTATTTCAAGAATCATGCTTGCAGTTCTAGGGTCAGGTATTCTTTCGAAAACTTTAAACTAGTTAGGTTGTCCCTAGAAGCATGTTGCAGCATGTTGAGCCGCATAACTCTCGATTGGGTAAGACTAATGGGCGTGGCCTGTTCGTTGGTACAAACTGGGTGAGACCCGTGGGTGACACATGTGTGATTATGGCAATGCATGTGAGACCTGGTAGAGATTGGTTGGGTCAAGGATTGGATTATGGTTTCAGTAGGATGATTATGTGGCCAAGGAGTGGCATAATGTGGTGCATATGTTAGGGTAGCCTTATCAGTTTGACCCTCAGGAACCTGGTGGTTTGACCAGCTGGGAGATTGGTAGTCTCAGGGGTGGATTGGGGATTTTTTATATCCCAGTTTAGTTAATGGGTGAAGTAAATCAGGGGATTCTAGGTGAAATGCAAGTGTAAATCCTTGGATCTCAGGTTATGACTTACATACCAAGTTGGCTTTTGTTCGAGACTTGCGTTGGGAGTTGACGGTGTGTGTGTATATATATATATATATATATATATATATTTGTAATCTCTTTACCTCAGAAGGTTATGGATTAAGGAATCTGTCAGTCGGGTTATCAGTTGAATGAATAAGGTCAAAAGGATGTTTTTCAGTTTTAATGGTAGAAAAAGACTCTTGTGATTTTGTTTCGGATTGGTTCCACCTGTGTGGAGGTTACACATTTATGGGATCAGTGATTTGTTCAACACTAGAAGGTTTTTTTCAGAGAGTTGGTTTCCAGGAGGGTAGTAAGGAGTGACTTCAAGGATGAAATCTAATTTAAGTGGGGGAGAGTTATAACACCATGTTCCGAACCATTTCCTGTGTCGGTTTGTGTCCTGAAGATCGGTTATCATCATGCTTAGGGCCTAGTTAAAAAGAGAGAATTAGAGCCATTTGGGTATGATTAATATAATTTAGATGATTTGGGAGTTTTGTTTGTGTTTTGGAGCCAAGGGGTATATCGGTAAAGTGTCAGTTCGGGCTTTTATGGAAATTGGATTTTTGTTCAAGAAGTTGTAAGGAAAGTATGAGTTGGTAGAAGCGTTGAGCTTCTCGTCATCTTTCTGTGGATATAAGGATCATCAAAAATGGACTTATAACAAAGAAGTTATGGTCTTTGGAAGATGGTACGGTTTAAGGCTTACCTTGGTACACGGGGCGTATATAGGGAGCTCGCGGGGTACTTCCATGTTCAGCTATGTTGGGCATTTTTAGTTTAGGCCTCGTCGGTCCATTAGGCTTATAATTTTGGGCCATGGTTAGGCTATGGGCTTTCTTGATATTGGTCCCATGAGAGCTTTTGGGCCCAATTAGGAAGTTAGGCCATATTTGGTTGCCATTTGTAGCGTATCTACCCATGTTACCACATAATGATGATATTGGGATTGTAGTCTGATAACTTCATGCTTATTAACTACTTTTGAATAGTTAGAAAACGGATATTGAGTTTTGACTTAAAGATAATCAATTTTTTGGTTGATACAAGTTGGTATTAGAGCCTTAGTTTCAGGGATTTAGGCACGGGTATGTTTGAACTCAAACCGAGGATTGATAATCATTTGAAAGAAAATGAGTTTCTAAAAAGATTTTGAAAAGGGGAACAAATTCTAAAGGGAACTTGTGAAGACAAATGGGGTGTGATTCGTACAATCGGCCGAGCTCAAGTAAGTGATTCCTAGAATACACATACATGTTTGTTATGATTATATGTTATGCGAATTACATGCTAGGATGAGGCTAGGATACTTTAAGGAATTGCATGATAGATTGGCCTGATCTGTGATGCATTGTAGCCTTGGAAGCATTAGATGCTATGCTAGATTGGAAACATGTGTTGGTATTAGCAATTGTTAAGCGTATGCTTTAAAAGCTGTATACGATTAGGATCATATAGCCATAAAATGATTTATTTGGCCTTATTTATTATTCCTTGTTTGGTTGTGGTCCTAGGGTAGAGTCTTTTGTTCGAAAAATCTATTTGATCGTGTATAATTTTCATGCATAAGGCAACCAGTAGTGAGAGTGGAAGTTTCTAGCATGAGTTTTAGTATGTGAGTCTGAATTTTCGTTGGTTATTCTAAGGATTGGAGTGCAATTGGATGAATGTTGCTTTCTTTGTGCTTTGTGGAAATCTTAAGTGATGTAAGTTAGCTATTAATTGAATATGTTAAGTCACATCTGACAAAGGTTGAATAATCTCAAAGTGATGGATTTTACCCAATTGCTTAGCTCTTGTTTGAGTCTAACCATTGTGGGGATGAGTCCTTTACTCTAAGGATTATTTATGCTTTTTTGTATGTGATTGTATTCATGAGGTGGTTAACTGACATTATGAGGAGTTTTTCAGTAGCTAATGGCAGGGTGAGGTTGGAAACCTAGGAAAGCCTAGGAGGTGCTTCAGTGGGTTTAGTCACGCTATTTTAGCGAGTGTTTGGAGTATCAATTTGAGAAGGTGACTTGGAGGACTCATGATGATTCTCGAGGAAAGTATGTATGGGTGTGGAAAGTAATATTGGGCCCGTACTACTAAAAGCATAGGATCCATACTTGAATCAGGCAGAATCTTGGAGAATCTAGGACACTTGTGGGCTAAGTATTCTTTGGTATGTTATGATAATTTTCATGTTGTTTTTCAGTATGGTGTTCAGCACTCAGACTGGAGGTTTGCATTCAGGTTCAGGCTTTGGTGCAGGTACTGAGCTGATTGATGAGCAGATATGGGAGTTCATCTTGTCGGAGATTACCCACGGTATTTTGGAGTAGACTTATGTGATATTTTGTACGGTCAAGGAGGGGATTTTGAAGATTTTGGATGAGCGTCTGGGTGCATTATGTACTAAGGTTTTTGAAATTGTTGGAGATGACACTCTTTCTTCCCGTGAGTTCTGCGCTTGTGGAGCTCCAGAGTTCTTCAGGGAGAAAGCCCCATTACCAGTAGGAGATGGTTAGTGGATATGGCTAACACTTTCAGGACAAGTTTCTACCCCAAGGGGTCGAAGGTCATATTTGCCTCCCGTCATCAAAAAGACAGAGCCTGAGATTGGTAGGAAGAGGTTGACTTCACTTTTGGAGGCAAAGCCCTGGACACGATGACATGGGATGAGTTTGTGGCTCGCTTTAGGGATGAGTTAGCAGCAGCTACTAAGGTGCAGCAGTTGGCAAGGGAGTTTTAGGACCTTTGCGAGAAAATTGAGATGGTAGTAGGGATCTCTGCCAATTTCCGAGAGATAGCTTTATTGGTTCCTCAGTATGTCACAAACTATGAGATAAAGAAGGAAAAGTATCATGACATGTTAAGAGATGATATCAAGAAGTTTGTGAGTTTATCAAGGTGTGAGACCCTGAATTATATGATTGCTAGACCCCAAGAGCATGAGACTGATTTGGAGCACCTCGGGAAGAGGAAGCCAAGTTGACTGAGACTTTAATGGGCCAAGTGAAGAGGCCCAAGACTCAGACGATCATTTTAGTAGGCATTTACCCTGTGGGTTGTCTCCGATGTGTTTTCTAGCAACCTGGTGGGCCACAAGAAGGTTGACTGTCCAATGTTGAGGGGTGGAACAGTTAGTACACCTTCTCCAGTTGCTTTGAGGATCACCAACAGTCATGAGGGTAGGGAAAGAGCCCTAGAAGCGAGTAGTCGAGCATTGCAGTGCCAATTAGGGGAGGCCATGGTTTATGTAACAACCCGTTATTTTTCTAGTCAATAAATGTCAAACCATTTTTAAATAAAATTTCAAATTTTATTTATTTCGTTATGTTCATAAGGGTTAGATCATGTTTTAAATTATATAAATAATGTTTATATAAGTATTTTTATTTTAGGATAAAAAATACACTTAAAAATCAAAAACTTGTCTTTTGGAACCGCAAGCCCTCGGACCGGAAACCTTCCCCCACCGAAATCAAATCTCGGACCCCAAACCCATCTTTGGCTGAAACAAGTATATAAATTATAATTGGTATAAGGAACACTACTCTAGTACATTGATTCCAAGATACCCTACTAAATAATTATTTAAGTATAATTATTTTACATTACAAAGTACATTACTACAAGGGTATACATACAGTTTCAAGTACAAGAAAACACTACTACACTACATGTAAACTAGTAAATATAGGGTTGTGAGGCACTACTTCAATTGTACCCCTCGGGGTACAAGTCTAAGTCCTATAAATTATAGCCAGAGTCCCCTGGAGGGAGAGCATGACTTTGTGTATAGATCTATATGGGATTGACAACCACATACCTAAACTGTTAGCTATTGTTAGGCGGCAAGCATGGGGTGACAAACGTCATAACATTTCAATGCCTAAAGAATGTCGTAGAGGCCACAAGTCATTTTAGCATGGTTATATGAAACTCACAACAGTATTAACTAAAACATTTGTTTACAGGATTAACACTACTTCAATGTTTTTATTTTAATTAATGAAGCTACAACACACTAATGTACATTATAACTAGTGGTATCCAGGCATACATACAAAGGTTTTCATACAAACAATACACTACTATACGTTATAGTTGGTGGTGTCCAGGTATACATGGAAAGGTTTTCATACAAACAGTACACTACTATACGTTACATCTTGTGCTATCCAGGCATAATACAAAGGTTTTCATACAAATAGTACACTACTATACATTACTATTGGTGGTATCCAGATTTTCATACAAAGGTTTTATAACGAACACTACTACGATACACCATTTTCGTAGTGTAGAGTACAATAGTACTACATATAGTTTACGAAAAACATATATTACATGGTTTTATTAACTAATAAGACTACACACATTACTATAGAGTTTAGAAATAAACTACACTTTGGTCTTAAGGCCTAAGTCTAGATTACATACACTAAAGAAAATATTAGATTTTCTGGAGAAACATACTATCATTTTAAAAGAACAAAGATAAGGTTTCCATCAAAAACATACATATGAACTCACCAACTTAAATGTTGATAGACTTTCTAAACCACTTGTATTCTCAGGGAACTAGTAGACAGGTACACCCACAGGTTTTGAGAAGACGGAGCTTTAAGAGTCGCATCTTTATACTTTTGTTATACATTTTAGATGCCATACAAACTACGTATCGAACAGATGTAAATACTTTGCTTTATCAATGTAATGTTTGTGTTTGCTTTGATTCCTATTATACAATTGTCGTGATACTGTACATGACGTCCTACGCCCCCGAACGTTTCTGCCGCTTCGATTTGGGGGTGTGATAGATTGGTATCAGAGCATTGTTTATAGTGAACTAAGTATATCAAACCTTACAAGATATACAATTATAAACCCTATGGGGCCGAGGGCTCTGAACTAAAAGTATAATTTTAAAATCTAAGTATTTTATAAGAAGGATACGAGCATACACACATACCAGAAATAGTATCAAAAGTATTTAGGTGATGGACACTACAGTTAAACCTGGATAGTTATGTAATCATATATGGGATAAATATAACCTGATCAACTATATTTATTTGATATACGACCAACATGTATTTGGGAGTGATTGTGGTGTCGCACCAAGTCTAAAACTTATCAAACTTTACACAAAGGAAACACTAGAACCGAACATACAATTATAATACTATAGGAGTATTTTATAGCACTATAATACTAGAGCGAAATACATGAAAACAAAGAACCATTGATGATAGATCTATAATTTCTAAGTGTATACATATAAGTTATATATAATTAAGGTTTTATAGACTTAGAGTAGGTGATTTAGCTTTACTTCATGTTCCTTGTTTGGTTGTGGACTTAGAGTAGGATCACTTAATCGAAGGTCTATTTGGTTTTAGTTATATATACTTTGTGTACACCATGTGATTATAGGGGGATCGGTCACAAATCATATCATACAAATTCATTCCAAGTGTTGCTATAAATTTCATGGCGATTGTTTACTTGTATTAGTAGACTTCCACTGTAAATCACTTAATAGAACAATATAACTGCCAGGATAAGATATAAGTTGTTCATTATCACCTGAATCATGACCACTATAGAGGACTTATCATCATTTTCTCTTAAATCATTATAGAGAAAGATTCCTCCAAAGAAGCCCAATATAAAGAACAACAACCCACCATCGAATCCACCATCGCCACCACCTCTTCAGTATGATCTTGCTGTCTTCCAAGAAACAGTAACAACCGTCATGGCTACTGCCATGTCATAGATTAATGCAAGTGGCACTAGCGGGGAAAGTAGTGATGCCAACCCATCTAACCTCGCAGACAGTCACAGAAACCCTAAGGAGTGTTCATACAAGGACTTTACCAAAGCCAACCCTCGATCCTTCGATGGCATTGGGGGTCTCATAGCCTTAACACATTGGTTTGAGAAGACATAATCAATATTCGAAATTAGTGCATGCCCCGAGTCTAGCATGGTGAAGTTTGATGCATGCACTTTCACAGACAGAGCTCTCAATTGGTGGAACAACCAAGTCAAGTCCCTGAATCTCCCGATAGCCAATGCTATGAGTTTGGATTATTTGAAAGAACAAATGCTAGCAGAATATTGCCCAAGGGGCGAGAATTAAAAAACTAGAGTAGGAGCTCTAGAGTCTAAAGATGAAGGGCTCCGATATTGCTTCTTACACCACTAGGTTCAGTGACCTGGCCCTTCTGCATCCCGGTATGGTTACCCCAGAGAGTAAGAATGTGGAAAGATACAAATGGGGATCGACACCCCTGACTCAAGGAAATGTCCTACCTGTGAATCCACCTACTTTAGACAGTGCTAAATGTCTGGTACAGACACTGATAGATCATGGAGATCGCCAACACTCCGTGATAGTTATTCCTGAACAGCCCAAGGAGAGTGGCAGTAAAAAGAAGTTTTGGAACAAACGAAAGGGCCAATCTTCGTACTAGCCCTCAAAGAAATAGAAAACAGTGGCAATCCATGCTGCTACCATTCCTGTTGTTGTTCCTACTGCTCCAACACCTCCTAGCCAATATGCTGGAAACCTTCCATTTTGTAACAAATGTAATTTCCACCATCACGGACCTTGCCATGAGATATAGTTCACCAACTAGAACAAGAAGGGGCATATAACCCGCTTCTGTAAAGCACCTATGCAACCTAATGCTCAAACCCCCGAAGCTAGAATAGGCAAGGCATGTTATGGGTGTGGTGAAACCGGGCATTACAAGAGGGATTGCCCCAAAGAAAGAAACACTGACCACACATGGAGAGTGCTAGGAATGGACCAGGAGGGGGCAGTAGCAGATCCCACCAAAGTCACGGGTACGTTCCTCCTCGATAACACTTATGCATGTATTTTCTTTGATAGTGGTGCGGAGAGGAGTTTCATTAGCCATAAATTTAAGCACTTGCTCAAACACAAACCCCACTCACTAAATGAAACATTCACTGTTGAGATGGCTAACGGGAAGAAAGAGAGCACTAATGACGAATTCATAGGCTGCACCCTCACTCTAAACTACTATTCCATCCCAATCGACCTTATGCCGGTCTCCATAAAAATTATCGATGTCATCATTAGCATGGATTTGTTAAGTCCTCATCGTGCTGATATCCTTTATTACGAAAAAGCCATTCGCCTCAATCTGCAAAATAGCGAAGCCCTCGTTATCTATGATGACAAACTTAACACGAACCTTCACATCATTTCATGCATCAATGCCCAAAAATATCTACGAAAGGAGTGTCATGCATTCCTAGCTCATGTAGTCAACGAAAAACAAGAGGCTAAATACCTCGAGAGAATCCTCGAACTCTGCAACTTTCCTGATATCTTCCCTGAAGATCTTCCAGGAGTTCCTCCTGATTGCCAAGTCTAGTTCCGAATCGACTTGATTCCTAGAGCTACACCCGTAGCCAAATCCCCGTATCGTCTAGCACCAACTGAGATGCATAAATTATCTAGCTAGCTAAACGAACTACTGATTAAGGTATTAATTTGTCCGAGCTTCTCACCCTGGGGAACATCGGTCTTGTTCGTAAAGAAGAAGGATGGATCTTTCTGAATGTGCATAGACTATCGCGAACTAAACAAGCTCACCATTAAGAACCGCTACCCTCCACCCATAATAGACGATCTATTCGATTAACTCCAAAGAGCGAGCTACTTTTCAAAGATAGACCTGAGATCAAGGTACCATCAATTATGAGTTCAGGAGATTGATGTTCCCAAGACAACATTCTGAACTCAGTATGGTCACTACAAGTTTGTAGTGGTGCCCTTTGGTCTGAGAAATTTCACCTGCCATGTTCATGGACTTAATGGATCGGGTGTGCCGCCCTTTCCTAGACAAATTCATGATAGTATTCATATATGACATACTTTTCTATTCACGAAGCAAGGAACAACATTTTTAGGATTTAAGACAAGTTGTAGAAAGATTAATTAAGGACGGAGAAACTATACGTGAAATTCTCAAAGTGAAAGTTTTAGATTAGGAAGGTTACTTTCCTTGGCCATGTGGTTCGCAAAGAAGGAATACATATGGACCCATCCAAAATAAAGGAAATCAAGAATTAGTCAACACCGAGAACGCCCACAGAAATCCGTCAATTCTTGAGTCTTACTGGCTACTATCGCAGATTCATACAAAACTTCTCCAGAATCGGTAAACCTCTTACTACTCTCACTCAGAAGGGTGTAACTCTTAAATGGGGAGAGAAACAAGACATTCCATTCCAAACCTTGAAGGAAGCCTTGTCCAGTGCACCTATTTTCTCTCTTCCAGAAGGAATAGAAGACTTCATAGTTTACTGTGATGCATCCAATCCGGGGCTAGGCTATGTGCTTGTGCAGTGAGGAAAGGTTATTTCTTATGCCTCAAGACAATTTAAGGTACACGAAGTCAACTATACTACTCACGTTCTTGAGTTGGGAGCAGTAGTTTTTGCACTAAAAATCTAGAGATATTACATTTACGGTACCAAGTGCACTATCTTCACCGAACACAAAAGCCTTCAACATATCTTTGATCAAAAAGAACTTAACATGAGACAACGACAATGGGTAGAGCTACTCAATGATTGCGAATGCAAAATTCGATATCATCCAGGTAAAGCTAATGTAGTGGAAGATGCCCTTAGTCAAAAGAGTACTCAGGTCGTAGGGTGAAGGCACTAACCATGACAATCCATTCACATCTGTCCACCCAAATCAAAGAAGCTCAGCTGGAAGCCTGAAAACTATAAAATGTGGCAGGTGAAGCCTTAAGGGTAATGGAGAAGAATGTTGAGATCAAGGGAGACGGAGTTCATTATTTCATGAACCGAATCTGTACCCCTACTTGCGGTGGTTTCAGGGATGTTGTCATGAATGAAGCACACAAGACTCGATACTCTGTTTAACCAGGTTCAGAAAAGATGTATATGGATCTCAAGAAACTGTATTGGTGACCGAACATGAAAACTGAGATTACTACCTACGTGGGCAAGTGCCCAACTTGCGCAAAAGTCAAGGTAGAAAAGCAAAAGCCCTCAGGTTTACTCCAATAACCAGAAATACTTCAGTGGAAGTGGGAGCGGATTACAATGGGTGGTCATGACACCATTTGGGTAACTGTTGACAGACTAACTAAGCCTGCACACTTCCTATCAATCAAAGAATCAGATAAGATGGAGAAACTGATCAGAACTTACATTCGTGAGATAATATGAATGCATGGTGTGCCCATATCTATTATCTCTAATAGAGATAGGAGATTCACCTTGCGATTTTGGAAGTTCCTTCAGAAGTCTCTTGGAACTAGGTTGAACATGAGCATAGTCTACCATCCACAAACTGGCGGGCAGTGTGAGAGAACCATTCAAACACTAGAACACATGTTTAGAGCCTGTGTGATCGACTTTGGTAAAGCATGGGATACCCATTTACTACTTTTCGAATTTTCATATAACAACAACTACGACTCTAGCATCAAGGTTTCCCCGTTTGAAGCCCTCTATGGCCGCACGTGCAGATCCCCTCTATGTTGGGCTGAAGTGGGTGACACGCAACAAGCTAAAGGGCAAGTTCCTGATAGCACTCTCATTGGCCTGGAGGTCATTCGAGAAACCATAGAAAAGATTGTTCAAATCCGAGAACGATTGAAAGCCTCTAGAGATTAACAAAAGAGCTACACATACAAGAGACGAAAACCCTTGGAATTCCAGGTTGGTGACCGCGTTCTGTTGAAGGTCTCACCCTGGAAAGGCATGATATGCTTCAGAAAGCCTGGGAATCTAAATCCAAGGTACATTGGGCCATTGGAG
Source organism: Lactuca saligna (assembly GCF_052625555.1). Classification (NCBI taxonomy): domain Eukaryota; kingdom Viridiplantae; phylum Streptophyta; class Magnoliopsida; order Asterales; family Asteraceae; genus Lactuca; species Lactuca saligna. Next base: position 169,854,600 of record NC_136425.1, read on the forward strand.
ATTCTCCCTAGAATCAGCCCGGTAGCTTACAAACTTCATCTACCATAAGAAATTAACAATGTACATTTTGTCTTCCACGTGTCAAATCTAAAGAAGTACTTATCCTATGAGACTCTAGTGAATCCACTAGATGAAATTGAGATAAACGAGAGTCTTAACTTTGTGGAAGAACCAGTAGAAATCATGGATAGGGAAGTTAAAAAAACGAAACAAAGTCGCATACCAATAGTGAAGATTCGCTGGAATGTCAAACGGGGACCTGAATTCACTTGAGAGAGAGAATATCAGATGCAACAGAAGTACCCGCATCTTTTTCGCTAGTCCATGATTTATTCACTATAGAAAGAATTTCGGGGCGAAATTCCCTCTAACGGTGGGATAATGTAACAACCCGTTATTTTTCTAGTAAATAAAAATCAATCTCTTTTTAAAATTTTATTTATTTCATTACGTTCATAAGGGTTAGATCATGTTTTAAATTATATAAATAACTTTTGTATAAGTGTTTTTATTTTAGGATAAAAAATACACTTAAAAATCAAAAACTTGTCTTTTGGAACCGAGAACCCTCGGACCGAAAACCTTCTCCCACCGAAATCAGATCTCGGACCGCAAACCCATTTTGGCCGAGAACCCCCTTTCCAACCGAAAACCCAACCAGCATATATTTTCCTACTCGAAAAACATAGTCATTTCTCACTTTTTCACTCGAAAACACTCCCAAATTGCTCTCAAGTATCATCTAAGAATATTCATACATTCAAGAAAAATCCTTCAAACCTTTATAATTTTCACCAAGAACACTAAGAAAAATATTCAAATCTTAAAGGTGACTGAAAACACTTTGGACCGAGAACTTTTTTCTGGTCGAGAACACTCTAGGACCGAGAACCTAGTTCTCGGTTGATGATTTAGGACCGAAATCAAGGATTTCAGTGGAGGCTAGACCGAAAACCTTCCTCAAAACTTCATATAGTTCTCGGTAATTTTTGTAAGAAATTCCTTACATAAATTAAGTGTTGTGTAAAACTTTAATTAATTGTCTAACTAATTTAAATACAATTATGTGTTTAAATTAGGATACCGTACTTTCATATACGCTAGCCCGAGGATCATCCCTACAGTTCCAGTATAGAGACTATAATGTGCACTAGAGGTGAAGTTCATACCCCTACATATTCACTGTTTTCGAGGTTTTTAGGGGGGGGGGGGGTGCAAGTAAAACACAAGAATTCTTGTGATATCAAAACCATTTTACAATTGATTTAAACTGGTTTATCACTACATTTTATACAAATACATGTTTATATATTTTTAACCCTTTTATAGCATGTCGAGGAAAGGGTGTTTATCACAAGTTTTCCGACTGCTAATATTTACATATAGTTAAATTGAAAAGGTTTTTAGTACATTATAGAACATTACATTTAAACTATAATTAGTATAGTATGTGAACTACTACACTATTTTACTAAGTACAAGAACCGATACAAGAACATACATTCAAACTATAATAGGTATAGTTTCGGAAACACTACTCTATTTTACAAATTCAATAAAACTATTTAGAAACAAGTATATAAACTATAATTGGTATAAGGAACACTACTCTAATACATTGATTCCATGTTACACTACTAAATAACTATTTAAGTATAATTATTTTACATTACAAAGTACATCACTACAAGGTTATACCTTCAGTTTCAAGTACATGAAAACACTACTACCCTAGACATAAAATAGTAAATATAGGGTTGTGAATCACTACTTCAATTGTACCCCTCGGGGTACAGGTCTAAGTCTTATAAATTATAGCCAAAGTCTCCTAGAGGGTAAACATGACTTTCTGTACAGATCCATACGGAACTAACAACCCTGCACATAAAATGCTAGCTACAATTAGGCCAACAGGCCTGGGGTGACAAACGTATAACATACGGACACTTGAAGAACGTCGTAGAGGCCACTAGTCAGTTTAGCATGGTTATATGAAACTCACAACAATATTAGATAAAACATTTGTTCACGATAATAATACTACTTCAATGGTTTTATTTTAATTATTGAAACTACAATACACTACTATACATTACTGTTAGTTGTATCCATGAAGGGTTTTGAGCATTCTAACACTCCTAAGGTGTACATGCAACCCTAGAAACATTGGATCTATGTTTTACTAAGATACATGCAAAAATGATTTACCAAGGTTCTTAATTTTACTAGCATGGCATAGGAAACTTTAAAACATAAATTCTAGTAGAAGAACATACCTTTTAGTTTTTTGAATTCCTTTAGAACCTTGTGAGCCTAGCACCTCAAGTGTGATGCCTCAAATGTCTCACACAACACCACAACACTTAGAATAACGTTGAGAGAATTATACTTACACCTCAAAATCGACTATCCCTCTATTACTTGCTTGTAGTGCTGATTTTGGTCATCCTTGGAGTTTTTATATAGTTGTGTCACAAGTAGGGTTACACCATGTAAACCCTAATTTCATGGCTTTTCATATTCCATGATCTATGGGTTTGTAACCTCCAGGGACTATCCATGGAGCACCTTATGGGTTTTAACACAATCCATACAAACCTTGGATCATTATCCCAACTATACAAGAATGGATGATTTACACAATCAACCCCATATATTTAATTAGTCTCTTTTTGATCACATAAATAATTCCAAATTAATTCTTTGATCAATACTAATTAAATAATATTTTGAATATATTAGAACTTATAATATATTAATAATTCTTAAGTGTCCTTTCTCTCATTTAGTCTATTCAAGTGTTGCAATGCCATGCAACACAAATAGACCATGCCAACCGGGTCAAGTACACTATAGAAATAGTTATGTACTTAGAAACCTAATCCAACTGTTTCCCACTTGGATAAGTCTAATAACTAAAATTGCAAGAATGACTTCAGGAACCAATCAGCAATCGTAGCTCTTTCAAGGTCTCGCAGAACTAAAATGATGATGATACACCATTTAAGATAAGTGATCATATATTCCTCTGTTCTAGATATTAGCCGGACAAATACATGGAACAATGTCTTACTTATTGTCCAACAGTTTGTTTCCTAATTTCCGATTTGTTTGACATAGAACTTAATCGAACACATCAATTTAGTTCTGACCTGGTCTGGTATATAGGTCAAAACAAAATCATCGAGGGGCCTAGATATCACTTCTAATCCAAGAAGGAACAGATAAACTTCGACTCATATTCTTGTTCTACTACTTGTTGAATTATACACAAAGGCACATTTTATAACATCGAGTTACCAATGCATTTTCGTACAATCAATTTATAACCAACTCATAGTCAACAACTCATATCTCTACGTTTGAAGACTTATATGATATTATCATCTCACGATCACTCGAGATAAATTCCATGAACTGATACAAGTGAGCATGGGTTGAATCCAATACTCAGAACTTATGAGCACTCATGAGTGTTGTAGCACGTCGTGCTATGTCCAACAACTTAGACATCTACAAGCTAACTCATGACAATCTTGATTCATTGCTACTCCAATATATGACTGACTGTGTAGAATTTGAATAATATGATATACCATAACATAATTATTCTAGAAGTCAAAACATGCAAAATGAAATGATATTAAACGATTGACAAAAGATAGCAACACTTATACTTATAAATAAACAAAAACTTTTATTTATCATCAAATTTCAATTACATTTTACAAATTTAAAAGCTATCTAACTACTAAAACTAATATCATCCTTCAGCCCTATGCGCCTCGCATGCTAGAGATGCTTAACCCTACCCAGTCCCTTCATGAGGGGATCTGCTGGGTTCTCATCCGATGATACCTTCTTTGCTAGGAGGAGTCCTTTTTCTATTCTATGTCTGATGAAATGATATTTTCTTTCGATGTGTTTGGATCTCTCGTGATCCCTTGGTTCCTTAGCTAAGGCAACTGTATTTTCACTATCACAGAAAATTTCCATAGGCTCCTTTATATCCGGTACAACCCCAAGGTCTCCAATGAAGTTCTTTAGCCGTATAACCTCCTTCGTTGCCTCGCTTGATGCTATATACTCCGATTCGCAAGTTGAATCAGCTACTGTCTCCTGCTTTGAACTTTTCCAAGTAATTGCTCCTCCGTTTAAGGTAAAGACCCAGCCTGATTGAGAGCCGAAATTATCTCTATTGCTCTGGAAGCTAGCATCACTATACCCTACTACTCTTAAGTCATCACTCCCACCGAGGGTAGGAACCCAATCCTTAGTCCTCCGCAGGTACTTCAGAATGCTTTACCACAGTCGAGTGAGCCTCGACAGGATTCCCCTGATATCTGCTGACCATGCTCAATGCGAATGCAACATCAGGATGAGTACAAGTCATAACATACACGATCGAGCCTACATCGGAAGCATACAGTACTCGAGTCATTTCTGCTATCTCAGCCTCTGTACTCGGGCTTTGAGTCTTACTCAATTTGACGTTACTCTGGATCAGTAACTCTCATTTCTCGGAATTCTGCATGTTGAATCTATTTAGCACCCTATCCAAGTAAGTACTCTCACTAAGTCCACTTAGTCTTTTACTCTTCTCTCTCAAAATCCTTATCCCTAGGATATAGGTAGTTTCTCCAAGGTTCTTCATAGCGAAACACTTCCCAAGCCACGAATTAACCTCCTTCAAAGTTGGGATGTCATTTCCCATGAGTAGTATGTCATCCACATATAGTACCAAAGTTGGGATTTTGGTCAATCCGGCCAAGATCGAGGCGGTAATGAGTTGGGAGGTGCCGAAATCTCCTTCTGAGACTAGGAGTTTTCTAAGGTTGACCGGCTATTATTGGAGGTTCATCAGGGATTTCTCCAAGATTGTTGTTCCTCTCACTAGGTTGACCCGGAAGGGTGTGGTGTTCAGCTGGGGCCCAAAGCAGTAGGCCTCATTTGAGACTCTTCGCCAGAGATTATGCGAAGCCCCGGTGTTGACTCTTCCAGAGGGGATGGAGGACTTCGTGGTGTATTGTGACGCATCGATATCTGGTTTGGGTGTGGTGTTGATGCAGAGGGGGCATGTGATCGCATACGCATCGAGACAGCTGAAGCCCCATGAGGCAAGATATCCCACCCACGATTTAGAGTTGGGGGTTGTGGTATTCGCTCTCAAGATTTGGTGCCATTACCTATATGGGGTTCAGTGTATGATATACACGGATCGCAAGAGTTTGAAGTATTTGATGGATCATCAAAACCTGAACATGCGTCAGAGGAGATGGTTGGACGTGGTAAAGGATTATGATTGCGAGATCCTGTACCACCCGGGCAAGGCTAATGTGGTGGCCGACGCCCTGAGTCGTAGAGTAGAGAGCACCCCGATTTGGGATATTTGTATGAGATTGACAGTGATGACTCCGGTATGGGACACCATCAGAGGGGCTTAGGCTCAGGCAGTAGGACCAGAGAACCGCAAGAGAGAACGAGTTATCGGGCAGGTGACGGAGTTCGTGACCGATAGTAGAGGGCTTATGACCTTCAAGGGTCGGATTTGGGTACCGTTTATTGGAGGAATACGTACCATCTTGATGGAGGAGGCACATAAATCGAGATTCTCGATCCATCCCGGAGCCACTAAGATGTTTCTAGATCTTAAAAAGGAGTATTGGTGGCCCTGTATGAATAGAGATGTAGCATGGTTTGTTGAGAGGTGCCTAACCTGTCGTAAGGTTAAGGCCGAACATCAGAGACCGCATGGTAAGTTGTAGCCACTGGAAGTCCCAGAGTGGAAATGGGAACAGTTATCCATGGATTTTATCACCAAATTGCCGAGAACAGTGAGGGGTGCTGATGCAATTTGGGTGATAGTAGACCGTTTGACAAAGAGCGCTCACTTTCTCGCCATTGGTGAGAGTTCTTCTGCGGAGAAGTTGGCAGAGATATATGTGAGAGAGGTGGTATCGCGGCATGGGGTGCCGATCTCGATTGTGTCAGATCGAGATGTGCGTTTCACTTCCATATTTTGGAAGAAATTTCATGAAGAGTTGGGTACGAGGCTGCATTTTAATACCGCATACCACCCACAGACTGACAGACAGAGCAAGGGGACAATTCAGACACTCGAGGACATGCTCTGAACATGTGTGTTGGATTTTGGCGGAGGGACATGTATTTGGCCTTAGCAGAGTTCTCCTACAATAACAGCCATCATTCGGGCATTGGTATGCCGCCTTTTGAGCTGTTGTATAGGAGGAGGTATCAGACTCCCATTTGTTGGGGAGGGGTAGGGCAACGAGTGATGGGTAGCACAGAAATTGTGCGGATAAACGACGATCCGAGCTTTTGTTCTAGGTCGGTGACTATGTTCTCCTGAAGGTATCTCCTTGGAATGTAGTGAGTCGATTCAGGAAGAGGGGCAAGCTAGGGCCCCGATATATTGGGTCGTTTAGAGTGATCGCGAGGGTGGGTAGGGTAGCGTATCGCTTGGAGCTACTTTCATAGTTGGAGCGGATTCATAATACCTTCTACGTGTCTCAGTTGAGGAAGTGTATAGCCGACGAGTCGGCGGTAGTGCCGCTAGAGGACATTCAGGTGGATGCGAGCCTGAACTACGCGGAGAGACCAATTGTGATTTTGGATCGGAAGAACAATGTTCTGAGGAACAAGGAGGTGCCCCTGGTACAGGTTCAATGGCAACATCGGAAAGGATCTGAGTTAACCTGGGAGCCAGAGCGTGAGATACGGGAGCAGCATCCGGAGCTATTTCAGGGATGAGACTTCGAGGGCGAAGTCAGATTCAAGTGGGAGAGAATTGTAACATCCAAAATTTCAGGTATTATATTTATTCATTTTATTTTGAGTTTTGTGGAAGAACTCGGTGAGTTGGTGCGTAGACTCGCCGACTAGAGACATGATTTCTCACCCGAATTAATGACCGGACTCAACGAGTCGCATTGGTGGACTCGGCGAGTCAGCGCTGTTTAATGAAACCCTAATTTCTTGGGTTTGGGGCCTATTTAACGGGCCTTATGGCCGTCATTTGTGCTCACCAGCCTCCAGAGCGAAACCCTAGTGAACTTGAGCATTTGGAGTGAGAGAAGGAGCCATTGTCGACCTTGGAGGTGTTGTCTAGCAAGGGAAAGGAAGCTATAGCCAAGAGGAAGCAAGAGGGTTAACTTCCTGAAGATCAGAGGTCCAAAACATCACGTTTGAGGTACTATTTTCAAACCATTTTCTGTTGAAGTGATATTCATGTTGATTTAAGGCTTATTGAGCCCTTTTGTGACTAGATCTAGTGCTCCCATGGTCCCTTAATCGAGTTAGGTTCTGGATTTGGACCCATGGAGGTCCAGAGTGCCTCTTTGTCCAAGCTTTATATGAGTCTATGGAGGTTTTGGTTTGGGATCATTGTGTGTGAGGTTAAAACACCATTTATGAGTCAATAGGTGTGATATGAGCGCCAAGACATAAACTTTACGTGATAAATAAGTTTGGAAAGACTGGATGTATGAGCTAGTGGAATAGATCTGACCTCAGAAGGTCGTTTGGGGTTATGCATGGAATGCACTCGCCTAGTCCATTGGCAGACTCGACGAGTTGGAGCGAGTTGTTCTGTGTTTTCGAACCAGGGGTTGGGTAACCGAGTTGGGTGAGTGACTCGGTGAGTTGGAAGGGATTCAGACGAATCGGGTCCTCGTAGAGACTCGACGAGTCCACGCCAGACTCGGCGAGTTGGCTTAACCGTTGACCATTGACCAGAGTTGACTGGTGTTGATTTGATGGAAAGTTTTAATTAGAGATATATTTGTGTATAGGAGGACTATAGCTCGGGAGATCGAGGACTAGTGATTTCAGGGATTTACGAGTTACCGAGATACGCAAGGTGAGTCTTCTCAATATACTTTACCTTGAGTAGGTAAATAGAGTTATGTGATACAGTGTTATATATATTGTTTGCTGCACTGCATTCTTCTATGTGATTTATGCTGTGCATGCTTGCAGAGTTAGAACATGAGGGTTCACAGAGTTTGGGTGCACGGACCCACAGAGTTATAGCCCCGAGTGGCTAATATGTCTTATATGTGGTATTTTGGGGAACTCACTAAGCTTTGTACTTACTTTGTTTTGTGTTATGTGTTTCAGGTACTAGTGAGGATCACGGGAAGGCACCGGCTTGATTAGTACACACACAGGATTTTTATGCTATGAGATCTTGGGATGGATATATGTTATAAATTGAGTTTCAAACAATGATGTTTTTATGATTTACAAATGAATTATGTTTTTATAAAATGCGAAAAATTGTTTTGGAAATTTATGTCGTTACACGTCGAGTGCACTCGCGTGACTCAGCGAGTCCATGCATGTCCTCTGAATCCTCATAAATCCTCACTCGACTCATCAAGTTAATCTTTCAATCGAAGGGTTACCACTGGACACGAATCGTGGGGAAACCCGACTCAACTCGTCGAGTTCCCTTATGGAATCGACGAGTTCCTTCCATGGCAATACTCATATGACCTTCTAAGGTCAGATCTGTTTCTTTAACCTATAGATCTAACTTCCCAATGCTTAATAATCACGTAAAGGTCCAATCTTTACAATCATGCAACACACATAAAGCTTCTTTTGGTGAAATAGCTTCTAAAATGGCAACCTAGGCTCATAACTCCAAAGGAACGTCATAAAGCAGAATGGTTGGGACTCTCTGGGCCTCTTAAGGTCCAGATCTACGACTTATTCCAACTTGGGACCTTATATGCTTCGAATCCAAGCTAAAGAAGGGATAAGAAAATCGTAGATCCAAGTAGTCCACCATATACATGAGAATAAGTATAGATTCATACCTCTAGTAGCACCTTTTGGTTCGATGGAAGCAAATCAGAGCTCCTTAACCCTCCTAGCTTGCCCTCCTTCCTTCTTTCTTGAAAAATCACATTAGAGATGATGAAAATGGCTTCTTCTCTCACTCACTATGCTCTCAATTGTTGTGGTTCTCTCAAGGGTGAAAGTGGCCGCTAAAGAAGGCCATAAGGACCCTTAAATAGGGCACATGCCCAAAGATTTAGGGTTTTTGTCCTCAGTGCGGACTCGTCGAGTTGAGTCTCCAACTCGTCGAGTCCATTCATTAAATCCAATCAACAAATTGCGATCCTATTCGACGAGTCAATGCATCAACTCGTCGAGTCCCCCTTCTTAACTCAAAATATATAATTAAAATATAATACCTGAAAATCCGGATGTTACAAATACAATACAATAATATAATACATTGTGTCTAAGATTAAGTAATATATACTCTCTCCAAGACAAAGAAAATATAATAACATTAAAAATAAGATAATCACTGATGGTAGACAAAAAGAATATAGTGCAATAAAAAAATGAAAATACTTTAAAAAAAAGTATTGTTTTATCGTTAATAAGTCTACAATATACATTTTTTTCAAACAAATAATATAATCTACTTTTAAACTATTCTTGAGTATATGGAATTTTCTAAATATTACCGGTCAAGATCTTTTTTAAATGTCAAATCTAATCTATTTTTAGTTTCAAATGTATCTCAAACGAGATTTAAACTTTCAACCTTAAGGAGAAAATATAACATCTGATACTGTAGATTGTAATTGTGTAAATAATTGTGATTTTCTTGTTACTTTTTTTAAATGAGTAGCAACTTGTAATGACGATTGCTATTGTCGGTTAAACCACAGTTAAAATGTTGAATATATAAATGATTGCTATTTTCATGTTATTTTTTATAACATTTTTGCTACTTTCTCATTCTATAAAGACTTTCTTTTTCTGAGCATTTTCAAAAGAAATATGGAACAAAATTTTGACTTAAAGTAATGACTTTTTTCAATATATGATTCTCAATACCTATTTTAGCCAAACCATTAAGTAATTTCTTATGAAATTGTCGAACCTAAGTAGAACTTTACAACTTTACTTTTTATCTCTATCAACATCCGCATTATAAATATCACAACTGTTTTGATTATAACAAGAAACTTGAGTTTATTTTTTCCTTGTATAAACCTATCAAGAGCCCCACATTGAGACTTTCTTAATTCTTCATTGCTTTGTATGTTTTTCACTATGCAATTGATGTTTAGGAGACATAATTTTTGAAAAATATACGAGTATATGATATAACACTAACACTAATGAAAATCATAAACATGATTCTAATCAACATGCAAATGACACAAAACATGAAAATGTTTACAAAAACTAGAGGAAAGTACCAATCAGAGAAATCGCTAAAAAAAATCAGATTTCTTAATGCATTAATGTGAAATCTAAATTTTAATAATTTAGAATATGTGATTTGGTATGTTATATTCGTTAATCAGCAACAACAATTAGAATATAAAATCAAGAGACTATCAAATTTAAAAATCAGGAAGAATGGGATACTTGTTTAATTTTAGTCCACAAAAAAATGAGAGCATGGTACAATAAAAAAACAAGAGGCAGAGTCTAGTGGACATAAAAAACCAAGAGACAAGAAACACCGTTTGATCTTTGCAGTTTCCGTAAATTTGGAATTGAAACAGAACGTAAGCTCTTGCTTGTTGCAAATCAACATTAGCCCAACGACAATTTTTACTTTTAAGCTTAACTTTTTAAAATGTAGGTTGTGATTTTTAATTGTAACATAAGCTATTAGCACCAGAACAAAACATGAGATTTTGTTGGAGCACTGATAGTGGAGTGAATTATATGTAAAATTGGAACCCCTCAACAACATAGGTCATATACGGTCCTTCATCTCACACGCCATAATAGATGCCCATTGATATCATAAATATTCTTTGGTAAAAATCAACTTATAATTAACTATTTGAAAATAGGTTTTTAAAAAAATAATATAATCTCAACTAATAAAAATAATTGAATATATATATATATATATATATATATATATATATATATATATATATATATATATATATATATATATATATATGGGAAAAGAGAATATGCATTACAGCTCCACCTAAGCTTAGGTACTAAACCTCTTGAATATAAATTGTTTTTACTATATAAAGATTACGGTTAATGGATTCACGATTAATATTTCAAGATGTAAATTCAAGATCGATACAGTAAGGTTTAGGATTTAAGGTTTAGGGTTTAGGTTTAGGGTTTAGGGTTTAGCTTTAGCTTTAGGTTTAGGGTTTAGGGTTTAGGTTTAGGGTTTAGGGTTTAGGGTTAGGGTTTAGGTTTAGGTTTAGGTTTAGGTTTAGGTTTTAGGGTTTAGGTTTACGGTTTAGGGTTTAAATTTAGGGTTTAGGTTTATGGTTTAGTAATGTTCACTTAGGTGAAGTAGTAAACGATAATTGAAGAAAGAAAACAGAGACAGTAAAACGATAATGAAAGAAAGAAATGTTATGGAGTATGATATATTTACCAAGTAAAACCAAACCGGATATATTTAGCATGATAAAACGACATATTTTAGAGGTTTTGTATCTAAGGTTAGGTGGGGCTGTAATGTATATTCCCTATCCCCTATATATATATATATATATATATATATATATATATATATATATATATATATATATATATATATATATATATATATATATATATATATATAATATGGTGTCTTTTTTAGCAATTTTTTTTTTTTAAAGATGCATATCTAATAATTAACCATTGTTAACTTTGATTAAAGACCTTTGTGAAATGTATGGTGCTGTGCCTGTGGTGGCCGGCCAAGTTTCGAGAAGAGATAGCAGTGCGTGGAGGTTTGTGACGGCAACGTGCCGTCACGGTTAAATTCAAAAGCGGTCATCATTTGGGTCTCTTTTTCACGATGCAGATCCGGAACTCACTGTTTAAAGCCAGGAAAACAAAAGGATACAATGAATGTGGTCGGTTAATTCCTGGCCCACCTTTTGTACATATTTTTGTATCTATTTTTTTATATTATCAACAAGGCCACAAGTACCAAATATGAACTTATATTGTATATTTGATCCATCTATGTATTATCATTTAATTTGCAACATGTTTTAATTTAGGATGTCATCTCCCACCTTCGTATAAAATACAAATACATATATATTCATTCATTCGTATTGTTGTACACATAACAATTGGGAATACATAAAGAATAAAGTTTAATTTATTATTCTATATGTTTTCTTGGAATAGATCAAGTAGTGTGGATTTAATTTTTTCGTGTTCATATTAGATATAATATGATAGGGTGTCATACCGCATATATTATATTATTGCAGTGTCACATTATCGCCACATTATTTTTCCTTCACTGACAAAACTGATTGGTGTTATACCACACTTTTAATCAATTTTTATTTTATTTTATTTTATTTTAGTTGGTCACAAATGGTCAAAAGTCACAAAAGAGAAAGAAGAAGGTGCCGTAAGGTGCTCAACTGCGGTAAGGGGAGTGGGGGAGGGGGGGAGGGGGTCAAAGCTTTGTTCGCCGCACAACGTGACGCCAAATTAGCAATCGCAGTGTGTGATAAAGTGTACCAATTTGTGATTAAGCTACCGACCTTGGTATGTTTTCTTGTAAATTAAATATGTAAATTCAAAAGACATGATAAACAATTAAATTTATATATTTAAATATCAAATCAAATTTTAAAATAACATGAATAAACCTCTATATTTAAAGGGATGTTAAATGACGAAATTGCCTCTTTTTCGTTTTTCTAGTTCAATGAAAGTTTTTAATAATATATGGACCATTTTATAAATCACCAAATCACCCACCTACCATAAATCCACCATTCACTTAACCAACTAACATTAACTCGGTCATTGATGCCACTAAATCCATTATTTTCATCACCAATCCCACCACTATCATTCTCATAGCAATAACCACCATCAATCAACATTACCATCGTCGTCATCCCCACCTCCATCGTCATCACTAATTACCCTCATCTCTGTAACATCCCAATAATCCAACAAATTTAAACCTTTTCGAAACAACCATTTTGTCTAGTAGAAGTGTTACAAAACCATCGTTTCAAAAAATTATTTAAAATCGGAGTCTCTCAAGATCCAATTAGTTGTAAAACCGAGGAGGTGTACGGTCATGCATTCGCCTTAGCATGATCGACTGAAGTACCTGAAACCATAAACCAAAACTGTAAGCACAAATCTTAGTGAGTTCCCTCAAAATACCAACACAAAACAAATAACACAAATACAATAACAACATACTATGGGTCCAATCAACCATAGGGTTGGAATACCCCAGGCCCTCAACCATCAGGTTGGAATGCAAACATACTATGGCTTCAATCAACCATAAAGTTGGAATGCCAACATCCTATGGGTTCAATTAACCATCAGATTGGAATATCCTAGGCCCTTAACTATCAGGTTGGAATGCCAACATACTATAGGTCCAATCAACCATCGAGTTGGAATACCCCAGGCCCTCAACCATCTGGTTGGAATGCCGAAATACTATTGGTCCAATTAACCATTGGGTTGGAATACCCCAGACCCTCAACCATCGGGTTGGAATACCCTAGGCCCTCAACCATCGGGTTGGAAAGCCAACATATTATGTGTCCAATCAACCATCATGTTGGAATACCCCAGACCCTCAACCATCAGGTTGAAATGCCAACATACTATGGGTCCAATCAACCATCGGGTTGGAATACCCTAGGCTCTTAACCATCGGGTTGGAATGCCAACATACTATAGGTCCAATCATCTTCGGGAATAAATACCCTCGGGCCCATTCAATCATCGGGTTGGTATGCCCTGTCCTGTTGGCTTACGCACAAAGCAGTTAAGCCTCAGCCACCAACCAAACTCGTTCACATATAACAAATAATTATAAAATAGTCCATAGCCAGTCATACATATCTATTGATCACTAATTATAGCATCATCCTATATAGCAGAATACCGATCTAACATATCACTATAACAGTATAGCATACATAACATGATATCATATCCAGTCGGCCGGTATTTGTGCCTTCGACCCGTAAGTACCATTAGGAAAACTTACATATGAATCTGATCCATAGTTGATGAGGCCCCGACTCTAAATCTCAGCTCCAACTGATAGATATCCATCCAAGTGACCAATAACCATCAAAACCCCAAAATACCAAAATACCCTTTAGTTGAACTTTTTCAAAATCAAAGGTCAAGGTCAGGAGTCCATGTTGACTCAACAGGACATGTTGACTTGAAAACACGTCATGTTCCGCCAGCATCCAAACTGTTGGAAAACCTCAGCCAACACCCTATGTTGACTTGAAAACAAGTTGTGTTCGCCTGATTCCCAGCAGCTTAATATATTTAGCTACTTTCTTCGACTCCAAGAGATCCAAAGCCCAGATCTAGACCAAAATGTTAATAGAAAGGATAAAGTTTCCAACTTTATCCACTAGGAATACCAAAGAGGGTCCAAAACCCAACCATAAAGCTTGAATATGAAAGGTCTTAACCAATAATCACTTAATCCTTAAAGTCTGAAGCACATCCAATCCAGAAGCGATTCCAACACCTAAACGATCCCAAAGCTTGGAGCTTCTTTAGACATACATGTCCAATGCATGTCTTGAACCCATATTAGGCCAAAATAGGCATTTATGACCTAATCTATATGAATGACATCAAAACATGACTATAGACCAGACCCAAGCCACTACTAGGTCACCATGACATTCAAGAACAAGAAGCTAAAGGGACAAAACCCTCTTTGACACCATGACATTCGAATCTTGGACACTTACAAAGGTCCACAAGAGTGCCAAACTGAAGAATCAGAGCTTGCTAGCTGGATCTCTAATAACCGAGATTTGTAAGGTACAAATTTTGTATTTATTCAATGATGGTAGCTTTATAAAGTTTGGACTTGGGCCTTTGGGCCTTTCTGTTTGGGCTGATGAGGTATGTACATTAGGCGTACCTTCCTATGTACGCCCAACGTACTCAAGGATCAAGGACACAGAAGCCAAGCGCATACGCCCAACGTACCAAACGGGTACACGCAGCATACGTACGCAGGGTCCAAAAACCCTAACTCTTAGGGTTTTATCCCTATATAAAGGACATTATAGCCATGGACCAGCCTCCCTAACACCCTTAAATAACCATCTCGAAAACCTTAGCCCACTTTTGTGTATCTTTACCAATTGAGCGCTTCTTTGTGTGATTTTGGTTGTTTTAGAAGAATAAGAGGTTGAAGAAGGAGCAAGGATTAAAAGGGGAACTTGTAGATCCAGGAGACTAGCACTATTTCTAACAAATTTGAGGTATCAAGCTTCAAACTTGATCATTACATGCTTAGATTTAATATTAGGATGTCTAAGGTTACTTTTGTACTCATTCGTTGAGGCTTCTTGTATCTTAATGATTTCGGACCATAATAGTTATCCTTTTGGACTCTTAGAGTCCCTAAGAGTCATAAAAATCAGATCTTGTTAAGCCACAACCATGTAAGTATTAGTGGGTATTTAAGCTTATTAATGGATCCAAACCCATGTTTGACCCTCAACCATGCATGCAAACACATAAAGTTCATGAGTTTATGGTGTAGAAGGTCTTAAAGGACTTGGATCTAAATTTTGGACGTAAAGGCTTAATGAATTAAGTTATGGATGAAGTCCCAAGGATGTTGGGCAGTACACCGGGTGTACTCCCTGGTATGCCGCGTGTACTAGGTTAACTCCCCGTGTATGGTCAAGGCCAGCATACGTCGGGCGTACGTTCGAGGTACGCGGCACGTACGCATGCATAATATATTCCTTTAGGCTTTTGAGCCTTAGAGGGTTGGGCCTGACTCTTGGGCCTCATAGCCAACTGTAAAGCATAAATTGGACCTGGGAATCTGGAATTGGAAGCATTCGGCCCTTGGGCAATATTGGGCCGATTGGGATTATTTTGTTTTAGGCTAAAGACTTATTAAAAATTTTAAGAAATCGCATTTGAAAGGTTGGGCCCAATTTGGAAAATTAGGCCATTGGTTGACCCTTAGGGAGTCTTGATGGACACTAGGTGCGTTGGATTTAATGCATTATGGTGGGGTTTTATGGGTGTTCTTAAATTGGATATAGGGGTAAAATGGTCATTTTACCCCAAGTAATGTTATAGATTCTGATTTAGTGTTAATATGACCATGATAGTCAGAATTCATCGGAGCAGCTGTTAGAGACCACTTTCCACGAGTTTAGACATGCAGAACCACGAGGTGAGTTACCTTCCAGTGGCGATGTGTCTATGGCCATAATGTCGGCCCACCAGTAGGAGTTGTATGTTAGATGATTGTTTTTGTGATATTCATCTAGGTTGTTATTACCTGTTATATGCTAGTATGATATGATTTTATGCGGTAATGATAGTAAGGGGTGAAATAGTCCCCGGTTATCGGTCGATAAGACCGAAAGGGTAGAATAGTGCCCAACTATGCTAAATAGAATATGATATATTTAATTTATGTGTTTATGCTATGCTTTATGTGGTAGTGGTAGGGGTGAAATAGTCCCAGTAACCGTTTGAAATATACCGAAGGGTATGTCAGGCACCCAGATATGCCTGGCAGGGTAGTTTGGTCACCCATATATGTCTGGAAGGGTATGTCGGGCACATAGATATGCCTGGCAGTATGTGATTATGTGGTATGATAGGGGTACTCACTAAGCTTCGTGCTTACAATTTTCAATTTTGTTTCAGGTACCTCTTCATCGAAAGGGAAGGAGTCGGTGCGGGAGCTGCACATCACATGCACATCAGATTTCTGCATTATGTGATTCATGGGATTGTACTATGACTTTTATTACTATTCGATGTTTTAACTTTGAGACATTTTTTGATGATTTATGGTTTAATATGTTATAGACAATGTTTCCAGTAACCAGTCTTATAAATTACTTAACTAAAACGAAATTTTTGGACTCGAAATTTGGGATGTTACAAGTTGGTATCAGAGCCTTAGTTTGAGGGATTCGGACACACCTTCGGGGACGTTTGGAATCAAATTAAGGGTTTACAATATTTTCACCAGAAATTGTTTTCTGAAATTTAAAGTAAGGAAAGTTTTGAGAAAGAACAAGGTGTGTGATGTGCGTGACCGACCGAGCTCAAGTAAGTTTCCCCAAGATATCCATACATTTTTTATGTTATATTATGATATGTTTATGATAACTGCATGCTAGAATAGAGTTAAGGATCTAGGGAGATGCCTGCTATGCCTTTTGTATATGCTTATTGAGTTGCTTAGTAGCCCGGATAGTTTACGTTTGGGATAGACTACTCTATGCCTGGATGTTGCTTGCTTTGTGCTAATTGGAGTTCTAGCTTTCTTCAGTTAACTAGTAAATGAATACATTGCATTACATATTTTGAGAACTAAATAATTTTAGAAGGTTAGGTCTAGCCCTATTTCGTAGCTCACGTTTGAGTCTAACTATTATAGGGTAGGACCCCTCATTCGACGAATTATCTAGTTTTAGTAATATGTAATGGTATTCACGAGTTAGTTAGGTGAAGGAAGAAAGGACTTCTTACGTGGATGATGGCAGAGAGTAGGTTGGAGAGTTACCCTAGGGTAAGCCTAGGATAACATTAGTTAAGGATACAGCAGTAGAAGAAGGGATTTGGTGAAGTCGAAGCAATCCTTGAGGAAAGTACGGATATATGTGGAAGGTAGTATGGTACTACTGAAAGCAGAGGATCCGTACTCGATTCAAAGAGGGCTAAAGCAGAACTAGGGAACTTGTAGAATGTGTAGGATCCCTGATGTATTGTATGACCCTGACACTATGTGTTTTGTTTCAGAATGGTGATGATTATGCGCCACAGAGGAGGATTAGGATCAGGATCCGGATCGGGATCAGGTGCTGAGCTAGTTGACGAGAGACTACATGTGTTTATTTCTTCTAAGATAACTAGAGGCATCCTTGAGGCGACCCCCAGTTATTTTTGGGTCGATCAAGGAAGGGATGATAGAGCTGATGGAGGATCGCCTTAGGGCATTTCGAAGCGACATGGCATATAGCCAATCAGGGCCGCGCACACTGTCCTTCAAGTACTTCAGGGGTAGTGGTGCGCCGGATTTCCATGGGGCGAAGGACCCCATCGTGGCCTAGAGATTGATTACAGACATCGATTTATGCAAAGTTGACTAGCTTCCGCCCTGAGGGGTCGAATGTTCGATTTGCTGCTGGATGTTTGAGAGATAGAGTTAGGGATTGGTGGGAGTCAGTTGGTGACTATTTGGGGGCCTTGGCTATTGAGGATATGACATCGACGAACTTTGTGACCAGGTTCAGGGTGGAGTTTTGTGCCAGCTGTGGAGCTTCAACAGCTCGCCAGAGAGTTTCTCAATATGAGGCAGACTACGGAGTCGGTGGCAGAGATTACCGCCATGTTTTGAGAGAGGGCCTTATTGGTACCCCAGTATGTAGGAGCTGTGGATATGAGGAGGACCCACTATCACAACATGTTGAGAGTTGATATCCAGGAGCATGTTCGTTTCTCGGCGTGTCCGACCCTAGATTCTATGATTGCCAGGGTGAGGGAAAGAGAGAGAGAGAGAGAGAGAGATTGATTTCGAGCACCTCCAAAATAGGAAGGAGGAGGAGGGATATGTGACCAGAGTTTTGGGGAAGAAACCCAAGGGATTCGATGCTAACTCGAAGGGCCTGAAAGGCCGGAGCCACTGTGGGAAGTGTAGCAAGCCACATGAGGGGGCATGTAGACTAGGGTCATCGGGATCTTATAAGTGCGGCAAGACGGGGCACTTCAGCAAGCATTTCACCGCCCCTGCACCCACTGTTCAGACATCAGAATTGTTGTGTTTCCACTGCAACCAACGGGGCCATAAAAAGGCCAACTGGCCGAGATTGACAGCAGCAGTAGCGCTAGTGGTGGCGCCAGCTCTAGCGACCTTGAGGATCACTGATGGCCGATAGGGAAAGTTAGAGGCTCCTGTGGTAAGGAGCCGAGCCTTCCAGTTGACTACCGAGGAGGCACGCGCCACACCCGATATGGTGACAGGCATGGCTTCTTCTCTCTAACTTTTATATTATGTCGCTGTTATTTTGATATGTTATGTGCTCTGTTCAGGATCGTTCCATGTGAACGGTATTCCGGTTCAGGTGTTGTTTGATTTAGGTGCTACCCGATCATTTGTTTCTCTTGCACTTAGCAAGAGGTTTCGTGAGTCTTCGGGTATGTTAGAGTGCCCCCATAGAGGTTGAGATTGCAGACGACCGATCAATACGAGCGTTGGAGGTTTTTAGAAATAATGTTCTGAGGTAGTAGGAAGAATGGTACTTGGTAGATTTGGTTCCCATACTTTTACGGGGGAACAACGTTATCATAGGGATTGATTGGTTAAGCCTCAATGGGGCAGTGATAGACTGCAGACATCAGTTGGTGTGGATCAGGACCCCAGGTGGAGGAGAACAGGTGATTTAGGGCGAGATACCACAGCAGGGACCAGCTTTATGTTCAGCAGCAAGGGCTAGATGTTACCTGCAACAGGGTTGCGTTAGGTACGTTGTCTATGTTATGGATACCTGGGAGGTGGGTAAGGCGTCGGTGAACGATGTACCGGTGGTGCTAGAGTACGCGGATGTATTTCCAGAGGAGCTTCCTAGGATACCTCTGGAGCGATAGGTTGAGTTCAGGATCGACCTAGTCCCAGGTGCGGCTACAATAGCTAAGGCACCATATTGGTTCGCTCCTCTCGAGATGCGGGAGTTGTCTACGCAGCTGTAGAAGCTGTTAGATAAGGGATTTATCAGGACTAGTAGTTCGCCTTGGGGAGCCCGGATCTTGTTTGTCAAAAAGAAGGATGGGTCGTATCGCATATGCATAGATTACAGGGAGTTGAACAAGGTAACGGTGAAGAACCGTTACCCACTCCCAAGGATAGATGACTTATTCGACCAACTTCAGGGGGTATCTGGGTTCTCCAAGATAGACTTGTGATCAGTCTACCATCAGATGAGGTTCAGGGACGAGGATATATAGAAGACTACTTTCCGGACTTGCTATGGTCACTACGAGTTCGTGGTGATGCTCTTCAGGCTCACCAATGCTCCTGCCGTATTCATGGAGTTCATGAACCGCGTATGCAGACCGATGTTGGATCGATTTGTTATAGTTTTTATTGATGATATTCTGGTCTATTCCAAGATCCAGGAGCAACGTGAGGAGCATCTATGAGAGGTTTCCGATACTTTGAGGAAGGAGAGCTTGTATGCCAAGTTCTCTAAGTGTGAGTTATGGTTGCACGAGGTGCAGTTTCTTGGGCACCTTGTCAACCAGAATGGTATTTTGGTCGACCTGGCCAAAGTGGAGGTCGTGATGAGGTGGGAGGTTCCGAAGTTTCCATCTGAGATTTGGAGTTTCCTAGGATTAGCTGGCTATTATCGGATATTCATCCAGGATTTCTCCAAGATAGTTGTACCCTTGACTCGACTGACAAAGAAATCCGTTGTATTTTGCTGGGGGTCGGAGCAGTAGACCGCATTTGAGACACTAAGATAGAGATTGTTCAAGGCACCAATCTTAGCCCTTCCAGAGGGCGCGGAGGATTTTTTTTTGTTTATTGCGATGCGTCCATCCTCAGGTTTGGGCGCAGTGTTGATGCAGAGGGGCATGTTATCGCCTACGCGTCGAGGCAATTGAAGCCTCACAAGGAGAACTACCCTATGCACGATTTGGAGTAGGGGGCAGTTGTTTTTGCACTCAAAATTTGGCGACACTACCTCTACGGGGTTCGTTGTACCATTTACACAGACCACAAGAGCCTGAGGTTTCTCATGAATCAGCCAAATCTAAATGTGAGGCAGCATCGGTGGCTTGTCGTGGTAAAGGATTATGATTGTGAGATCCTCTACAACCTGGGGAAGACCAATGTTGTGGCCGACGCGCTTAGCCGCAAGGCAATGCCGATCAGGGATATCTGTATGAGTATGATAGTTGTGACTCTACTGTTGGAGGAGATTCCGGAGGCCTAGCAGGAGGTCCTGAAGGAAGAACATCACAAGAGAGAGCGTATTGTGGGTCATGTTTTCTCCTTCGACTATGATAGCCTTGGATTGCTGACTCTTCACCGGAGGGTGTGGGTCCTATATGATGGAGGTGTGTGCCAAGTATTGATGGAAGAGGCGCACAAATCCAAGTTTTCTATCCATCCCGGGGCGATGGAGATGTTTAGGGATCTTCGTCTACATTATTGGTGGCCCTGCATGAAGCGGGATGTGGCATGGTATGTGGACATGTGCTTGACCTGTAGGAAGGTCAAAGCCTAGAACCAGAGGCCACACGGAAAGATACAGCCGCTAGATATTCCCATGTGGAAATGGGAAGATATTACCATTGACTTCATCACCAAACTTCCCAGGACTGCGCGGGGAGTGGACTCCATATGGGTCATCGTGGATTGATTGACTAAGAGTGCCCATTTCATACCAATCCAAGAGAGCATATTGGCCGAGAAGCTGACCAACATCTACATTCGGGAGGTTGTGGCCCGACATGGAGTCCCAGTCTTAGTGATTTCTAATAGAGATATGCGGTTTACATCCAGATTCTGGAAGAAATTCCATGACGAGTTAGGTACTCATCTACACTTTAGCACTGCTTTTCACCCATAGATGGATGGTCAGAGTGAGCGAACTATCTAGACTCTGGAGGATATGTTGTTGGCATATGTTCTAGACTTTGGTGGTATTTGGGATACCTACCTTCCATTAGCTGAGTTATCCTTCAACAACAACTATCATGCAAGTATCGACCGTCCTCCCTTCGAGATGTTATATGGGAAGAATTGTAGGACCCTGATTTGTTAGGGTGAGGTTGGGCTGAGAGTCATGGTAAGTACTGAAGTGGTACTCAAGATGACGGAGAGGATCCAGTAGGTCTGGATCAAGCTTCAGACTGCTTAGAGCCAGCTGAAAAGTTATGCCGACAAGCATCGTTCAGAGCTGGAATTCCATGTCGGGGATATGGTCCTCCTGAAGGTGTCACCTTCGAAAGGTGTCATCTGGTTCAGGAATCAGGGCAAGTTAGGCCCCAGGTACGTCAGTCCTTTCAGGTTCGCTTCCCGGGTGGGGAAGGTAGCATATAGGTTGGATCTCCGAGCTAGGGATGACAAATTGGGCCATCGTGTCATCTTTTTTCTGACACGACACAACACGACAAGGTTTTATGTAACATGAACACTACACGACACAATGTTTTGTTTTTTTCAACTAACACGAAAACGAACCAATTAAAAAACGAAAAACATGACACGACACGACGAAGATAACATAATATAACAATTTGTTTATTTAATTAATATTTAATCATACATAACACGAGAAACACAACTAACACGAAAAACATGACAAACAAATGCTAAATTGTGTCAATTTCGTGTCGAATTTTGAACACAAAAACGACACACCACGACATTGTGTTTTTTACACTTAACATGGACATAATATGAACATGAATTCGCATTTCAATTTTGTCCTAATTTCGTTTCGTTTCGTGTATTTTTATTGTGTCGTGTCATTGATTGTCACCCTACTCCTAGCCGAGCTTAGTCAAATTCATAGCACCTTTCACGTCTCCCAGCTGCAGAAATGTTTAGTAGATTACTCTGCAGTGGTACCTCTCGAGGATATTCAGGTGGATGATACTCTGAACTACATCGAGCGACCGATAGCCATTTTAGATAGAAGATGAAGGTGCTGAGGAACAAGGAATTAGTCCTAGTGAAGGTGTATTGGCGGCACCGCAAGGGTTCAGAATGGACATGGGAATCGGAAGACGAGATGAAGGAGCACTACCCCGAGTTATTTCTAGCAACGACAACAAACTTTGAGGATGAAGTCTAACTCAAGTGGGGGTGATTGTAGCGCCTGAGATTTATAAGGTACAAATCTTGTATTTATTAAAGGATGGTAGCTTTATAAGGTTTGCACTTGGGCCTTTGGGCCTTTGTGTTTGGGCTGATGAGGTATCTACATGGACTGTACCTTCCCTTGTATGTCCAACGTACTCAACGATCAAGAACACGGAAGCCAAGCGCATACGCACAATGCATAAAAGGGGTACGTGCAGCGTAAGCACGCATGGTCCAAAAACCCTAACTCTTAGGGTTTTATCCCTATATAAAGGGCATTATGGCCATGGACCAACCTCCCTAACACCCTTAGACAACCATATCGAAAAACCTAGCCCACTTTTGTGTATCTTTACCAATTGAGAGCTTCTTTGGGTGATTTTGGTTGTTTTAGAAGAAGAAGAGGTTGAAGAAGGAGCAAGGATTCAAAGGGGAACTTGTAGATCCAACAGACTAGCACCATTTCTGACTCATTTGAGGTATCAAGCTTCAAACTTCATCATTACATTCTTAGATTTGATTTTAGGATGTCTAAGGTTACTTTTGGACTCATTTGTTGAGACTTCTTGCATATTTATGGTTTCAGACAATAATGGCTATCCTTTTGGACTATTAGAGGCACTAAGAGTCATAAAAGTCTAATCTTGGTGGTTAAGCCACAACCATATAAGTATTAGTGGGTATTTAAGCTTATTAAAGGACCCAAAACCTTATTTGAACCTTAACTATGCATGCAAAAACATAAAGTTCATGAGTTTATGGTGTAGAAGGTCCTAAAGGACCTGGATCTACATTTCGGACATAAAGGCTTAATGGATTAAGTCATGGATGAAGTCCCAAGGAAGCCGGCCAGTATGCTGGGCGTACTCCCTAGTACGTCGCGCGTACTGCGTCACCTCCCCGCATATGGTCAAGGCCAGCGTATGTCGGGCGTACATGCCAGGTATGCCGCGCATACGCATATAGAATGTATTCCTTTAGGCTTTTGAGCCTTAAAGGGTTGGGCCTGACTCTTGGGCCTCACAGCCCACTGTAAAGCATAAATTGGACCTGGGAATCTGGAATTGGAAGCATTCGGCCCTTGGGGCCGTATTTTTCCGATTGGGATTATTTTGTTTTGGGATAAAGACTTATTAAAAATTGTAAGAAATCCCATTTGAAAGGTTGGGCCCAATTTGGAATTTGGGCCATTGGTGGACCCTTAGGGAGTATCGATGGACACTGGGTGTGTTAGATTTAATGCGTTACGGTGGGATTTTATGGATGTTCTTAAATTGGACCTAGGGGTAAAATGGTCATTTTACCCCAAGTAATGTTATAGATTTTGATTTAACGTTAATATGACCATGATAGCCGGAACCCATCGGAGCAGCTGTTAAAGACCACTTTCTGCGATTTTAGACATGCAGAACCACAAGGTGAGTTACCTTCCACTAGCGGTGGGTCTACGACCACAATGCCAGCCCACCAGTAGGAGTTGTATGTTATATGATTGTCTTTGTGATATTCATCTAGGTTGTTGTTACCTATTATATGCTAGTATGATATGATGTTATGCTATAATAATAGTAAGGGGTGAAATAGTCCCCGGTTATTGGTCGATAGGATCGAAGGGGTAGATTAGTGCCCAACTATGTTAGATAGAATATGATATATTTGATTTATGTGTTTATATTATGCTTTATGTGGTAGTGGTAGGGGTGAAATAGTCCCCGTAACCGGTTGAAATATACCGGAGGGTAGGTCGGGCACCCAGATATACCTGGCAGGGTAGTTTGGGCACCCAGATATGTCTGGAAGGGTATGTCGAGCACCGAGATATGCCTGACAGTATGTGATTATGTGGTATGGTAGGGGTACTCACTAAGGTTCGTGCTTATAGTTTTCAGTTTTGTTTTAGGTACCTCTTCATCGAAAGGGAAGGAGCTGGTGCGGTAGCTGCACATCACATGCACGTCAGATTTCTGCATTATGTGATTCATGGGATTGTACTATGACTTTTATGACTATTCAATGTTTTAACTTTGAGACATGATTTGATGATTTATGGTTTGATATGTTATAGAAAATGTTTCCAGTAACCAGTCTTATAAATTACTTAAATAAACCGAAATTTTTGGACTCAAAATTTAGGATATTACAGGATCTTTGCTTCCTTCTTCCACCTTCTTCCTTCTTTTTTTTTTCAAAAACACTACACTAGCTCAAAAAATGAGAAGGAAAGATGATTAGGGTTTCTTTCAGGGCTTGAAGGGTGGAGGGTGAGCAAAACCTAGCCCCCTCATTCCTTTAAATAAGGATCAAAACTGGGAAGATTAGGGTTTCATTCCAATGATCAACACGTTGTGCTCCATGAGGCAACGTGTCATGTTGCTCTTAATGAGACTCATGTTTTTTCTTATCTGGACACGCCATGTTGTTGAATCCAACATGCCGTGTCCAATCCTCAAAGGTGATTTATACCCAAAGTTTCTCCTCAAATTACGAGTGTTACAACTTTCCCCCACTTAAATTGGATTTCATCCTCAAAATCATTCCTTGCTATCTCCTTTACCGAACTAAATGATTCTGAATGAACTCCTTGAATCCAAAAAATAATGGGGAAGTCACCTCGCTCTGATGACCACCTGGTATTATAGGTGTTGAACCCAAAATAGATGATATCACAAGCCCTAACAAGAATAAACCTCAACTTTTCCTTAAGCCAACATGTATCCACCCTCTATACCTGAAATCTGGAGTCTCAAACATGTTCTGAATCCCTGATACACCTCCCATACTGAACTATTGCTAATTCCATTCCACTTACCCCCCCCCCCCACCAAATTGACTACTCAACTTCTGATAACGTGATCTTCCCACTATAAAACAGAATCATAGATCGTACACGACTACCGACAACTCTTCACTTAACACAAGTAATTAGATATTCTTTCGAGACAAAGCTCATTCTGATTACAAAATTTCTAGGGATATCATGAACAATGGGAGAAAAAATGGGACATGTGTTGGAATAGTGTCTAAGGCTGCAACTATATTTAGTAAATACTTGACCCGATTGAGCATAGTCCTTTTGGGTTGCCTTCACCATAGCAACTTGATAGGATGATTTATAATGAGAGTTGAAATATTATATGCTATAATAATATTATTTGATTAATATAAGTCATAAATTAATTGGGAATTAATTTGGTGACTTAAAGAGATTAATTAAATAGAAGGGCTTAAACTGTCAAATGTGTGATAGTTATACTTTAGGTTATAATTCCTTATGGATAATATGGTGGGCGATTTTATGGCTTAGGATAGACCTAAAATCGTCCAAGGGTTATCATGAAGGGATTAGGATTGCTTAGGGATTAAGTTATCCAATTAGGGTTTAAAGGTAAAACTCTGGAAGCCTTACAAGTATAAATAGACCCTTGGGGTCATGGAAATTGGCACCCTTGTCTGTAGGGAAACCCTGGCCGATTTCTAAGTCCTTTCCCACTTTCTCAAATCATCATCTTGCTAGTTGGTGTTTGTAAGCCATTAGAGGAGTGACAATTGTAACTCTAAAGCTCCATGAACAAGAAGATCAAACAAGTGATTCAAGGTAAACTTATATCACTAATTTCTCAATGTTATTATGCTAGAATAATCATTATAAGTCTTGGATTCATGCATGTTCAATTAGAGAAACCTAGATCCAAGCATTAGGGTTTGTATGTGCATATAGGAATGTTCATATAGCGAAAACCCATCAGTGGTATCAGAGCCTAGATTGGTTTCTATTGAATTGATGCATTAGTTGCTTGTTTGATGCTTGCAAAATTCGAATTTTGTGTTTCTGCTTGATGAACTCAGCGAGTCCCATAGTGTACTCGATGAGTAGGCTAGACTTGACGAGTCCATTGGGGTACTCGGCGAGTCCAAGCGTCAAGAAGTGATAACTTCGGGATTTCTTGTTGTTTATCTTTCAGATACTTGCCTTTTTCATATTAGATCAATATAAATCCGATTTTATGATATATTTGAGTATATCCTTGACCTAATTGAATATATTTATCAATTAATTAAATATTAGATTCCTTATGTGATAATTGACTAATTATTTTAATTAAATTGGTAAATTGTTTTGCAAGAAATAATTAAATAAATCAAATATGGATAATTATGTGATTAAATTTTAATTTAAATTATTTGTTATTTCACTACTAGAAAAAACAGCCTTTTACGACGCGCAAATGCGCGTCAAGGAAGACCCTATCATAAAGAGAGACGACGCGCATTTACGACGCTCATTTACGACGCGCAATTACGACGCGTGTTTACGACACGCAATGCGTATCAAGGAAGGCCCTGTTATAAAGGAAGACGACACGCATTCGCGTGTCGTAACCTTGCGACGCGCGTGTTAATGACATGCAATGCGTATCAAGAAAGCTCCTGTCAAGAAAGGCCATGTCATAAATGAAGATGACACACATTTTTGCGTATCATAATTTTAAATGTTTAAAAAAATATATTATTTATAGATTTACTTATTTTCAAATTAAATTTGTATTTAATGTTTCATAATAGAAAATAAAATATCATATACAAAAAATAGAATCCATTGCATAAATTTAATGTCATACAAATAATCGTTCCATGGAATGATAAAACAAATCAATAAAAGTTGTAACAAAAATTTACAAACTAACTAGATACAAGAAATATAAAAAAAATATACCCTCAAATGTTTTTCAAAGTCTAATATCCATGTCAGCTCTTCAACTCACTTCTGCAACCATTGGTGGTTGTTGAGTTCACCCGACATCCTTGTTGGAAAAATCAGGGTTTCCTTCAACTTCTCTCACTTTGTCCACACCCTCAAGCCTCTTTACTGTAGCCTCATGAAACCTTAATCTCAATTCAAATCCCTGTATCTAATCTTCCCTTTGTCTTGCCCACAAATACCCCAAAATAAAGTAACAAACCTTCTAACTAAATCATAAAAATATACATTTTCTTGTAATAAAAGGATAAGAACCAACTATGTTAAGTTACATACCAATTTCATGGCAGCGTGGCTTTCAGTGGTTACTACCTGTAACATCAGGTCTTTAACTTTTTCCCTCCTAAAAAATGAAAGTAGCATTTAGCCCAAAATATACATCAACAAATTACAAGATACACCTACCAGTGTGTTGCATGTAAACACAACAGAGTCCTCTTCTTCTATAGTAGTGTTTAATAGTTGAAAACAATAAAAAAATGATTATTACTAATGTATCAGGATTCTATAATTTATAGTAGTGTTTAATAGCAATAAAGATACATTATCAAAATTAATTACCTGATGGAGACATACACTTAAATGCAAAAAGTGTAGGAATAACCTCAACAGAAGATGCTAAATCCAGAATATTGAAATCAAAGAGAAGGTAGGAATCAAAATATAATAGAAAAAAAATTCTATAATCGAGTAGATTTTTCAAAATGTGATAGAGAGAGAGAGAGAGAGAGAGAGAGAGAAACCTGATCACCAAGTTGTACTGCAAGAACTAAGTCAATCCCCTATAAACTAGCAGAGTTTGGACTTCAGCAGCAGTTGCCTAAGAAAATAAAGAGACATCAATAAAAAAAGATGTTTTTTAATATTATGAATAAATGAAATAAGGTGAATACCCAAATTTGTCCTTCTGGTGACAACTGTTGAAGCAGTTAGCGAAAGCTCCAACATATTTTAGATGAAAGACTTCACTTGCATTCAATAAAGTTATTTCAAACCTTCAAACATCAAGTTGGCAAATCAAATATCTATATGAAAAACAAGAAAAGAAAAACACAATCCAAAATGTTGGAATCGTTCTTAGAAGATTTAGGGAAGGAAAAAAAAGCCTCATTCTGATACGATATAGCTGCCCTTGTACCTAAAATAACATCAAAATAAAAAGTTAGTGGGAGATGGTGGTGGAGGTATGAGTACGGGTATGTTGAGAAACTTCTTCACTGAGGGTTTCTTTATTACTAAAATAAGAATAACATTAAAAAAATCAGAAGTTAATTCAAACAACATGATCTAAGTTGGATGATTGGTGTAAATGTAACAATGTGCATATGGAAGGGCCCACGTTATTAATGAAGCTTTGAAACTACTGTCTGTTGGGCCATAGTATATTGCTTCACGTGTCACAACATGTAAAACCTGAGTGTGTGTGTGTGAGAGAGAGAGAGAGAGAGAGAGATAAAGAGATTCCAGTATGTGTATGAGAGAGAAAGAGAGTAAGATGTACCTTAGAAAGCAAAGGGATTCCGAAATTCTGAAGTAAGAAAGAAATCTTATCCCAAAGGATTTTTTTTCTTCATGATTAAGATCCCCAAAACATAGAAAATCGACATTGTTCAAGTTCTTGAATTCTTTTTTCAGATGTTCATCATCACACCGACATAAAAGACCAAAGGATTCATGTAAAGAAATGCATTTATCTTGTACAGTTGGAAGTATTGTCGTTTTCTTTTTGTGTATGCTCTTCTTCAAGTAGCCAATATCTTCAGAACTCAGAATCCCAGATTCCATTCCATCATTCCACTGTTCAAAAACATCGGAAACCTAACAACACATGAAACAAAAAATGTTATTGCATTAAATGGACAAAAGTAAAAAAAATTCCAATTTGTGACACTCACTGTTTTAGCTGCTTGTGATGGCAAAATTGTGGATGATAATTGTAGCAAAGATTGAAGGTAGCCAAGGAGAGGAGGATTTTCAGCTACTCCAAATTTAGTAAAAAAGAAATAATGAAGGCCAGGGTAAACATTGCATAACATCTTGCTGAGAGGACTATTAGTCAAAGGTTGGTCAACTGTTGACTTTAATTGTTCCATTGACCCGGTGGAATCATGCCAAAATAGTTCTATTAACTTACTTAATCCATATACTAGGGAGAACAAGTTGGAGGTGATCCAATAATAGAAGAGGGCCTTCATGAAAGTGAAAATGGTATTTGAATTTGAGGGATGGGTAGTTTAGTAATTAAGAAAGAGAAACTGCAGTGAACTAGCCTTTGGGAAACTTGTAGTGAGGGGGGCTATAAAACTATCTCAAATTACATGGATAACATGCTTGATGGATCCCACTTCTAACTATTTATTCATGTATATGTTTTCTCATATCTATATATGTATATGCATGTACACATCTATATTCACATGTATCCACATATATGTATCTGTATACTACTCTGTTTTGACTAAGAAGAATACGAAACAATTCTAAACAATTCATAGTTATACAGATAGATCACATATGATATAGTAGCCTGAATGGAAGGTACAGTACGTGGTTTCACGAGCAACTAAAGATATACCAGGCATTCTTGTTAGACAATCCTGAATTGCAACCCCATACTCATCTGCACCTCTGTGGAGAAATTCAGATTAAGCCTCTGCACACTTGCATTGAATATCCTAGTGAATTACTCATGTTTCAAGTGAATAATTGAATGGAATAAACGATCATTACATAATCTCTGCATGTGTTTCTTGTTGTTTGATATCACCAATTGTTCTGATGGCATAAAACAAAGTCACATGGTGTACCTGAAAGAAATTTAGTTCTAGTAAATTACTGAAGGTTCAGAAACAGAGCCTTCTTCTTCATGTACACTTGAACGTGCACTTTTTTTGTCATCTTCTACAAGGGAAAGTGCACTTCTCTCATCTTCTTTAACAAGGGAAAATGCAATAGCTCTGTTAATTTCTTCCTGATCAAAGTCTGACAATGCATCCTAAATTTAGGACAAAAAAGTACAGAAATTTAGTACAATTTTAGACCACATACATTAATATAGGTATATAGAGATAGATGTTATTTAACATGTAAGAAAATGTTAACTACCTTTGTAGAAGGAGGCTCCTCCCAAATTTCTTCGTTTTCATATATGTCATGATATCGACCTTCTGAGATTCTATGGCTGGAGCTGGACCCTTTTAAAATTTTAGTTAGCCAACCCATACTCCTAATCATATCAATCAATTAACGCTTTTTGTTAGAATAATTGTGAACCTATATGTTGAGAAAAAAGGGCGATCTTTAGGATTGGTAATTTTATAATTGATCTTAACTTCCAACACCCCAATCAAATACTGAAAGGGTTCAACCACTAAAGTATCTAAAAAGTGAAATAAATGAGGAATCTTCCAGATAGACTTTGTTAATTTTGACGTCAGAGTGTAATAGACTATAGATAATGTTTCTGGGTGTGGAAGTCTGACCTTACGCAATTCAAAGAATCCGCAGAAACCAATGAAGCTGATGAATCCACAGAGAATCAAAGGAACCCAGTTCACTAATGAGCATAATCATCAAAAGAGAATCGAAGTCCATGGTGACGATTGTATGCGAGTCGCCAATAAGAACCCCCAAACCGCATATGTTTACAATTTTATGCGAGTGATGGGCCTATGTATACGTGAAGACACAGGTGAGGGGTAGAGAAGTTGAACGACAACCACCAGCAGTGCCACCACCTCTATAAGCGGAGCAAGAGCTTGATGGTGGAGTAGAAGTAACAGGCGCGGACTCGTTCAGATGCTGGAGGAGGCTGTTTAGGGCTTAGGGCATGAAAGAGAAGGGAGAGAGAGAGAGAGGGGGGGAAGATGAGCTACTACGGACTATAATTGTGAAGAGGTGTGGCTGAAGCTGAACGACCACCACCAGCAACGCTACCGCCTCCATAGGCGGAGCAAGAGCTTGATGATGGAGTAGAGGTAACTGGCGAGGGCTCGTTCAAATCTGGTGGAGGCTGTTTAGGGCTTAGGGCTTGAGAGAGAGAGAGAGAGA
Source organism: Lactuca saligna (assembly GCF_052625555.1). NCBI lineage: Eukaryota > Viridiplantae > Streptophyta > Magnoliopsida > Asterales > Asteraceae > Lactuca > Lactuca saligna. The sequence continues at coordinate 169,886,282 of NC_136425.1, forward strand.
GAGAGAGGGGGGGAAGACGAGCTGTTTAAAGGATTATTAGGGTTTTTTGGTAGAGGATTTTATAAGGAGATAATTCAGGCGGGCGTTTAATTTTTTAGGATTTCATTTCCCCCCACCCCAAGAACGCGCGCCTTCCTAAAAAAATATAAAGCGACAAGATTAGACGACACGCTTTTTATGCTGAGTGCCCTCCGTGTTTTTTTCTTTTTTGTTCTGACACTAATTTCAAGGGAACATAAAAATGCGCGTTCTAAATCCTTCAAATTTTAGAAGAGAGGACATTATTTTTAGGGCATACACTTTTGCGTATCGTAAATCACTGCGTGTCATGGTTTGCACGTCATTAAAGGCTTATATTCTAGTAGTGTTTGATCCTCTATGTTTTGAAAAGTGTAAAACCTACCCTCAAGTTTCGAAATGTATGTTTTGTGATTAAAAGTTTAATTTGGACAATTTAAACTTCAAACCCTAGAATTTTACAAGTTTAAAATTCAACCCTATACTAATATAATATTACAAGATTAATATATATATATATATATATATATATATATATATATATATATATATATATATATATATATATATAACTAAATGCTAGTCTTACCGTTAGTAGGCCTCATTCACGAAGCCGGTCTATAAGGTGGGTATAAGGTTGCTACCTATAAAATGGCGCTTAATGGGTGTACACTCACACCCACCACTTGCTTGATCGGTGGAGGGTCATTAGCCGAATGGGTAGGATAGGGCAACCTCATCTCATCATTAAAAGTATAATATGAAATACAAAGTAACTACATGTTTTTCAAAAAATTCCCGATCCTAGTTACTTTAGGAAAAGTGAATTGTTGCAATCCCATGAAATTACACTTTGCACCCTTGCTAAGAAGTTAGTGGAGCGTGTGTGGTTTACCGGCACACTAATTGGTTCTAAGCGAAGGATGGCAAAAGGTGATTCGTTGTTTATCATAGCTCGATGGAGCATTTGTGGTTTACCGGCACGTCGAATAGGTTATCGCTACATTGAAGGCACCATGTGAATTTGCATGGTAATTCACACCCACTTTGTGATCCTCGGTATCCCAATCACAAACGAGAGGGGCATATCGAGACTTAAACATGCCATTGAAAAGTTTCAATGAATCTCATCCAAACCTAGGAATTCTCAACACATTTAGAACACAAAGTTATGTTTTCATGGTGGAGAATTAGTGAATTGTCATTCACTTACCTTCAAATTGTTTGCATGTTAGATTACGGCATCCCTTTTCTAACATGTAAATATTGTTGTTGGATCCTAGCCCTAATTTTCTTATTGGGTGATAATTAGGGATCCAAATTCTAATCTATCTTTGTCCTTTCTATTTGTAGATGTCGAACGCGAACAACGCTGCTGCTAGCTCGTTCACATTGATGAGCCTTTGCCAAAATGTGACTTTCGATGGAATGAACTTTAGCGAATGGATAAGATACATTCGCACGATTGCTCGCTACGAGGACAAGGAGTATGTTCTCGATGAGAAGCTCGAAAAATTAATCCTGAAATCGCTACTCCGGCTGAAATCACCGCTTTTGAAACTCATGAGCATGATGCAACGAAGGTTCATTGCATCATGATAGCCATTATGAACTCCGAATTCCAAAAGTCCTACGAGGACATGTATATGTACGAAATGCACCAAGACTTGTTGGAGAGATACCAGCAAAACGCGAGGCAAGAGCATTACGAGATTTTCACTAACATGATCTCCGCTAAGATCGGTCATGGTGAATCTCGAACCGTGCACCTGCAAAAGATGCAAAGGTATGTTGATCGTCTTCGCAAGTTAAATGTTGACTTTGGGGAAGACTTGGCAATCGACATGGTGCTTCACTCATTGCCTCCGTGTTACAACCAATTTAGGATGACCTACCACATGAACAAAGAAGAGGTCACCCTAAGTAAGCTCCAAGGTCTCCTTTGGGTTGCTAAGAGCAATCTCAAGGACAAGTATGTTGCACCTACTCCAAATCCACCTGCTGCTCCTGTTTTGTCCATTGGGCAAGGAAGAGGCAAGAAGTGGAAGGCTCCGTCTAAGAGCCACCACAAGGGAAAGTCCCGAGATGGCTCCTCCTCTAGTGGGACAAAAGTTGATCCTGCTAAGCCTACTTCTAACCCAAAGGAGGCAGAGTGCCACCATTGCCACAAAATAGGGCATTGGAAGAGAAGCTGCCCAGAGTACCTGCAAACTATCAAGGAAGGAAAGATCAAGCCATCTTTCGCAGGTATATATACAATTATATCTAATGATTCATGTCATGCTATTTCTTGGGTCCTCGATACCGGGTGTGGTTACCAAATTTGTTCTGAATTGCAGGGACTAAGAAGAAATAGGGATGTGGAGCATGGAAGAATAAATCTAATCATGGGGAACAGAAGATCGTCGCCTGTGACCAAGATTGGAGTGTATTCTCTAGTGCTTAGGAATGGTTTATCTTTACATTTGAACAATTGTTGCTATTCGCCAGAAATGGCAAGAAACATCATTTCATTTCATGGTTTGTTTAGACAAGGATTTAGATTTTCTTTTAATAATGAGAATGGTTGTATTTGTGCTTATCTAAGTGGTGTCTTATATTTTGAAGCAATACCATGTAATGGAATTTATGAAACTGTTATGATTGTAGATAACCTAGGAAATGATGTTTTATGCATGGATTCTTCCAATAGTATGGATAGAGCATCCTTGTGGCATTGTCGTCTTGGACATGTCAACAAGAAGCGCATAGCCCAACTCCAAAAGGATGGAGTGTTGGAGTCATTCGACCTTAGGGAAGATGACACGTGCGAATCTTGTTTACTTGGAAAGATGACTAAGTCACCCTTCATCAGCACATGTGAAAGGGGTGAGGGTTTATTGGACCTAATACATACCGATGTATGTGGACCGTTTAGATCAACCACGAAGGATGGGAACCGCTTCTATGTGACTTTTATCGATGACTATAGTAGATATGGGTATATCTACTTAATCAAGCAAAAGTCAGAAACATTTGAAAAGTTCAAAGACTTCAAGAATGAAGTGGAGAATCAATTGGGCAGGACAATCAAGATGCTTCGATCCGGTCGAGGAGGAGAGTACCTAAGTCTTGAATTCCACGACTATCTCAAGGAGTGTGGAATAGTTTCACAATTGACGCCACCTAGGACACCACAATTGAATGGTGTAGCAGAAAGGCGTAATCGAACCTTGTTGGACATGGTTCGCTCTATGATGAGTCATGCTTCACTATCTATCTCATTCTAGGGGTATGCCTTAGAGACTGTTGCCCATATCCTTAACCGAGTCCCTACTAAGAAGGTTACCAAAACACCTCACGAGATGTGGATAAGGAAAGCTCCCTCATTAGCACATATCAAGGTTTGGAGTTGCGATGCTTTCGTAAGATGAGATACTCACGACAAACTCGAACCTCGTAGTGAGTGATGTATTTTCATCAGCTACCCGCAAAAATCCTTTGGATATCTCTTCTATAGACCGAAGGACAATGTTGTCTTTGTTGCAAGGAGAGGAGTTTTCCGAGAACGAGAAATCATAAGCCAAGGAGATAGTGGGAGGCAAATCGAGCTTGAAGAGATTCAAGATTCGATAGATGAAGGAACCTCTACCGGTGGGACTCAACCCGAGGAGGAAACTCCGGTTGAACCGATTGACGAGTCCTTACCTCTTAGACGCTCCGAAAGAGTTAGAGTTCAACCCCAGTTATATGGTTTTCATATTACTACCAAAGGTGACACGTATATTAGTGATAGTACACTAATAAATCTAGATGAACCTAATAGCTATAAGGAAGCCATGGCAGGCCCGAAGTCTGCAAAGTGGAAACCGGCAATGGACAGCGAGATCCAATCCAAGTATGACAACCAAGTTTGGAATTTGGTTGATAATGTGCCCGAACGTAAGACCGTTGGGTGAAAATGGATCTTCAAGAAGAAGACCAACGTGGATGGAAACGTACACACATATAAGGCGCGATTGGTTGCGAAGGGTTTTACTTTAACTCCCGGAGTTGACTATGATGAAACCTTCTCTCCAGTTGCGAAGATAAAATCTATTAGAGTGATGCTAGCAATTTCTGCATTTCATGATTATGAGATTTGGCAAATGGATGTCAAAACCGCTTTCCTTAATGGAAAATTGGCTGAGGATGTGTACATGGCTCAGCCAGAGGGTTTTGTCGATCCGAAGCATCCAAATAGAGTGTGTAAGCTTGAGAAGTCTATTTATGGACTTAACCAAGCGTCTCGCAGATGGAATCTTTGCTTCGATGAGAAAGTCAATGAGTTTGGATTTGTACGAAGTGAAGATGAATCATGTGTATATGTCAAAGTCAGTGGGAGTATAGTTAGCTTTCTCATTTTGTATGTGGATGACATACTGCTCATAGGAAACGACATCCCGACACTACAGGAGATTAAGTCCTGGCTCGGGAAGTGCTTCGCTATGAAGGACCTCGGAGAGGCTTCCTATATTCTGGGAATAAGGATAGTGAGAGAACGAAGTAAGAGACTAATAGGACTTAGTCAAAACACTTACTTAGATAAGGTACTAAAACGTTTTAGTATGGAAAACTCGGAGAAGGGAGAATTACCAATACAATATAATGCCAAGTTGAGTAAGAGTCAAAGTCCGAGTACCGAAGCCAAGATAGCAGAAATGAGCCGAGTACCATACGCTTCCGCAGTTGGCTCAATCATGTATGCTATGACTTGTACTCGCCCTGATGTAGCCTTTGCTTTGAGCATGGTTAGTAGATATCAAGGGAACCTTGGTAGAGCCCATTAGATTGCGGTGAAGAATATCCTTAAGTACCTTTGGAGGTCTAAGGAATGGTTTTTAGTCCTCAGAGGGAGTGATGACTTGAAGGTGCGAGGGTATAGTGACACCAGTTTTCAGACCGACAGGGATAACTATCGTTCACAGTCGGGCTGGGTCTTTACCCTGAATGGTGGAGCAGTGACTTGGAAGAGTTCCAAACAAGAAACCGTAGCTGATTCAACGTGCGAATCAGAGTACATCGTAGCGAGCGAAGCGTCGAAAGAGGCAATGTGGTTAAAGAACTTCATTGGTAATCTTGAAGTTGTACCTACCATAAAGGAGTCCATGGAGATTTTCTGTGATAATGAAGGAGCGGTTTCCTTGACCAAGGAACCAAGGGATCATGGTAGATCTCGACATATCGACAGAAAACATCATTTTATAAGACATCGTGTACAAGAAGGACAACTCGTGGTGAAGAGGATATCATCAAAAGATAACCCAGCAGATCCGCTTACGAAGGGACTGAGCAGGGTTAAGCACTTGCAGCATGCTAGGAGCATTGGGCTGAAGGATGATATTAGTATAGATTAGATAGTATTAGAAACGTATAATAGATAAATGTAATTAACATTTGGTGATTAAATAAAGGAGTATTATTTATGAGTAATGTTATTGTCTTATGTTAATTGTTTAACTATTGTTTCACTTTGCATGTTTTGACTTCTAGAATAATTGAGTTTATTAAGAAGAATCGAATTATTCGAATTGTCCACAATCATTCATATGTTGGAAGTAGGTATGAATGAAGATTGTCATGAATTGGTGTGTAGATTGTCTAAATGGTATTAGACATAGCAAAAGGTTGCTACAACATTCATGAGTGCTTATGAACTGGTTTTGAGCATTGGAACAAATCCGCGCTTGCTGGAATCATCTTATGGAATATGATAGAAGGGTGATCGCAAGACGATAATATCATATGGTCTTAAAACCTAGATATATGGTTTGTTATTTGTTAATTGGTTGTACATTGATGGTGCGAAACCGCATCAGTAACTCGATGTTATAAAAAGCATTGTTGTGTATAGTTGGTTAATGATTAAGTAAATGCATATAAGTCGAAGTTTATCTGTCACTTTTAACCCAAGAAGATAAAAGCGATATCTCGGCCATTCGTTGATTTGATTTGAATTATGTGTCGGGCCCGGTCAGAACTGAATTGATGTTTTCGATTAAGTTCTATGTCAAATAAATCTAAAATCGAGAAACCAAATGCTAGACAATTGTTTCCATATGAATGTTTGCATGATATTTATACAGAGGACTGTACGATCCCTTATCTAATGGACAAGATTGATTAGATCAGAGTTTGACAGCAGCTTTGAGAGCTACAATTGCTAATCGGTGTGTATAGTTACTAGGCTTATCCAAGTGTGAGACTGTTAGAATAGTGTCTAAAGCTGCAACTATATTTAGTAAATACTTGACCCAATTGAGCATGGTCCTTTTGGGTTGCCTTCACCATAGCAACTTGATATGATGATTTATAATGAGAGTTGAAATATTATATGCTATAATAATATTATTTGATTAATATAAGTCATAAATTAATTGGGAATTAATTTGGTGACTTAAAGAGATTAATTAAATAGAAGGGCTTAAACTGTCAAATGTGTGATAGTTATACTTTACATTATAGTTCCTTATGGATAATATGGTGGACGATTTTGTTGCTTAGGATAGAACTAAAATCGTCCAAGGGTTATCATGAAGGGATTAAGATTGCTTAGGGCTTAAGTTATCCAATTAGGGTTTAAAGGTAAAACTCTGGAATCTTTACAAGTATAAATAGACCCTTGGAGTCATGGAAATCGGCACCCTTGTCTGTAAGGAAACCCTGGCCGATTTCTAAGTCCTTTCCCACTCTCTCAAATCATCCTTTTGCTAGTTGGTGTTTGTAAGCCATTAGAGGAGTGACAATTGTGACTCTAAAGCTCCAAGAACAAGAAGATCAAACAAGTGATTCAAGGTAAACTTATATCACTATAAGTCTTGGATTCATGCATGTTCAATTAGAGAAACCTAAATCCAAGCATTAGGGTTTTTATGTGCACATAGGAATGTTCATATAGCTAAAACCCATCAACATGAACCTTCTTGTGGCGACAAGACACTGCTTCCTTTAACTCTTGAGCCAACATACACGTAACGACCAACTCACCAGCACAAATATTCATATATGCCTTGACTAGCCTTGGGATGGAATACCAGGCATGCCTACAATGGGCCCATTCATCCTTGTGATGGAATACCCTCGTATCTTGAGCATGGTTGGTCTAATAAACCATCGGGTTTGAATACCAAACATGTCAGGTCCAATCAATCATAGGGTCCAGTCATCCTCGGGATGGAGTAACCTAGATTGGAATGCCAATATATACATAAATCAGGTCTAAACTCATAACTCGAGATCCAAGAACCTAACATTGCATTTCCTGAAATCTTTTGATTCATGGCATACCCTTACTAAACTTGGATACAAAGATTTACCTAAATCGTCGCTGAGACTACTAGTCTCACACATGGTCCAACAACCAGGTTCCCAAGAATCCAAAAGACAAGGACATCCTAATCTAAACATCCCTCTATTATGCCAATCATGTCGACATTACATCTTTTTCCTGGATCACACGGCCCACACCACGACCAAAACAGTCTCAACCTCTTTCCATCGCCTTGTAGTGACCTAAACAATGTCCCTCTCAACACTAATTTCACAACAAGGCCAAGACTATACAATGCTCAATCTCTTTCACAGAACTAGCCGCTCCCAATGCAGAGCCGACGAAAATATGGATCTCCAAGACCTAGAACTTGATAATGGTTGCACCCTTGATCCATTTCAAAGGATATCACTCAAAAGAACCATGTGAATAAATCTAACCAAGCCCAAATGCTATCTTGTCCAGCCCACGTACACACAGTGAATTACCACAATGCCCATCCTTAGGTGTAACATCCCAAAAATTTCAACCAATAAAAACTTTTCAAAACAGCCCCCTTTACTAATAAAATTTTATACATAAAACATTTTTTTATAAAAGATTATTTAAAAATTAGTGTGTGCTATGATCAATGGCATAAAGCCAGGATGTGTACGGTCACGCCTTCGCCTTGCCACAATTCTCTGAAGTACCTAAAACCATTAACCAAATTTGTAAGCACAAAGCTAAGTGAGTTTCCCCAAAGTACCAACATACAAATAGATAACATATACAAAATAACAGCATGCAATAGGTCCATAACTAAAAGGCTGGACTACCCCTGAGCCCACAGTATGAGTCTGGCTTACCGATCAGTCCCACAACTCATATATGGCTTGCTCCCGAGCCTACATCAAAAGACTGGCTTTCCCTTGGGCCCACAACTTATGTCTAGATTACTCCCACAGTCATTGGACTAGAATACAAATATTTAGCCCTCAGTATGAGTCTAGCATACCACCCGCTCCTCAACTCGTATCTGGAATGCCACTAATCCCTCAGTACGAGTCTGACACGCCACCCGATCCTCAGCTCGTATCTGGAATGCCACTGTTCCCTAATTGTGAGTCTGGTTTGCCCTACTCGACCCTCATCTCACATTTGGATTGCTACTAAGCCCTCAGTATGAGTCTGGTTTGCCCTACCCATCCCTCAACTCATATTTGGGATGCTCGAGCTTTTGATGGCTATAACATAAAGTGGTACAACCTCAACCTAACACAATACCCATACATATACCGATAATCATTTAGACAAAATTCTAGGTAACCGAACAAATCTACTAGACATCCATATCAACAACAAGCATAATCATGTACATATAATCCGTACTCAACATATAAGAGGATAACAGGATATCAAACCAATGCGCCGGCCTTGGTGCCTGTGGCCCGTAAGCACAATGAGGAATACTCACCTCAACAACTGATCCCACAAATAAATTTCTAATTGCAGATCTACTAAAATCCATACGCTATTAAATACCAAAAATGACAACCCATTAACATCTAGCTCCTGACTCACACTATGAGTCCAAATTAGGTTAAAATACCTTTTTACCCTTCCTCAATCTTGACATAAGGCCTGGGCTCAACTAGATGACCAAAGGCCCAATATCCAAAATTAAGCATCTAAGGCCCAAATATGGCCCAATTTTCAAATTGGGCCCAATTCCTTTCATGAATGTTCACGCAAGAAAGTCCAACAAGTCAGAAAGAGAAACCAATAAAAATCCAGGTGACCCAACATGGACCAAGACAACCAAGTCCAAAAGCGAATCCCAAAAAAAAGAACCCCAAATCTGCTGAGTACGCGAGGTGTACTTAGCCTGGATGCTCAGCGTACTACATGAAAGGCTTGTACGAGCAACGTACAAACTTGTACGCCTAGTGTACTCACCAGCCATGGCCAATTTTCCAAATTATCAATTAATCCATTAAGACTTTGATCCAAACTCAGATCTAACTTCCCCAAGCTGGTTAATCACATAAAGTTGCCAACTTTATGTGCATGCATGGCTAAATGGGGCTCTAGAGCGCAAAGAGCTTAATGAGGGGTCTTAACACATGCATAAGTCTAAATAAACCATAAAGATCACATTTTATGCCTTTGGCACACCTAAAACGTCCATATCTAGAAGATCAATCCTTTGAAACAACCTTAGCTCACAAGGACCAACCAAAAGAGGCTAAAATGACCATAAATAACCGAAAAGAAGATCCAAGCAAAGGGATGACCAGATCAAAGCTTTTTACCTCCCATAGATTGTAAAAGAAGAGAAAATTATGGATCTACAAGCTCCCTTCCAGGTAGTGATTCTTCAACAAGCTCCAAACTCTTCAAGGCCCACAAGAATACTCCAAGATTCTTGAAAACGGATTAAAAGCTCCAAGATAAAGGCTAAGGGTCAACTAATATGGTGTAGGACGTTTAGAGGCTGATAAAAGACAAGACTCATGAAGGAAATGAGGTTTAAATAGGGTCAACGTCCAAAAGTTAGGATTTCATGGCTAAGGGGAGTACGTCGCGCATACCCCTTAGTACGCTCGGTTTACTCAAAAGAACATGGGACCAACATAGCGCACTACACCCGACATACTTGGTAAGTACGCCACGCGTACTCGAACAAGCTCCAAAATGTTAAAACTTCGTTTGGCCTTAACTCCCTTGATCCAAGCCCATTTTCGACGAACTTTATATACACAAAAATGTGACGAGAAGGCCTACACTTTTAATAACTGACCTTTGACTTAAAAATCCACGAACCAAACCAAAACTCATAAAGGACCAAGTTAACAAATTAAGACTGGACCCTTGGGCTCTAAAACACCATCGAGCGCCCGAATCTCTTAAACTACAATTCCCACATCCAAAAAGGGTCAAATCCTTTCTTCCCCAAGGCCCTAAGCCCTATGATAACTGATGACCAGGCCACGACCCCGAATAATAAAGCGATCTGAAACCGCACATTTCATTAGGGAACCTATAACATTATCCAAAAGGGTACGAATACCGAAGTTCTAACTAATGACGAGCCTTAATTATTAATAAAAGACATCCTCATGATTGATCTAAACAAGATTCCTTCCTTGATGAAGACTGAACAGGTTCCACCAATATGCAACCAACTCGAGAAAACTTCTTAATTGCTCCTGAATGCCACCCAACCCAAGCATGCTATGATTCAAAGTTCCACACCACCATTAAGGGTAAGTATACCTTGAGACCAAAGGAACATAAAAGATAGTAAATTTGATGATAAGTTGACACATCCATAGAACTTTAACTATAACACTCAAAAAATTTAGAGAACCTTTGCTAGATGACGACGAGGTAACTAATAATCATGAACACATAACATGGAATCGAATACGCCAAAACCCATGTGGGGGCTAAACGCACGAAATTGTGAAACTAATGCCTTGATCAATCTCTGCCCAAGTTAGACTATAATTAGAAATTTGTACACCCAGCTGACAAAACCATTCGACACCGATACTCAATCTGAGTAATCCCAATGGTTCCTTATCTATTCATTGTCACCCCAAAAGGAATCATTATCTGCAATAGGCTCCTTGATCACCTACTTCCTGATGAACGACAACCCACGTGTGTCCTACATACATGCATACGATCACTACCTACTATATACCCCTTCCTTGGACAAACCCTGAACCGAGATCCCACATACTCACACCACAGATCCTTAAGAACCATTCCTTTGTACCTCGAACCCAAACTGATTGATGATCCTTCAAGCATAATACCTAGTTCTCCCTCACTTAGGGTTTGAACTACCACCCATGAGTGTTGAAACCAAACCATATGTCAAAACGGCTCAACCAGTTATAATCATCCCTGACCCCGAGAATGAATAATACACACAGGATGATCTTCCAGATAAGGATCAAACAAATCCAAAGAGAATCTAGAATTTCAGTTGAACATCTTCGAAATTCCAATCATAACCACTTAGCATTTAGTATCTCTTAAAAGAGCATAAACCAATACCGACTTATGATCCAAAACATACACTTCTAGCCTATAAATCCAACCGTCAATCCGATACCTGACCTTCCTATAACCCAAGAACACAGACCCTTGATCACATCACCAACCTCCGTATCGCATCAACCCACATGTGCACTACTACGTTGAAATTTCTGTCTCCAAACACCGCGACCAACAGGCCCATTTTGGGTTACATCCCAACACTAAAATTCACAAGCCTGATCGCTCCTCCTCCGAATCCGGAAGACTAAAAAGGAAAAAATGCCGCTATTTATAGCAATATATGAACCCATCAATCAACCATTCTTCTTCTAACTGCAATCCCCAAATCGATAATAATGGTTGATCCATCCTTGAGTCCCGATACTCAAATGCACGACCTTGAGCAAAAACATCGAGACCTCAAACCATCAAGATAATCCATGACTGAGCATCCATAACCAAAGATCAAAAGATAAAGAGCTACTGTCACAAATAATGGTATCAAACAATGCAAATCTCTCCCGACCAATCTTTAGAATCCCTAAATCATTCCACGTTTCGAGTATGGATCCTATGCTTCCAGTAGCAAGGGCACAATACTACCTTCCACACCTATCCATACATTCCTCAAGAATCATCTCGGGTCCTCTAAGACATACTCATAATAATACTTCTAATACATGTTCAAAAATAGACAAACACTCTAAAATACTTCCTAGGCTCTCCTTGGATCCCCCACTTCCCCTGCCATCAGCTACTAAAGACCTCCCCATAATGTCAGTTAGCTACTTCGTAAACACATGACATGTAATAAATCTCAGATAATCCTTCATGTAAAAGACTCATCCCTACAACGGTTAGACTCAAATGAGAGCTGTACAATACAGTCAAACCCATCACTTTGAGATTATTCAATCTTTATTACATGTGACTTCTCATATTCACTTAACAACTAACTCAAACCACTTAAGAGTCCACCAAAGCACAATGCATTCATCATTCAAGCAGTGGAGTCGAATGGCACTAAAGCATAATAAAATCAGACGGATTCTCATAAGAAATTACGATCTCTAAATCCTAGCACCTCAGATACACCTTCGACCTGCCCACACTCACTCCATAGTGACTAACTATTCCTCGTACCGACCCTCTACACTATACCAATTAATGAAACTTCCACCAACCTTGTAGCACTCGTGTAAGCTAATAATACATAACATTAAACCCTACAGACAGTCGAATATCTAATCTTATCATAATCTCTTCATCAAACAAGAATAGGAAATAACGCCAAACCAAACATTCTCAGGTTATAGAATCTTAGTTATGTATAACCATGATGCATACACTAACCAACTATAGGAATGATATCAATTTCATATAAGAAAGAACCTTATGCTTTTAGACATCATAAAATCGGGTAATTTATTATTCAATTCCTAAAGATCCCTAGCCTATCACTAGCATATTGTTCTAACATATCACAATATCAAATAACAGTGTGGTAATTTAGGGTCTACTTGTTGGCTCTGGTTGATCGTACACATCACATCCTCCTTGATTATTTTCAAAACTATTTGAAAACTGTTTGAAAAAATCTTTTTCCATAGTTTGATACTGGATTCACACGAGTGTTCCTCCAATTCACTCAAACTAGGGCTCGGATACCAACTTGTAACATTCCAAGAATTCAACAAATTTAAAAATTTTCAAAACAATCCTTTTGTCTAATAGAAGTGTTACAAAACCATCGTTTCAAAACATTATTTAAAATTAGAGTCTCCTAAGATTAAATTAGTTGTAAAATCAAGGATGTGTACGGTCACAGTTTCGCCTTACCACGGTTTACTGAATTCCCTGAAACTATCAACCAAAACTTAAGCACAAAGATTAGTGAGTTCCTTTAAAATATAAACACAAAACAAATAAAACAAATACAATAACAACATACTATGGGTCCAATCAACCATCGTGTTGGAAGACCTAGGCCCTCAATCATCGGATTGGAATGCCAACATACTATAGGCCCAATCAACCATCGGGTTTGAATACCCCATATCCTCAACCATCGGGATGGAATGCAAAAATACTATAGGTCCAATCAACCATCAAGTTGGGATACCTCAGGCCCTCAACCATCGGGTTGGAATGCCAACATACTATAGGTCCAATCAACCATTAGGTTGGAATACCCTACGTTCTCAACCATTGGGTTGGAATGCCAACATACTATGGGTCCATTCAACCATCAAGGTTAGAATACCTCAGGACCTCAACCACCGGATTGGAATGCCAACATAATATGGATCCAATCAACCATCGGGTTGGAATAACACAAGCCCTGAACCATCGAGTTGGAATGGCAACATACTTTAGGTCCAATCAACCATCAGGTTGGTAATAACCCATGCCCTCAACCATCGGGATGAAATACCCACATACTATGGGTCCACTCAACCATCGAGTTGGATTACCCCATGCCCTCAACCATCGGATTGGAATGTGAACATACTATGGGTCCAATCAACCATCAAGGTTGGAATACCCAAGGCCCTCATCCATTAGGCTGGAATGCCAACATATTATGGATCCAATCAACCATCGGGTTGGAATACCCCAGGCCCTCAACTATCGACTTTGAATGCCAACATACTATGGGTCCAATCAACTAACGGGTTAGAATGCCAACATACTATGGGTCCAATCAACCATTGGGTTGGAATACCCTAGACCCACAACCATCATTTTGGAATGCAAACATATTATGGGTTCAATCATCCTCAGGATGGAATACCCTCAAGCCCATTCAACCATCAGGTTGGTATGCCCCGGCCTGTTGGCTTACATACAAAGAAGAAAAGCATCAACCATCGACCAAATTTGAGAACATATTATAGATAATCACATAATAGTTTGTAGCCAGTTAGATAGATCTACTGATAACTAAGCATATCATCATTCTATATAGCAGGATACCGATCTAACATATCACTACAACACCATAGCATACATAATAAGATATCAAATGCAACGAGCTGGCATTGGTGCCTTCAACCTACAAGTACAGTGAGGAAAACTCACCTATCAATCCGATCCATAGCTGATGAGGCCCTAATCTGAATATCAGCTCCAACCGATAGCTATCCATTCAAGTGACCAATAACCATCAAAATCCAAAAATACAAAAATACCCAAAATACCCTTTAGGTTAACTTGGTCAAAATAAAAGATCAAGATCAACAGTCCATGTTGACTCAACAAGCGGTGTTGACTTGCAAACACCCCGTGTTCCTCCAACATCCAGAAGATCGGGAAAACCTCAACCAACATGTCAGGTTGTCATGAAAATACATCGTGTTCGCTTGAGTCCCAGAAACTTAATATATTCACCTGCTTTCTTTGATTCCAAGAGCTACAAAGCCTAGATCTAGACCAAAATGATAATAGAAAGGATAAAGTTTTGAACTTTCTCTTCTGGGACTACCAAAAAGGGTCCAAAACCCAACTATAAAGCTTGAATATGCATGGGCTTAACCAATAATCACTTAATCCTTAAAGTTTGAAGCCCATCTAATCCAAAACTGATTCCGACACCTAATGCATCCCAAAGATTGGTGCTTTTTAGATATACATGTTCATTTCATGTATTGAACTCATATTAGGTTAAAATAGGGATTTATGACCTAATCTATATCCATGGCATCAAAACTTGACTGTACACCAGATCTAAGACACTACTAGGTCACCTTTACCTGAAGATTCATGAAGTTGCAAAGGTTATGACATCTAACCTTTCCGACATTCAAGAACAAGAAGATAAAGGGACAAAACCCAAGATATAACAACTTAGAATGATAAAAATTGAGTCTTGAACACTTACAAAGGTCCAGAAGAGTGCTAAACTGAAGTGTCAGAGCTTGTTAGCTGGATCTTTGCTTACTTCTTTTGCTTCAAAAAAACCACACTAGCTCAAAAATGAGAGGGAAAGATGATTAGGGTTTCTTTCAGGGCTTGAGGAACTGAGGATGAATAAACCTTAGCCTCTTCATTCCTTTAAATAGGGAGCAAAACCCAAAAGATTAGGGTTTCATTCTAGTGATCAACACACTATGTTCCATAAGGCAACATGCCGTGTTGCTCTTAATGAGACCCACGTTTTTTCTTATCTGGACACGGTGTGTTAATCCTTGCAACAAACCGTGTCCAATCCTCAAAGGTGATTTATACCCAAAGTTGCTCCTCAAATTTTGGGTATTACAATCTCTAACTATATGAACCCATTAACCACCATACTAAGATTTATACCTGTCACACCCCCGAACCAGGACGACGGAAATGTTCGGGGGTGGATGACTTCATGTACAATATCATAACAATGTATATGAATGAAACATGACAACTAAACATCATACATTGCAATATACCAACATTCATTGTTCTATAAATTTTACTTGTTTAACAATTACACAAAAGTAAGAAGAAGTAAAATTTCTTGAAGTCGCACCACTTGATCTCATAGTAGAGCCGATTACCTAGTACTGGTTCCCTGAGAATACAATTCGTTTCGAAAAGCATCAACTAAAAAGTTGGTGAGTTCATAAGCATTTTGTATAAAAATGCTTTTGTACTTGTTTAGAATAGTTCTCATAGTTCTTCCACAAATCCGATATTTGCTATGAAAATGTTTTGTAAGTCTCGTTCTAAAAATATGAATATATGCATGCCTGTCCTTTGTTATATTTCGTTTATAAAAGTAAAGCGAACGTTCCAAGAAAATATGATATTTCCTGATGAAAAGAAAAACTGTAGTCTTAAACCCTAAAACCGGAAGTGTAAGAAACCCAATACTTGGATAATCACTTGCAGTTCTATATCTTAATAAAATCATTGAAGTGTAAGCCTCCTGTAAACAAAAATGATATTGTTATTCCCTATGAGAGTCGCTATAACCATACTTGATAATGACTAATCCGCCTGTCATGACTTTTTTCAGACGTCGAATTATTTAAGCTAAAGTTTGTCACCCTAGACTAGCCTAGTCTAACTGTAGCGAACATCTCAGGTGTGGAGTGTCAACCCTTTATAGATCTATACACAAACTGCCGCTCTCCCTCCAGGAGACCCTAGTTATAACTTCAGGCTACAGTTCTACACTCGATAGGTGTCCAACATAATGTCTCACAAGAATCTTAATAAATTTATGTGAATTTTGACTCCGTTTTACTTGCAAATAAGATAATTATGCCATTAAATAATTGTGTGTCCTTTGAAAGTGTTGTTTGTGACCATCAACTATAATAAATAAAGTTTATTATGTTTGTTTGTCAAGAAAATTTATATAATCATATATATATATATATATATATATATATATATAGGTCATATAGACTTGCATCTAGCACAAGTATAAGAGCTTTTAACATGATAAAAACAATTTCTTGTTTTTGACATTTCTGTCCCTGTTTTTAGAAAAATTATAGAAAAATCATCGTAAGTCAAAATTCGGATCCATAAACTTTGAGAGTTTCTAAAATGAGTCTACTTTATTCATAATTATTATTATAATTTCTAATGGCCTCAAACCAGTGTGAAAATGTTCATCTTCACAGATTGGTCCGAAATCATTTCTGAAATGATAGGCAGTTTTGTAACAAATTGCCAAAAATTGTAACAAAAATGTATGAACGCATGAGTAGTCATTTTAAAGGTATAAACCTAAAATATTTTCATGTAAAACAGTTTTGAAAAATATTACTATCAAGGTGGTCCAAACAGTCCGTAATTAGACCAAAACCTTTCTGTTAAAAGCTGATTTTTGAGTTTAAGTTATACGTGTTTGAACACAACACTTATTTTCGCTATTTTGAGTGTATAATCCTAGATCTACAAGTCTACATGTAATATATATGATAACAAATACTTTTATCATGGTTTTTATGAATATCTAATTGATAAACTTCATGTTCAAGTAAAAACCCAAAAGTTAAACACATAACACAATGGTACATGCAAATATCAAACGGTTAAACGAGAGTTGACTTGTATCCTCGTCCCCAAAAACATAAAAAACATAAAATATATGGGGGTATGAATCTTACCTTGGCTTTTTCATTATGTGGATGAAGAAGAATATGAAACTTTGAACCTAGCTTAAGTCCTTGATGAGATTTGTGTAGTTTTGGTGTTCTAAGAACATATTCACGAAAATGAAGTGGTATGAGGAAGGATTTTTAGTGAAATCTTGGTACCAAGCAATATAATTCTCAAAAAAACTTACCTAGCTTGTGTATCTTGAAGAAAACTTTCTTGAATAACTCATACAAACTCACGATTTTTCGAGGAAGAAATGAGAGGAATTTTGTAGTTTTTAGAGGAAATAGAAGTGAAATGGAGTTTGAAATGTTTTGTAGGGTGGGGGATTGAGGTTTGGCCGAGATAAGGGAGGAGAGGGGAAAGAGAGACAGACAGAGAGAGAGAGAGAGAGATGTCTTGATACTTATTGGTCAAATACTCCCTTCATATATGTATGGGAGATAACTACCTTGTTATGTATGGTGTATTATTGAGGTGTCACTTGCATTATCCACCAGTCTTTTTTTTACTCATGGCCATAACCAATTAGGAGAGGTATTTGGCCCAAGGTTGGCCCAAAAGGCTAATGGGCTTCGAATTTTTATGGGCCCAAAGAAGTTTTTAGTCCACAATTGCTCTAGGAAAAGTATCGGCCTAATTAAGGGGTTTTTGGCCCAAGTATGAGGTTATGGAGTTTAAGTGAGAACTTTTGGCCCATCAGGGCCCAAAAAAATCTTTTGCCCAATGAGATTTTATGAGAGGACTTTTGGCCGAAAAAGCTGATTAATACTAAAAATGAGGTTTTTACAAGTTTACATAGAGGAATTGTCTCGCATAAGGGCCATAACCTTAACCCTAATTTGCTAGTTGTGACACTACCCTCACCCATTTAATATCCCTAAACTAAAATGAAAACCTTAAAGACAACCAAAATGTTTTTTAAATCCCTTTTAGGAACAAACCAACTTTGCAAGTTTTTGTTTTAATTCTATAGGGCAAATATGTCATTCAAACCTAAATAACTTTATAGAGAAAAAATAAGTTGAAACCCCTTAAACGTCTCTTAAATTTCCTTGTGGGTGTATTAGGTTCATCGAACGTTATCTAGGTAGAGACAAACATGGTGAATGGAGTTTCAAATGTTTGCTATGGGGGCAAAGATGGGAGACAGTGATGTCTAGGTAATGAGAAAGGGAGAGAGGGAGAGAGAGAAAAGGAGACGTGGGAAGATATTAGGGACATACGGGAGGGAGCCCGAGGTGGCGGTGTGGTTTCTTAGAGGGAGGGCATCAATGTTGACATAGAAGTTAAAGAAACTCATAATTGAAAGTGGTGAGATAAATATGAAGTAGAAGAATTAAGTCATAGTAAATTAGTAAGGTGGTGTCAAGTATTGTGGAAATGGTGTGGTTATTTGGTGCATCTAAAGAACCCAACCAATATCACCACCATCGTTGCATATTATGAACATGGATCATTACAAAAACATGGAGTTGATAAAAGAAAATATGTAAAAAACCTGGCACGTTTGAGAGTGTTCCTATCTCTTAGAGTTCGTACAAGTATGCTTCATGATTATGGTATTTAGTTTCTTCTAGAAAAATCATAATTGTATTTCCATGATAGATCGGATTTATCATATTATTCTAGTAGAGAAAGTGATGGGATATGTTGCTACAGCATACTTTGAGGAAGGAAATTCTTTGCATCCCCTAATTAAAAAAAGAATACTTAACTAGAGGATATAGATAAAAAAAAGGGTCATGAGTACTACCAAGAGATCGTAATAACACTCTTTGATGTCTAAGTTAGGATAAAGGTTCAGTGTATTACTAATGTAGACTTATATAGTGTAATGATGTGTATATGTATGAATTATTGGACCATTTTTGTTTTGCCTTTACTTACTATCATTTTTTGTTTATATAGGAGGTGCATGAAAAGTATTGTTAGGTATAAATAATGATTAAGATGCACACTCAAGAAATGATCATGATAATACAACGCAAGAAACTAAACAGAGACACAATGATTTACATGGTTCACTTGGTATTCAATGAAGCTCCATCCATAGGCAATTAGAGAGTATTTATTGATTTCTTGGTGCTATAAATAATGATAGTGTAATAAATGTCTTTCATACACTCATCTATCATTTCATGCATTTATTATTATATAGGGATACATTAACAAGATGTGTTTTATAGAGGAGTTGAACTAGGGTTTACTATCAGGGCTATGGGACCACGAAAAAATGTCCAGCATAAAGTCAGTTTGTCCCCAAAGATAGAAACCAATACTTTTGAAGCCTTCGAATGCTACATTATATTTGAAAATACTGTTTATATGCTCATTCCTTGATATTAGACTTAGTACTTCTAATTTTGCTGAGAACATCCTTTGAATTGTAAAGTTCATTGAAGCTTTGGTATGCTTCAGAGTGCTACAATAACCTTTCACATTTCCCAACCTAACCCACTTTTTCATTTAGACTCCACATCTCAATAATCTCCCACTTAGATGCTAATTTGGCGAAGCAACTTCTTTTAATATCGAATATGTAACCTGAATCACATATATCTTGAATTTTAGAATCTAGTTTTGAGGAAGACCATTCGTAGTCAAACTAAGCTTCAACTTATTCATTTTTACTAAATTAGTGAACATATCTATCAGATTCTTATGAATAATTATCTTCTTCAAAGTTACCATACATGCGTCAACCAATACTCTAATAAAACTGTATCTCATCCTGATGTGTTTCATTCTTGACTGAAACATTAGTTTATTTGATATGTGAATTGCATGCTAGTTATCACAATGTAGTACATAATATCCTTGATTCAAACCTAATTTATTAAAAGGAGATTCTTTTGCAAATGATTTATTTTCTACCTTTTACTATCGTTATATAGTTTACTTTAGCGATTGAAAGTTAAACACCCTTCCGTGTCGGAGAAACCTTCAAAAATGACCTTCTTGATTTGGTAACATAAAGCAACATTCAAATTTCTTTTCAAATAGAGAAAAAACCATTTGACTGCTTCTTCATTCTCTTTAGTTGGATTCAACATAAACTGACTGGCAACTCCCAATATATTAGCAACATCTCATTTGGTGCACATTATTATGTATATCAACCTACCTACCATTGATTGTGTAAGTAACTTTTCTATTTTAACCTTGCCTTCTTCAATTTTTGGGGTTTAACTCTTAGATAGTTTTAGGTGACTCCCTAAAGGGAACTTCGAGCTTTCTCATATGCCACATTGAAATTCTCCAAAACATTTTTAATGTACTTTTATTCGAAGCTCTATCTCTACTATAACAATGCCTAAAAAGTTCACAACTGTTAAGTCTTTCATATCAAACTCTCTACATAATTGCTTCTTCAAGATGATGCTCCCCAACATTTGGAGGACAAGAAATTTCTCATTTAATATATATATATATATATATATATATATATATATACACACACACACACATACACCACATTCTTAAGGTGGTTCAGAGCATAGATATATTCATAGAGTATACGAGGAGCACCGGGTTAATTTCTTAGCTATCAAAGTAGCTAATAAATCATTTAATGGGTTCATTTTGTTTGTAGAATTATTCATTTTGATTATTTTGTACTAGTTGATATGGCCATATTTATACATATATGTAGGCATTATTTTAACACATTTTAAGCTATATTTTTGTAATTTTCAAAGATATTTGCTATCTATTGAGTTTAATTACTGTTAACGTATCGTCTTGGGGAATGTCAAGAAAGAATCCAAACTGACAACATGCTTGGCGTAGTTAGAACATAGTCTAAAGCCAAGTGTGGGACTTCGCCAACGCGAAGACCACTGACATGGAGTTTAAGGTGCAAAACCACGCCTTAACCGCTTCTTCAGGAAGTTACATCCCGAAAAACGTGGGACCAATAAGAGAGTCCCACTCGCCCATTAGAAGATAGCCATGATCTTCATAAATGTTTAGGAGATTCCCTCCCAGCCATTGAGGGAATGAGGCAAAAGGCGTTACGAAGGACCCTCCAATATGGGTCTGCCACGTTGCACCTCAATAGGGAATCCTCAACATAATCGGTTAAGGGATATGCCTCTAAAACTGGTATAAAAGGATCCATCTTCCTGAAAAGGAAGCGGATGAAATTCTCTCTTCCCTATAATCTTCTACCATCTTTCTCAGATCTCATACTGAATTGATCGTCGAAGCTTCATCCCGGGAATTCCTCCCAGACGTTGACTAATTGTCATTTCTCTCTTTTTAATTGTGATAACAAGAGAATATACTCATTTGGATCCCTCCTACAGTTCTGACTCCATCCTCTTTAGCATATCATAAAATTTGGCAACATTCGGGCGTATCTTTAGAATGATACATCCACAAAACAAACCCATAAAGCAACAATGGAAGGCGATATCCTAGTGCCATCAGGAGAAGCGGAAAAAATCCCATTATGCTCAATGCAATCACTTAACAGCAGAAAAAATTTTGTTCAGGTGGAGCACGCCTCAAACCGCACACCGATCTCACATACATTGTCCAGTTCTACAGCCGAAATGGTGGCAACTTACATTGCCAATATATGGCGCCCAACAACCAACACAACCCCACAAATAAAAATCGTAACCACAACTCCACAAATCATCGCAACAAACAGAGATCCCTACATCGCAACAACAATCCTTTCAACACGTTCCGGGCATCGGAACTTGGATCCCTCACACCATTCAACCACAACCACAATATTCCTCGATGGCCCATCCTCACACCGCCACGGTAGGGTTGTCTCATGTGCTAATATTTACACAAAAACCGCAGAGCTTCAACGAGCTTGCACAGCAGACGCTCGGTACAACCCCTGGAATGTCTTAGCCTCAAATAACATGCATGCAGACTTCGTCCAGCCAGGGACCTGGCCCTTATGTATCAGACATTTAGTTCTCAGTAGCATCTATATTCAACCCTTTCATGGCAGCCAGTCAGCTGTACACACAACAGTACATAGGAGCAAGCCCATATCTAGTTCCTCTAGTAGGGCAATATAAAATCCAGAGCCTTGGATTGTAGCCAAACCTAAAACAATATTAGCCATACATCTCGCAGGAGGCCATGCACAACAGAGATCCCTGCATCGCAACAACAATGCTTCATGTACGTTTCTGGAACCGGAAGCTGGATCCCTCACACCATTCAGCCAAAAACATAATACTCCTCGATGGTCCATCCACACGCCGCCATGGCAGGGTTGTCTCATGTGCCGATATTTGCACAAAAACTGTTGAGCTTTAACAAGCTTTCGCAATAGACGGCAGGTGCAACCCCTACACCGTTCTAGTCACAAGTAACATACATGCAGACTTTGCCAGCCAGGGACCTAGCCCTTATGGATCCGACATCCAGCTCTCGGTAGCATCCAAATTCAACCCCTTCATGGCGGCCATTCAGTTGTACACACAAAAGTACACAGGAGAAAAACCATATTTAGTTCCTTTGGTAGGGCAATATGCAATCCAAAACCTTGGATTACAGCCAAACCTACAACAATATCAACCATACATCTCGCAGGCGACCATGCACAAACCTTGAAGCTTACTCAAGGTGATTTCCTCCTTGTTAATATGATAAGTCATCTTGAACTGATCATAACAAAGAGGTAAAGAGTGGAGAATAACATCAATCGCCAACTCTTCGTCAAAGTTTCCATTCAACTTAAGCAACCGATCCACATACTTTTGCATCGTTTGCAAGTGCCTCGTGATGGACTCTCCATCTTTCATCTTGGTTGTTATTAGCGAGGCAACAATCTCGTACCTTTCTTGATGCATACATTGATGGTACTTTTCCATAAAATATTGGCACATCTTGTAAGGCCAGTAGTCCTTATAGAATCTTTGTAGCTTAGGAGTCATAGTGGCTACCATTATACAAGACACCTTTGTCGTGTCCTTTCCGAAAGCCCTATACTAAGCTATCTGTTCGAGAGTAGATTTGGTTTCATCGATCTCGTTGAGTTTCTTGTCGAGAATGTATTCCTTCTCTTCTTATCGCAAGTCCGTTTGAATGTTGCGAATCCAATCATTGAAGGTGGAACCATCGAAGGTGATCCTCGCACAAATGTTCATGAGAGAAAAGGATATTGAGGAGTCGGAGTTCGTGGCAGAAGCATTGTTTGAGCCAGACATCTGAAAACGAAAAGGGAACAAAGTTTTTGTTAGATAAAGAATTCTTAATATAACACTCAAATGAAATATTAAGGCTAGGACCCAAAATGATAATTTACAATTCGAAAGAGGGATATCGTAATCCAATTGCAAATTATTTGAAGGTAGTTAAATGACAATTTACCAATTCCACCACAAAAAAACAAAATGAAAAATTAGGTTTTAAATGAAATGAAATTACTAGATTCTTTTGAGATTCATTGAACTTTTCAATGGCATGTTTAATCTCGATTATGCCCTCCAAATTTGTGACTGGAATACCGAGGATCACAAACAAGGTGTGAATAACCATGAAAATTAGCTTGGAACTCTCGATTCATTTATCACTTAATTAATGTGTCGGTTAACCACACATGCTCCATTGATCTATGATAATTCTCAAGCTACCCTTTGTCACCCTTGATAGTCCAAATTAGTGTGTCGGTTAACCACATATGTTCCACTAACGACATGGAAAGGTGCAGAGTGCAATTTCATGGAATAACATAATTGTCACATTTTCCTAAACTAACTTAGATTGTAAATTTATAAAAAAAACATTTAGTTACTTTATAATTTTCATTATACTTATTAATTTTCCTATGTTACTCGTTCGACTAACAACCCTCCACTAGTCTAGAGTGCGGTGAGTAAGAGTAGATATATAATGGTGGTCATTTTATAGGTCGCTTCCTTAAACACCCCTTATAGACCAGCTTCGTGAATGACGCTTACTAACGGTAAGACTGGCTCATCTTATATATATATATATATATATATATATATATATATATATATATATATATATATATATATATTAATATTATAATAGTATGAGGGTTGTATTTTAAACTTTTAAAACACTAGGGTTTTAGAATTTAATATTTCAAAATTAAAATTTTAATCAAATTTTAAATTACAAAACTTGAGCGCAAGTTATAAAACTTTTCAAAACTTCTAGATAAAATTTTAAATAATTAAACTAATCAAATAATTTCAACATTATCTTAAAATTTGACCATTGTCTTTCAGTTAGATGAGGATGATTCTTATCTAACTTAGGCTTGAATTCCAAAAAAATCTGCCACCTGACGACCCAACTCGTCGAGTTAGGGCATGGACATGTCGACTTGGTCCAACTTGTCGAGTCCATCTTAGGACTCGTCGAGTTCTACAGTCAGAAAGCCAAAATCGATTTTGTTCACCTTTGGCCAAACACAATAGCATCCAATATAAAAGGAAAACACCCTAAGCTCTGCTACGATTGATGGGTTTTGAGCATTACAACATTCCTATGCTACCCATGCAACCCTATTTGCTTTGGATCTAGGTTTTTCTCATGTTATACATGAAAACAAATTTTCCAAAGTAAGAACCCTAATCTAGCATACAATTTTCGCATTCAACAATAAACGAGGGTTAGAAGAGTACCTTTTTAGTTAACTAGTAGTAACAAGCAATCCTTTCATTGATCTTAACCTTCAAGAGGTTAGTGCCTCAAGAGTTACACCTCTAATGGAGTCACAAACACCCCAAGAAAAGAATGGGGAGAAGGAGAGGCTGAAATTGGATAGGGTTTCTTTTAGGGAAGTAGTGGCCGGTTTCATGAGGCTTGGGGTTCCATTTATAGTTGAGGCTGATAGGGTGTTCAACTGAAAACCCCAAATTCCCTTACTTAGACCCTAAACAACACATGATCCCCCACATGGTAAGCCTTGGATGAAAACTCTATGGGCTTCTTATAGATTTTCGTCCACCTCCTACCAGTAGGATCCATTAGCCCAAACTACAACTATTACTGATTTACAGAATCAATCCCCATTCTTTTAATCAATCTATTTTGATCACTAAATTAATTACAAATTAATTTCTGATCAATACTAATTAAATAATATAATTTCTCAATTAGTATATTATTCTTATAATATATTAATAAATCATCTATCAACCTCTTTCTCCAAAGCTCATGTTGTCCAGTTTCTATGGTGAAGGCAACCCAAAAGGACCATGCTACTATCGGTTCAAGTACATGCCAATTATAGTTATGGGATTAGACACCTAATCCAAGAGTCTCTTACTAGGATAAGTCTAATAACTATAACTATAAGTACGCCTTCAAAATCCGATTAGCAATCATAGCTCTCAAAAGCCGTTGTCGAACTCTAACTTAGTCAATGACGCGTCCTTTAGATAAGGGATCATATAATCCTTCGTTCTACAAGATATTGTGTGGAAAATGACATGAAACATAATTATTCTCAATGTCCAACAGTTTGTTTCCCGACTTCTGATTTGTTTGACATAGAACTTAATTGAACACATCAATTTAGTCCTGACCAGGCCCGACATATAAGTCAACACAAAATCATTGAGGGGCCCAAGATATCACTTTTACCCTCTTAGGACAAAAGGAACATATAAACTTTGACTTATATGCTTGATTATTTACTCATCAAAGCGTACACAGCAACATGTTTTATATCATCAAGTTACTGATGCGTTTACGCATTATCAATGCACAACCAACTTGTAAACAATAACTCATATATCTCGGTTTAAAGATTAGATGATATTATCTTCTCACAATCACTCGTGTTAAATTCCATGAATGATTCACAAGAGCATGGGTTTAATCCGATACGTAAATCTTATTTCAAGGGAGCGGGTTGTCGGGAAGGTATCGGAATTCGTTACCAATAGTCAGGGACTTATGACATTTCAGGGTCGGATTTGGGTACTGTTTGTGGGCGGGACGCGTACCATTTTGATGGAAGAAGCACATCGATCAAAGTTCTCGATCCATCCCGGGGCTACTAACATGTATTTGGACCTAAAGAAGGAGTATTGGTGGCCCTGTATGAAGAGGGATGTTGCATGGTTCGTCGAGAGGTGCCTGACTTGTTGCCAGGTTAAGGCCGAGCACAATCGTCCCCATGGTAAGCTGCAGCCGCTGGAGATTCCCGAGTAGAAGTGGGAACAGATTACCATGTATTTTATCACCAAATTGCCAAGGACTGCAAGAGGGGTCGATGCGATTTGGGTGATTCTGGATAGATTGACGAAGAGCGCTCATTTTCTTGCTATCAGTGAGAGCTCTTCTGCTGAGAGGTTGGCAGAGTTATATGTGAGGGAGGTGGTATCGCGGCACGGGATTCCGATGTTGATTGTTTCAGATCGAGATGTACGATTTACTTCCAGATTTTGGAAGAAGTTTCACGAGGATTTGGGTACAAGGCTGCATTTCAATACCGCATACCACCCGCAGATGGACGAACAGAGTGAGTGGACGATTCAGACGCTCGAGGATATGCTCCGAGCGTGTGTTTTGGATTTTGGAGGGAGCTGGGACACCCATTTACCCTTGGCATAGTTTTCGTACAACAACATCCATCATTCGAGCATTGGTATGCAACCCTTTGAGCTGTTGTATGGGAGGAGGTGTTGGACCCCCATCTACTGGGGAGAGGTGGGGCATCAGGTAATGGGTAGTACGGAGATTGTGTTTCAGATGACAGAGCATATACGACAAGTCAGACAGAGATTGTTGACCGCTCAGAGTCGCCAAAAGAGTTATGCGGACAGGCGTCGGTCCGAGCTCGAGTTTCAGGTTGGTGACCTTGTACTCTTAAAGGTCTCTCTTTGGAAAGGAGTGATTCGATTCAGGAAGAGGGGCAAGTTGGGACCTCGATATATTGGACCTTTTAAGGTAATGGGTAGTACGGAGATTGTGTTTGGATCTACCTGCGGAGCTGGGTCAGATTCACAACACCTTTCATGTGTCGCAATTGAGGAAATGTATTGCCGACGAGTCGATAGTAGTACCATTAGAGGATATTCAGGTGGATGCAGGCCTGAACTATGTTGAGAGACCAGTGGCAATTAGGGATCGAAAGGTTAAGGTTCTGAGGAACAAGGAAGTGCCCTTGGTGCAAGTGCAGTGGCAGCATCGGAAGGGGTTCGAGCTGACGTGGGAGTCCGAGTCGGAGATGCACGATCAGCATCTGGAATTGTTTTCGGTATAAGACTTCGGGGAAGAAGTCTAGTTCTAGTGGGGGAGAATTGTAGCAGCCCGAAATTCAGGTAGCAAAAGAGAAGAGGAGTCCATTATGGAGGCTAGAAGTTGGTGTACATGTGTAGATCCGTGGATAGCAAAGGTTGGAGCTTCTTCCTGAGGTAAAAAGTTCAGATCTTGCCTTGTAGTTCTTATGGTATGCTTCTTGGACCAATTTCTAGGGTTTTGGTCCCAAAGATGGAGACTTTATGAGCAAGTAGTCTCCATTTGCTTAGATCTATCATATTCTAGGTCTATTTGAGTTGTATGTTCATAAAAATGTAATCTTGGACGTAAATGATTAGCCACGCATGAGATCTAGATCTTTTGAGTTGAAAAGGAAAGGTATTAGAGAGTGTACGAGCCTTTACAACCATGCCAAGGCTTAAAGGTTCTGACTTTATGGGTTAGAAGTTCAAGAAGTTTCTTAACCATTTAAGACCAATAATAAGGTGTAGCTGAATCTGGGAATTACGCTGGGCGTAACTCCCAGTACGCGCAGCGTAAGGGGTTGAGACCCCGATTATGGTTCATTAAAGTACGCCCTGCGTACAGAAGCCGGTACGCCCCGCGTACTGTAGTATGTTGACTTATGTTGACTTTTAGGGTTTTGGTCAACATGTGGACTTTGAGTCAAGGAGGGGCGAAATGGTCTTTTACCCCTCTGTGGGATAATGAAACGGGTGTAGCCTAGTCTTGTAAGCCTATATTAATTAGAATGATATTTCATTATGATTAGGCAGGGTTGGGTCTTCGTTTCAATATTCGGAGATAGCGAGCACGTGAGATTCTAGACTTCCTACGAGGTAAGTCTTCTCACTATACTGTACCCGGAAGGGTATTTATGTGTGACCGGAAGGTCGTATATGTTATGAGTTGTATGCATTGTATATGAATAAGTTAACCGTTTGTATGTGCTATGTATGATATGCTTGATATGGGCCGGAAGGCATTATGTTATGGGCCGGAAGGCATTTATGTATGGGCAGGAAGGCATTGTGTTGTGGACCACAAGGTCGATGCGGGTAAGGCCGGAAGGTTTACCGGGTCCGGACAGAAGTCCCCTGAGACACATGGATCGGAAGGTCATGGCCTGGAAGGGCGTATGTGCATAAGTAGTATTTTGGGGAACTCACTAAGCATTTATGCTTACAGTTGTTGTGTTATGTGTTTCAGGTACTAGCGAGGACCATGGGAAGGCACCGGCGTGATCCGTACACACTAGAGGAGGATTTATTTTATGATCTTGGGATTTATATGTTTTGTATGACGATATGATACTATGGATTTTTATGACTTGACTTGGATGAAAACATGTTTAAGAAAAGAAAAATTGTTTTGAAAATTTACGTTGTTACAATTTTAGACATCTATGATCATTTCAAATCCCATGGAACAAGCTTTCCTAATGAAGATGATGTTCCACGGTTGGATACTGGAAGTCATACTTCTCTTCCTCCACCTCCTCTAATTATTCTCCCTAACCCACAATTTCTTGAGTAGTTCGAGGTCACTCAAGCCCTGTAAGCAAGCAATGTCTATGTATGATCACATCTTGGAGATGAAGTCACATATTGACAAGATGGGAGAGTTTGGTGTTAAAGTCTTGAGAAATTTGGATGTTTAATCACTTTCTATGTCACATAGTGAGTTCCTTTGGGACTACTATGGAACAGACTATGACATGATCCTTAACGGTCTTATCTATTTTTCTTGGTGCTTCTAAATCCGCAATGATTTGGAGGAATAGTAAAGCAAATTTGATTAGAAGATCAACTTCCCAAACTTCCATTGACATTGACAATAGTAACATTGGAAATCCAGAAAAGCTTTCTCTTCCTAATGGAAAGGGATCGGCCATATTCAACTTGGTTGACAAAATGGTAAAGAGAAAGGCTAAGTTTGAGATAGCCCCATGTACCATTCCCAAAGTGTCCATACGTTTCTATTGCCAAAAGGAAGGGGTGTTGGTTGTGAAGCTGCCCTAACTACCTGAAAATTTTGAGAGAAGGTCAAATCAAAAAGCTTCACTCTGCTTCAGGTAAGTCTATTATCTAACTGTAACACCCCGTTTATTTCATAAATATATAGACGAAATTATTGTACGAATCGTAGCCGTAAAACTTTAATTATATAGCAGGGTATTGATTTTGGGAAGCCAAACGCCTTAAGTTGGATTATTCAAGGGTCAAAGTATAAATTTGAGATTTATTTTGTAAATATTTTATGAAAGCAGGGGCTAAAGAGTTAATTATGGACTTTATTTGAAATAATTGTTGAGGAGGGGGAGCATGGTAATTTTGAGGACTTAAGTTGAAGGGTTTTTGGTTGGCTGGGGTTAAAATGATAAAATTTGGACTTCATATGTAAAGGATTTCAAGGGGTAGGGTTTAAGTGGTAAATTGTAGACTTCCTTTGGAAAAATTATGGATGAGAGGGCCTAGAAGTGTCAAAACTATATCTAAGTTGTATGGGATACGGGTTAGAACTTGTCACCCTACTTTGTAGCCTCCATATATATACATCAAGTGCTGCTAACCCTAACCCTAATAACAGATCAGCTGCTACCATATCATCTCCACCCTCCCAGCTGTTACCTCCCTTCTCATTTAGCCACTTCGATCAATCGAGGCCATCGGCGGACCATATTGCTGGCGAAAGACATCTCCCGCGCCACTATTTCATTCCGACGACAAGCATGGCTGTAGCTGCTATTTCTGCTCTAAACAACCTTCCCCTCCTGTTACTTCTCCGCAGCTAGTGATCGGCGTTCGCTGCTGCTGTCTGTAGGCTTCTCAACACCGTTGACGTTTTCATCTGCCTCATGTCACTATGAAATGGTGGCTGAGTTGTGGTTTGTGATGTAGTTGCGTGGGTGTGTGTGTGGCTTCTTTCGACCAGAGATCATGAAGAACCATCACAGCCGTTGACCATGGTGGCTGCCGCAGATGACGATGTTGTTGCCACGAATGGCCGTTGGTGCCGCCCGTTTTCTGTGTTGTTGCCGTTGCCACCCACCACAGGTGGGTGTTGGGTTTATGTGTCCGTGAAAAACGATGTGGGTGCATGATTCTGCTTCAAGATCCGTGCGGTTTGCGTGTCTACTTGACTGGGAACCAAAAGAGATCACCACCACTACCGTGAGGTGGTGGCTGCCATCCCAAAAGCTGTTATTGTCGCCGCCTTGAGCCACCAGGTGGGTGGTTGGGGTGCATCTCGCAATCTGAAGCATGTATGTGTGTTGTGTATGGTGTTTGTTTGGCCATAAAATCGAGTATTACCACCATATGCCGCGGGCTGCCATTAGGTTGTTGTCTATATGTGATTGTAATAGTTTGTGTGTATGTGTGTGTTTATTTGAGATTTAGCATTGTAAAGTGTAATTACAAATTGGAATAATGAAAGGAGAACTGAAAACCACCACCGTGAGGTGGTGGCTGACGCCTCCTGCCGCCACCGGCCGCCGTGTTGGGTGGCGGTGTGCTTTGATGGTGTTTTGACTCGTTTGGATGGTTAGACAAGGGGACTAAGAAACCCTAATGGGTCCAGTGAAGCTTAATGGACCTAAAAGCCCAAACAGAAGACTAATGGGCATAGTGAAACCTTAATGAGTTTAATGAACCTTAATTAATCAAAAGACATATCAATTAGGCCTATTGGGCTAAGATGCGGTTGGAAACCCTAATTATGGTTCAGAAAACCCTAATATTGGGCTTATGGGCTTGGACCTATTCGGACCCACTTTTGGGCCTTTGTAATGGAATTGTGTGATTAAGCCCAATCACACCATATGACTTATTTATAGAATGATGGACTTAATGGATTAAGTCCTTAATAGGTTAAGTGAGAAACAATTAACCCTAATTGTCATTTTATGTGAAAACCCTAACTTCACTTGGGTTTATTGTTGTGCCTTTCTTTTAGGACTTGATGATTGGGTTATTAATGGGCCATCCAAGATCAAGAAAATGAACAAGAATAATTAATGGGCTTTGATGTAAGGCCCATATGAGGAGTTGGGCCTAATTTGGAAAATTAGGCCATAACTGGGCCACGGTTTGGGCCTTAATGATTATATGACATTGGGCCATTAGAAGGTCAAATGTTGGACTGGACTTTTGGTTTGGCCTTATGGTAAGACCTTATAAAGGTTTGGACCCAATTTGGAAAATTGGGCCATGTGTTCGGCTTTGATTCTTAGTTGACTTTGGGCCTATGGATTGGGTCGTGAGCTTGAATAAGCCAAGCTTCGGGTAATGTAGTAATTATCCAAGTATGTATTATGGTTATGTAGTGGAACCCAAATATTAATTGGGTCTTATTTTGGTTGACAGTTCGGGAATCTATCATCCAGCAGCTGGGGTTGAGTCTGCGGGACTTCAGCAGTGTGGCATTGTGTCTACGGGACTTTAGCAGTGTGAGGTGAGTTACCTTCCAGTAAGGGTGGGTCTAAGGCTACAATGTCGGCCCACCAACATGGGTAGTTGGTAGATAATTGACTTTGTGATAATTATCTTGGTATGCTCATGTGATATGCTTATAAGATATGCTTATGTGATATACTTATTTGATATGATATGTGTGTTTGTGGTAGTAGCAGGGAATAGTTTTTCCTTAGCTCGGTTGTTAGGACCGAAGGGTAGGTTAGTACCCTAGAGATGCCTAACTATATGATTATATCCTATTATTGTATGATCATGGTAGGGGTTAAATAGTCCCCGGTTACCGGTTGAAAGATATCGATGGCAGTTACCGGTTGAAAGATACCGATGGTAGTTACCAGTTGAAAGATACCGAAGGGGTATACATAACCCATGCAATGCTTATCTGTTTGTTTATGATATGTTAGTATGTAATCAACAAGTTTATGATGTTACTATGTGATCAGTATGTTTATGATATATTATCATGTGATAGTGGTAGGGGTGAAATAACCCCCGGATACCGATTGAAAGATACCGATGACAGTTACTGGTTGAAAGATATCGATGGTATTATGTGGTATGTGGTATGATGGGGGAACTCACTAAGCTTCGTGCTTACGGTTTACGGTTTTGGTTTCAGGTGCTTTGTTTTCAAAGGAAAGGAGTCGGCTTGATCGCAGCATATCACACTATGATTTCCGGACATGAGATCCTTGGAATTACACTCTGATATGGTTTTATGATATTATGTTTTATTATTGACACTTTGGTTTTGACATGAGACATTATTATTGACGGTTTTATTACATATGGTTTTATATTAACTTATCTAAAAATGAAATTTTTGGTTTTGAATTTTGGGACGTTACACTAACTCTCTTAAGTTCCTATTTGAAGGTTCTTAATACATTTTGTTATATAGCACGATCAAGCAAAGGGAAGGAAATTTAAATAAAGAGTATGTTAAATCTGATTACGAAGATGGATTTCAATCGCATGGTTTGAAGATGGGATTCTTGAGCTACTACTTAGGAGTTATGATAGATTGCTAGGAAATATGTAATGGCATAGTTTTCATTTAAAGCTACATTGTAAGGAAAATGTTTTTCTACATTTTATAAATAAATAAAATTTTGATTTTATTTTAGTTTATATTTCCTTGCAATGGCTTTTATTGAAAACTAATAGTTGTATGTTTCTAGCAATAATGGAAATGTGAATTTGATTCTTTCGTTTGTGGTAGTGTCATAATTTACCAAATAAGGAAAGATTCTCATCACTAAGTTTCAATTGGACCAAAACTTGAAATTTTGCAAGTTGTATAGTATAATGAGTGAGAATTTACATCTTTGGAAAAATTAACACTAATTCCTCGTTTACATGTATATGTGAATCAAGTGAAGGACTAAAGGGACTGAGTAGACTTTCTTATGTACTGGTCAAGTCCACCACAAAAGATAGATAAGACTATTCGTCATGATTTACTAAAGTTTAGTAAATATGGTTATACTTACAAGTTTAAGTATAATACTGAAGGATTGAAAAAGTTTTGATGTATGGCAGAACGAATAAGAAGAATCAAATTAGGTAGAAAGATAAGAGTTTCTCAAATCTGAAAAGATGGGAGAGTACTTTAGTATCATGTTTTATGATCATCTTAATGATTATGAAACCATATCACTCTTAATCCTCTAGGAACACCTTAGTGCATTCTTATGGCTAAGAAGAGGAGTCATGAATTGTTGAAATAGTTAAATCAAGAAGATGAGTCATACTTCGTTCCAAAACAATTCTTAGAGAACTACTCCAAGATTGTAATTTTAGTGACACATCTTAAAGAAAGTTTATTCACAGTTGTTAAATGTAAAAACAAAGTGTGTTCTACTCTTGTACATTTGAAATTGGTGAGTTGTGATGTTTTGGATAAAACAGAGATCATCTTAGGCCTATTGTATGAAGTGTTTGTCTTGATAAAGAATCCACACTATCTCTTGAATATTTGGCAAGGGAGTCTTATATGTCGGAGAACAGTGGGAGTATTAAAGATCTTGGAAAAGTTTCAAGATCTACCTGTAGTTTATCACTAGCACACAACTTGAGGTTTGTAACCTATCGTGTTGACATATTTCTATTTTTTGTGCCCATTCCAGTTAAAGTTGGCTTTGCATATGAGTTCTAAAAAGTTCTCCATTGTTTGCATAACTACTTGGAAGTAATGGCTGACCCTTGTGCTGCCAGGTGGCAAGAAGTTAAGATTACACAAGTTCAGTCCATATGAGTTTGAATTTGTCACTAACCTTGTCTTGTGATTATGGTTTTGACAAATCACATGGATATGAATACATACACCATAAATTCTAAGTGTCATAAGTTTTCTCTCCGATTCATGAAAATGATGGTGAGGAAACGCTTTCACTAAATAATTTTTAAGTAGATAGCAAGTGTGATATTTGCATTCTCAAAGTCGTTAGTGAAGCTTGTGTGGTTAACCGGCACACTAAAAATGACTTTTGAGGAATGGTAAGGTCTTAACAATTGAGACTATGATTATGGCATCCTTTCTATAAATTTCTGATTTGGACAAGGCAATCTCACATTGAAAGTTTAGACAATGCTAGACAATCAGCGTGAGTGGGTGACTCAATGTTATCTCAACATATGGTCTCGTTGATGAGATACTTAGAGATATTTAAGCACATACAACATGCTTCTATGGACAATATCTAGTCATAACTTACATAATTGTCTCAAGACATGCCACCGTCAAATCAAGAGAGGTACTATGATTTTTAAAAATAATGACCATACCATATTAAGCATATGTTTCAGCTTCGAAAATCGTTACTACTTGCTTTTCAATTTTTAGCTCAATTAGCTTGGTCAAACTTGATTGCTCCCCCTAAGCTTGTGATTCACCAAGAACTTTCGTTTCTTCTCATAAAGCATGAAATATTAGAACACATAGTTCACTGTCAAATAGTTCTAAAGTGGTGCAATGAAATTGAAAATCTTGAACTAAATATGTATTGACACATTACGTAGATCGTCACCAAGACCCACTAAAACCTATCAATTCTTAGCAAAAGGAACAATCATGTGATCTAACATCCATGTTATATCTTGTTCGACTGAAGATCAGTGCCAGAAACCAAAGAATTTTTAATGCACAATGAATACATAATTGTTAGGAGCTTTAGGGAGTAAATAAGTTCTGATCTTCATAGATTATTTGAACACCAGACACAACATTAAATTTGTCTCCAGAAGCAAAAAAGATTGACTCCATTTCAATACTTGCATGCTCCCTCTTATATTTCTATCACTTGAAACACCTTACTTGGAACACATGAACATACTTTTTTTTCGATTTTCAGAAAATAAATAAATAAAATAAATGTAAAAGAAAAAGATATAAATAAATTCAACAACAAGTAGCTGTTTAATTTAAACAAAAACTTATAATAAAAATATTTTTTATTTAACTAAAAAGAAGACTAATAAAAAAAAATTGGAAAAACTATTTTTTATACATATATTTAAGTAAAACTAACTAAAACCAAAAGAAAAACGATTTATTATTTTATTTTAAAATTAAAAGCAATCAAAGGAGTTGATTAATTTGGGCATTCCTCTTTAATTTCATAAATTGAAATTCCAAGTTATAAAACATCTTTAATGCATTTTCATGTAAAATAAAAAAATTGATTAGAAAGTCAAGAACCACGTGATATACTCTTTTATGCCCATGCCACATGTATATAAGACTTTTTCCTTCTAGCAACTTTTCTTTCTCTTTAGATAGGGAACACACATAGCTTGTATCACAATATAGATCTTGACAATATTGTTGGTGATTTTAGTGTCACCATGTCATTTTAAGTAACTGAAACTAACATGTGAGCTAAGGGGTTTCATGGTTTGTACTATAAGACATGTACGGGTTTGTGTGGAGTGAACGCATGTATAAAATCGAGTCAGAATCCGATTCGATGACTAGTCGGGGGTCCGGGGTTTCCAAAGGGCAGCGCCCCTTTGGCAGGGTCTAGGGGCAGAGCCCTCGCGGGGTTTGGGGCAGCGCCCTAAAACCTCACCAAATTTTGCATGTGGAACATAATGGAAAATTCAATTTCTTGAGGGTGATTATGGTAAAACTAACGAAATTCATTAGTTTTGGTAACCCTAATCCGAATTAATATTACTTGCTTTCAAAGCAAGTAATGACGACCCAACCCCAATGAAACCCTAATTGTGTTTAGTATATAAACAACTCTTCCTTTTCAGAAGACGGTTGTTCTTTAGCTCTCGTTTTTCATCACACATTCACAGAACCCTTTAGCATAATAGCTTACATTCTCTGTGCCTAGAAACGTAGGTGTTTACTTGGATTATCCTAGACTGAATTTCTTGTAACCCAGGCATGGGGTAGAAATATCAGTTCGGAAAGTGATATCACGATCCAAGCTGGTATCCAGATCCCCACCGCAAACCCTAAATTTCCCAACATTCGAACTGATATTTTCTATTTCTGGAGATGGGTGACTCAACCCGCGAGATGACCACTAAGTTTTCCAAGTTGGAGAAGTTTGAAGGTGTCGATTTCAGGCACTGGAAGAAAAAGATGCACTTCATGCTGACCACTCTAAAAGCAGCATACGTGTTGACTACTCCAAGACCAACAGAGCCTGAGGAAGATGTTGTTAAGACGGCTAAAGAGACAAGAAAGAGACAGAAGTGGGACAATCATGACTACATCTACAATGGTGACATTCTGAATGGTATGTCTGATGCTTTATTTGATATCCATAGTGAAGCCTTGTGTACTAAGGAGTTGTGGGATACTCTTGAACTGAAATACATTACTGAGGATGCTTCTAGCAAGAAGTTTTTGGTTAGTGACTTTAATAACTATAAGATGGAAGATTCAAGGTCTGTCACTGAACAGTACAATGAACTCCTTGGCATATATGGACAGTTTCAACTGCACAAAATGAATATGGATGAATCCATAGCTGTGTCCACTATCATTGACAAACTGCCTCCGTCGTGGAAAGACTTCAAACATAACTTGAAACATCAAAAGGAGGAACTGTCATTGGTTCAACTTGCTAGTCACATTCGTATTGAAGAATCTCTTCGTGCGAAGGAAAGTGACAAATCTGAAAAACCCAAAGGAAAAGTTAAACCTGGACAACCCTTAGTTCATATGGTTGAAAACAAACCAAGGAACCAGAACCACAAAGGACATGGAAAATGTAAGCAGGAACATGTCCCAAGAAACTCCAACAAAAAGAGAAAGGATCTGGTTTGTTGGAGGTGCAATCAGGTTGGACATTGCAAGCGTGGTTGTCGTGTGCATTTGGGCAACAATGGTGTTGGAAACAGTGGAGCCAATGGGAAGGTGAACGGGTCTTCGGCCCAAGTGAAACGAGGTTAGTTTTTGACTAACTTTGATAATTCTAATCAGAATTATGTTTATTATGTTTCATTTATCCCTGAATCATTCTATGTGCAGGATGATGATGTTTCTTGGTGCATCGACTCCGGAGCAACGAACCATGTATGCAAGGATAAACGAATGTTTGAAACATTAACTCCGCTTGAGGATGGCTTGGTGCTGAAAATGGGAGACGATTCTTTTATTCCTATTTGTGGTTTAGGTGTCGTGTGTCTTGAATTTACTTCTGGAAAGACATTAGGTTATTTGATGTTTTGTTTGTTCCCAAGATTCGCAAGAATCTTGTTAGCTCTTTGAATTCTAATGATTTTAACCAAGTTATTGAGTCGGATAAGTTTGTTTTGTCTAAGGGTGGAATGTTTGTTGGCTTTGGATATTTAAATAATAGAATGTTTCGTTTAAATATTGTTGACAAATTATTACCTGTTCAGAATTTTTCATTTGTATCTTCTGCTTCTAATGTTGATAAATCTATGCTTTGGCATGTAAGATTAGGTCATGTTAACTTTAGAAGGATGCATGAGATGTCAAAAGATGGATTAATTCCAGTCTTTGATATGACATCTGATAAATGTAAAACATGCATGCTTACAAAAGTGACAAAACAGCCATTTCCTAGTGTCACTAGAAATTCTGCTATTTTGGAGCTTGTATACAGTGACCTGTGTGATTTTCATTCCACTCCTTGTTTAGGGAATAAAAACTATTTAGTCACTTTTATAGATGACTGCACTCGGTTTTTCTATGTGTATTTGTTGCACTCTAAGGATGAAGCCTTAGATAAATTCAAAATATACAAAACCGAGGTGGAATTGCAATTGGGCATTCCGGTTAAATGTCTCAGGACTAATAGGGGAGGTGAATATATGGATCTCATATACTTCCAATCAGTGGGTATCATTCATGAGACCACGGCACCTTACACACCTCAACAGAATGGCATTGCTGAACGCAAAAATCGAGTTTTAAAGGAAATGGTAAACTCGATGTTGTCTTACTTGGGATTGAGTGAAGGATTTTGGGGAGAGGCAATGTTAACGGCCTACTATTTGTTAAATAGGGTACCAAATAAAAGAAATAAAACAGTCCCATATGAACTTTGGTTCAAGAAAAAACCGAATTTGAGTTATTTTCGGGTTTGGGGATGTCAGGCTGTTGAAAAACTTACCGAGCCCAAAAAGAAGAATTTGGGAGAACGTGGAATTGATTGCATATTCATACGATATGCTGAACATTCCAAGGCATATATGTTTTATGTAATAGAACCTAATGATTCGGTTTCAATTAACACTGTTATCGAATCGCGGGACGTAATTTTTGATGAGATGAGGTTTTCATCGATTCAAAGGCCTAAGGATATGACTTTTGATGCTAATAAAGAGCAAAATTCAGAAAGTCAAGATGGTGGTGTCGTGCAAGAACCACAAGATATTCATAGAAGAAAAAGAGGCCAAATTGCTAAGAATTTCGGATCTGACTTCCAACTGTATTTGGTGGAAGGTTCAAGGGATGAAATTAAGAGGCCATGGAGTCTCGGGCTAGTGCCTTTTGGAAGGAAGCGATTGATGATGAAATGTCATCAATTCTTGAGAACAATACATGGGTGTTGTCTAATTTGCCTCCGGGTTCTAAACCTCTTGGATGCAAATGGATTTTCAAAAAGAAAATGAATGTTCATGGGACCATTGACAAATTCAAGGCCCGGTTAGTCATTCAAGGTTTTAGACAAAAAGTCGATATTGACTATTTTGATACGTATGCTCCAGTTGCACGTATTTCTACTATTAGATTGTTGGTTGCCTTGGCAAGTATCCACAATCTGGTTATTCACCAAATGGATGTGAAAACAGCCTTTTTAA
Source organism: Lactuca saligna (assembly GCF_052625555.1). Classification (NCBI taxonomy): domain Eukaryota; kingdom Viridiplantae; phylum Streptophyta; class Magnoliopsida; order Asterales; family Asteraceae; genus Lactuca; species Lactuca saligna. The sequence continues at coordinate 169,925,702 of NC_136425.1, forward strand.
ATGGTGATCTTGACGAGGAAGTTTACATGAAACAACCAGGTGGTTTCATTATGCCCGGTAAAGAGCATATGGTTTGTAAACTTGTCAAATCTTTGTATGGGCTGAAACATGCGCCTAAACAATGGCATCAAAAATTTGATGAGGTGATTTTGTCTTTTGGTTTCAAAACAAACCAATGTGACAAATGTGTTTATAGTAGATTTGATGATGCTACTAGAGCTGGAGTGATCATTTGCTTATGTGTAGATGACATGTTGATTTTTGGCACCGACCAAAATCAAGTGGATGAAACAAAGAAATTGTTGTCATCCAAGTTTTCCATGAAAGATTTAGGAGAGGCTGATGTAATTCTTGGAATAAGAATTAAGAGGATGAACAAAGGATTGGTAATGACTCAAAGTCATTATATTGAGAAAATACTCAAGCGGTTTAATTTTACCGATTGTTCTCCTGTGAGTACTCCTATGGACCCAAGTGTGAAATTAATGACAAATAATGGTATTCCCATTTCACAGTTGGAATACTCTAAGGCTATTGGTAGCTTGATGTATGCCATGACAAGTACTAGACCTGATATTGCGTTTGTTGTGGGTAAGTTGAGCAGGTACACTAGCAATCCTAGTGCTCAACATTGGCAAGCAGTGAATAGAGTGTTTAAGTATCTCAAGGGAACCATGAATTATGGTTTGAGTTACTTAGGGAGTCCTTCGGTTTTAGAAGGTCATTCAGATGCAAGTTGGATTACCAACATGGAGGACCATTCCTCAACTTCTGGTTGGGTATTCTTGCTTGGGGGAGGTGCCATTTCTTGGGCTTCCAAGAAGCAATCTTGCATTACAAACTCGACAATGGAATCTGAGTTTGTTGCGTTAGCAGCTGCTGATAAAGAAGCAGAGTGGCTAAGGAATTTAGTCTATGAGATTCCTTCGTGGTCTAAACCGATAACACTTATTTCTATCCTTTGTGATAGTGTTGCCGCTTTGGCTAAGGCATATAGCCAGGTTTATAATGGCAAGTCTAGACACCTAGGTGTTAGACATAGTATGATTATAGAACTAATCATGAATGGTGTGATTTCGGTTGAGTTTGTGAAGTCGCAACATAATTTGGCAGATCACTTGACTAAAGGTCTGACAAGAGACTTAGTGCACAAGTCTGTGATCAGGATGGGATTAAAGTCCATTTAATTCTATAATGATGAGACACCCAATTCCCTCCTAATATAATGTTAGGAGTTGAATTCAATGTGGAAAGCTCATATTTATAGATTGGAACACATGAAGTATTCATCCCAGGTAGTGTTCGGTTCTGCAAGTTAGCCAGGTTGAAGTTTAACTTCTTAATAATTTCTTTGATAAATGTATGTGCAAATATATGGAAAGGAGTTACCTACGTGATTATGAAGTGTAGCCGCATTTCAAGAGGTTGTGGACTTGACCTTGATACATCATGAGAGGATTGGGACACACGGCTTTATGATAGTGTCAAGTTGTATTATGCTAGAAATTCAATAAACTAGTATGTATTTTACTTTCTGGTATTTAAATGGGTTGATGGGTTAGAACACCCTGATTCTCGAGTATTTGCAATTGTATGATACTAAGTGGAAATTCAATCGTTACGATAATTTCATTATGTACTAGTTTGGTTTGTTGGTGATAAGGTTATGTTTGTTCAAGGTTTACACTAAAATGGGTGAGGATTGTTGGTGATTTTAGTGTCACCATGTCATTTTAAGTAACTGGAACTAACATTGTGAGCTAATGGGCTTCATGGTTTGTACTCTAAGACATGTACGAGATTGTGTGGAGTGCACGCATGTATAAGATCGAGTCAAAAACCGGTTCTACGGCTAGTCGGGGGTCCGGGGGCAGCTCCCACGGGTCCAGGGTTTCCAAAGGAGCAGCACCCCTAGCGGGGTCCAAGGGGCAGAGCCCCCACGGGGTTTGGGGCAGCGCCCCAAAACCTCACCGAATTTTACATGTGGGAACATAATGGAAAATTCAATTTCTTGAGGGTGATTATGGTAAAACTAACGAAATTCATTAGTTTTGGTAACCCTAATCCGAATTAATATTACTTGCTTTCAAAGCAAGTAATGACGACCCAACCCTAATGAAACCCTAATCGTGTTTAGTATATAAACAACTCTTCCTTTTCAGAAGACGGTTGTTCTTTAGCTCTCGTTTTTCATCACACATTCACAGAACCCTTTAGCATAATAGTTTACGTTCTCTGTGCCTAGAAACGTAGGTGTCCGTTTGGATTATCCTAGACTGAATTTCTTGTAACCCATGCATAGGGTAGAAAATCAGTTCGGAAAGTGATATCATGATCCAAGCTGGTATCCAGATCTCCACCGCAAACCCTAAATTTCCCAACATATACTTATACCTAAAACCTTAAGCATGCTATCTTTTTTTATTCTTTTTTCAATTATACCCCTGCTGCATCATTTTCTACCGTTCATTTCTTTTCAGACCTGCAGAAATTCAAAGATCAAAAATAAGTTGTGCTCTCAACATCAGTTTTTCTTCTAAACCATCATCAATCATCAACAGCTTTTGCTTTGACTTTCAGACCAGCTGCGAGCACCTCAAGACTTAGGTTTTAATGTTCTTTATCCTTTTAACTGTGACACTTCACAAGTAAATAAATACAACTTACATCCTAATCATCCCTTGTATCAGTGTGTAGATCTAATTACAAAGAAGCCCATGCTTTCCATGCAGTATTTACCCATACAAAACTTACAAAAGTGCTCTTGTCTTTATATCTCCCAACACCCATGTGACTTAAACTTTTAATAACATCTTGTAATTTCACAAAAAAAAAAAAAGAAGACAATAGCGACTCTTTTCTTTTAGCATGATGTGCTCTCTTTCCTGTAATTCTGAGATCGATGGGATATATGACTTGTTTTATTGTATAGTGTGTCCACCTAAGTGAAAGACGAGACCTATTATATTTGTGTACCTGTAGTAGTCCATTAAAAAAATAAATAAATAAATAAATCTTATGTCACAAGGTTAACAGGAGCAATATTATGAAATACCCCAGAGTAAGTATTCGATAACCAATAGATAAACACCTTTTGTGTCGATGTCGATATCGACTTTTCAACTAGTTGAAGGTCAACACCAGCCATCACTCTCATTCTTCGAACACGCCCTAGGAGTATCAGACTATGAAACTACATGATGGATAAACAAGAACTCCTTATCTCTTTATGCAACAAATGATAGGGGACTACTCATAGTTCCTTTTTAGATTGAATCTCATCTGTTCTACGTATCAGCCTCCATTACATTTCTTGAAACATGGATACTTGTGTCGGTTTACTCCACCTTGGAGATTGAGTAAACCGGTTGTTAGGAATTGCCTAAAAAACGTCCATGTGAAAGACAGACGAAGAACCCACTAAAGTCTTTGGGAACACCTACCAACAAAAACATCTGGCACTTTTTTTTTCTTAAAAAAATGAGCATTTTCATTGACCAAAGAGAATCGAGATGAGTTACCTTTGACAGTCTTTCCATGCCATTTTCTTTTAAAGAGACGATGAAAAGAATTTCTTGACGCAGCGTAAGTCTTGTTGCAACGAAAACTTATTAGAACTGTTCAAAGAAAATAACAACAGTGCCCTTTTCCATGACTCCACATGATATTTTCGTTTGTCACTTTCAACATTTTCCTCCAAACACGTGACTATTGCAAAAGAAGGTGCTGACCCCAAGACTTGTAGTGACGTTACCAAATTGTCCCTGTTGTGAGGTACCACCGGAATATAGCTTTTGACCCTTTGTTTTAGTTCATGTTTTTCCATTGACATAACTATAAACAAACGATCCACATATACAGCTATCCTTCAAACAATGTCTTGATCACCAACCTTCACATTTTTTGAAGTGTAGAGCCAATGTGTAGACAACTTTGAAGACACGTCATGATTCACAGTCAAATATACCGCAGTAGTGTTGATTCCATACTCATCTTGTTTCACTTAGCCAACTAAGGCCTGATCCTTGTCCAAGACTTCACATACAAATGTACAAATTGTATATGCAGAGATAACTTTTTTAATACGACATGAAACATACTAACACATACTAGCAGGTCCTTGACCAAAAGAGTTGAAAAAGAATTGTCCTATATTCTACAAAACCTTTCAAAACAAAACTTATAGAAATCTATTTAACATTAGAAAAATAGAAAATATATAGAAACACTTTTTCATACTTTTTGCTGAATGAGAGAGACATTAAAATATGAAGTTTGAAAATTCGGAGTCTCATGTATCATCATATTTTACTAAAAGACTTAGGAACCCATTTGAGAACGAGCTTTGAAACATACGTCGTAACTTCCGAATTCCTTAGACTAGATGAAGAAATGTTAGTTCCACAACTCTAAACCCCCATTTCTTTTTGTAACGTACTTCAACAACCTTTCCAAGACACTTCATATTCCATTTTTTTTGTCTGAGTTCTTTACATGGCTTTGTTTCAGGTTGTGAAGACAATTTTTTGGTAACCCACACTTGCTTCAACTTCCTTGGATCTAGTGATGACTTATCTGGAACCCACATCTTCTTTGGCTTAGTGTGATTCAACTTCCTTTTCTTTTCGAATGATGCTCTATAAGGAGAGTTATTGAACCAACAACATATAATAGAAAACTTACCAGCTTGAGATCGCTTGTCAGTGTCAAGAGTCTAGTCAGCTTGATCAAACTTATCAGTGTGAACTGATTTGTCAGTGTGTAAGGTCTTAACAATGCGATACTTCTTGGTAGTGCAAACTTTCTCAGGTTGAAGCTTGTCAGTGTGAACAGCTTGTGATTTCTCAGCGTGAAGCTTGTTGGTGCAAGAACGGATGTGATGTTCATCAGTGTGAAAAATAGGGCTTCTTGAAGATGAACATTCTTTTGGTACTTTCTTCTTCACACCATTTTCTTTAATCTTCTCATTCAAATATAATATTTCTTTCTTACTTTCAGTCAGTTCCTTCTTCAACACTTCAATATCTTCTTGATTTTGATTGGTGATTTTGTCTTTCCGATCAAGTTCAGCAATGAAAAACATAGATAGAGGAGCCTTTGGATCATATATTAGATCTGAAAAACATGATAAAGGGCTTGCATCGCCTGCTCTTGTATTTTTTTTGAACTATTATGTTTTTCTTCATCATCAAGAACACATGTATCTTTGTTTATTCTTCCACTTAAGTATTGTTCTCTCATCTTAGAAACATTATAAGGACCAAACATACATGAATTAATCATAAAGTACCATAGATAGGGAAAAATACCACACTTTCTCATCTCTGATTCTAAAATATTCTGCATATCTGGACGATTTCTTCTTCTTCTTCTCCTTCTGATTTTCTAGTTTCTAAATAGTGAATAAACTTATGAATCTTCAACAGATCCTATAATGAATGTTTTAGCCCGCTCTGATACCAATTGAAATTCTCAAACCCTTTGTAGATTCGTAAATCGAATAAAAACAAGAAGAGCAATAAATAACAATGAAGAAAACAGAAGTATCACCAAATTGTTCTTTCACCAAGAAAGGGTTTTGTTTTCATCAAGAAAATGGGTTGTCACAAAGACGGTCATAAAGACATTCACTGCATTAGGGTTTCATCGTAATGTTAAAGCTTATCTCTCAAAAGCTTATCAGAACATCAACTTCAGCATCAGGGAGATAAACTTCAACTTTAGTCATCAACATCAGGATCAAGCTCACCAGCTTCACTTCAACAGATAGTGAATGACCATCAGTGAGTATCATCAGCGTATCATTTGATCAATGTGTCATCAATGTATAACTATCAGCGTTTGGACACATTGATCAGTCTTTAGTAGATTATTTCTTCATGCCTTTGGTGCTGATAGAGTCTTTAGGGTCTTTTAGTCATCATGGGATGTTTTTCAGTCTTCGACATATGAGCTTTCATCAGCATATCTTCAGATTAACTAACTATAACTATAGTGTATCTGTTTTGCATCATCAAATCATTACAATTGAGTGACCCAACAAAACTAGTTAGTATATAAATTGCATGCATAACTAATTAAAAAGGATATTATGCCTTGTTATTTCTATTTGAGATGTTTTTTTATTTATTAGACATTTAATTATGTGTGCATATCCTTATGGTGTGTTAGAAGGGTTGTTAGTTAATCACAACATGTCGATCATATTTATAAACATTTATGTGGCTCAAGATATGATTACAAAGAGGATAATTTGTAATTCATTTGTGACTCTTCTTAACCAATGAACGGTTAAGTATGTTATTTACATGTATATTTAGAGCTCTGTGTTAATTCAGAGTGGTCTATGTCGATATTTTATCATGAATCTATATACTCATTTAACGATTTCATTACAAACATCGGTCATTTAGTATTTCTATGGGGTCAATTGTTAACTTGTGTAAATGAGGAATAAGAACAAACTAAAATGAGTAAACTTTGAAATTTTTTACTCTTCAATAAGGTGATAGAAAGGTTCCTAAATATTTTGATTTCATTTTGGATTGATAATGGTGTTATCATGTCTATTCTTCTTAAAAATAAGGTTACCAAATATTTTCTAACCCCCCCCCCCCCCTTCAAACTCTTCCAGTCTTAGGTTTCAATAGACATGTTAGAGTATTTGTTTTGGCATGTTGGACTGAAATTGAAAATGTTACATACATGGTTGGTTTCCAAAAGAAGACTCGAGTTCTAAAGAAATACTTAAAACAATGGATTTCAAGAAAGAAGAAGATTCAAGGAAGAAAAAAGGGTTGTGTTGGGTTTGGAGCACTACAACAATCCTATGGTGCATATGCAACCCTAAATGCTTTGGATCTATGTTTTCTCTAATTATACATGTATTTTTCTTTTCCAAATCATTCTCCCTATCTAGCATACAATTGAAGCTATATAACATAAAACTTTGGTTTGGATGCTTACCTCTTGAGTAGGGTAGAGTTCTTGACCTTTTAAAGCATAAGCACCTCAAGTGTTATGCCTCTAATGGTTTACAAACACCAATATGCAAGATGAGGCTTTTAGAGACTAAGTTACTTGACTCCAATGAGGGTGTAGCTGATTTTGGCTTAGGGAGGTTCTATTTATAATGTGACAAATGCTAGGGTTACACTTTGTAAACCCTAATAACCCATGACTTTCCATATTCTCATGCTCCATGGGTTTAACCTCCATGGACTATCAACGGATTAGTTTATTGGTTTTGCCCAACTATAATGTCATGGATCATTAGCCCACATTACAAGAATCATTTATTTACATAATCAATCCCCATATATTTAATTAATCTCTTTTGATCACAAAATTAACTTCAAATTAATTCTTGATCAATACTAATTAAATAATATTAACATATTAAAGTTGTAATATATTAATAAATTAAAAATAACCTTATTCTCAAAAATCCATATTATCAAATTGCACTAGTGAAGGCAACCCAAAAGAACCATGCTACTATCGGTTCAAGTACATCCCAGTTATAGTTATGGGCTTAGACACCAAATCCAACAGTATCCCACTTGGATAAGTCTAATAACTATATCTGCCAATGTGACTTCAGGATCCGACTTAGCAGTCATATGCTTTCAAAATCCATTGTCAACTCTGACCCAGTCGGTGACACATCCTTTAGATAAGGGATCATATAATCCTCTATTCTCAAGATATCAGCTGGAAAAATACATGGAACAAGGTCATACTTATTTTCCATCAGTTTGTTTCCCGATTTCCGATTCGTCTGCCATAGAACATAACTGAACACATCAATTTAGTTATGACTGGTCCCAGCACATTATCGTCTCATGATTGCTGATGATAAATTCCATGAAGTGATTCAAGTGAGCGCAGTTTGATCCAATACTCAAATCTTATTTTAGAAGTACTCATGAATGGTGTAGCAAACTTGCTGCTATGCCTAAATCCTTAGACAATCCTACAAACCAACTCATGACAATCTTCTTTCATACCTACGTCCAAAGTATGATCGACTGTGGATAGTTTGAATAAATCTTATTATTTTGGAAGTTAAAACATGCGAAGTGAAACAATAGTATATAATGGACACAAGACAATAACTTTACTTGTAAATGAAACTCATTTTATTTAAACATCAAATGTCAATTACAATTTAGCTATTACAAGTTTCGGTTTATCTAATCACTAAAACTAATATTGTCCTTTAGCCCAATTCCCCTCGCATGCTGCAAATGCTTAAACCTGGTCAGTCCCTTTGTAAGGGATCTGTTGGGTTGTTCTCTGACGATATCCTCTTCACCACGAGGTGCCCTTATTCTACTTGATGTCATATGAATTGGTACTTTCTGTCGATATGTCTCGATCTTCCATGATCTCTCGATTCCTTGGTTAAGAAAACCGCTCCTTCGTTATCGTAGATATTTCCACATGCTCTTTTATGGATGGAATAACTCTAAGGTTTCCGATGAATTTTTTCAACCATATCGCCTCCTTCGTTTCTTCGCTTGCTAATATATACTTTGATTCACACATTGAATCAGCTACAGTCTCCTGCTTGGAACTTTTCCATGTCACTGCTCCTCCATTCAGGGTAAATATCCAGCCAGAATGAGAGCAAAAATTATCTCTGTTGGTCTAAAAGTGTGTCGCTATATCCTGTTACTCTCAAGTCATCACTCCCACCGAAGGTAAGGACCCAGTCATTAATCCTCCGCATGTACTGAAGAATATTCTTAACAGCGGTCCAATGGGCTTTACCAGGGTTCCCTTGATATCTACTGACCATGCTCAAAGTAAATGCCACTCAGGGCGAGTACAAGTCATAGCATACTTGATCGAACCAAATACAGAAGCATATGGTATATGACTCATTTTTGCTATCTCAGCCTTTGTACTCGGACTCAGAGTCTTACTCCGTTTGGTATTTCCTTGGATAGGTAAGTCACCTTTCTTGAAGTTCTCCATGCTTAAACGTTTCAACACCTTGTCCAAGTGGGTACTTTGACTAAGTCCTATTAGTCTTTTACTTTTGCTTCTCAATATCCTTATCACTAGGATATAGGCAGCTTCTCTGAGGTCCTTCATATCAAAACACTTCCCAAGCCAGGACTTAACCTCCTGTAACATTGGGATTTCATTTCCTATGAGCAGTATGTCATCGACATACAATACCAGAAAGCTCACTATACTCCCACTAGCTTTAACATAAACACAGGATTCATCTTCTCTTCTCGAAAATCTGAACCCTTTGACTTTCTCATCGAAAAAAAGATTCCATATACGATATGCTTGTTTCAATCCATATATGGATTTCTCAAGCTTACACACTCTATTAGGGCACTTTGCATTGACAAAACCCTCTGGCTGACTCATATAAACATTTTAAGCCAACTTTCCATTAAAGAAAGCGGTTGTGACATCCATTTTCCATATTTCATATTCATGAAATGCAACTATGGCTAGCTTAACCCTTATAGAATTAATGTTCGCTACTACTGAGAAGGTCTCACCATAGTCAACTCCCGGAGTTTGAGTAAAGCCCTTCGTAACCAGTCGTGCCTTATATGTGTGTACATTCCATCCATGTTGATTTTCTTCTTGAAGATCTATTTGAATCCGACTGTCTTATGACCCGATACATTGTCAACCAAGTTCCAAACTTGATTGTCATACATGGAATGAATCTCGCTTTCCATAGCCTATTTCCATTTAGCAGACTCAGGGCCTTTCATTGCTTCCAAGTAGTTATTAGGTTCATCCATATTTATCAATGTGTTATCACTGATAAATGTGTCACCCTCAGATGTTATATGAAATCCATATAACACAGGTGGAACACTAACTCTACTGGAATGCCTCGGAGGTAGGGACTTGTGAATTGGTTCAATAGGAGTTTCCTCCTTGGCTTGAGGGCTAGTGTTTGAGGTTCCTTTATCACTTAACTCTTGAAGCTCTTCAAGGTAAATCTACGTCCCACTGTTCCCTTGGCATATAAGTTATCTCTCACGAAAGACTCATCTCCTTGCAATGAAGAAAACATTGTCACTCAGTCTATAAAAGAGATATCCAAGGACTTATATGGGTAGTCGATGAAAATACATCGCTCACACTGAGGTTCGAGCTTGTGGTGAGTCTCGCATCTCACGAAAACCTCGCAACCACAAACTTTAATGTGGTCTAACGAGGGAACCTTCCCTATCCACATCTCGTGAGGTGTTTTGGAAACCTTTTTGGTAGGGACTAGATTAAGGATATGGGTGACAGATTGTAAGGCATACCCCCAGAATGAGATAGGTAATGAAGCTCGACTCATCATGTAAAGAACCATATTTAGCAAGGTTCTATTGCACCTCTCAACCACACCATTAAGCTGTGGTGTCCTAGGTGGCGTCAATTGTGAAACAATTCCACATTCCCTAAGATAGTCAAAGAACTCAATACTAAGATACTCTCCTCTTCAACCAGATCACATCATCTTTATCTTCTTGCCCAATTGATTATCCACTTCTTACTTAAACTCTTTGAACTTTTCAAAAGTTCTTGACTTATGCTTGATTAAGTAAATATAACCATACCTACTGTAGTCATCAGTAAAAGTTACATAGATGTGATTAACATCCCTTGTGGCGGTTCTAAATGGTGCACACACATCAGTGTGTATGAGATCTAACAAACCCTCACCCTTTTAACAAGTAATAGTGAATGTTGACTTGGTCATCTTTCCAAGTAAACAAGATTCGCAAGTGTCATCCGACCTTAAGTCGAATGACTCCAAAACTCAATCCTATTTGAGTTAGGTTGTGCACTTCTTGTTTACATGTCCAAGACGACAATGCCACAAGCATGCTTTATCCAAATCATTAGAATAATCAATGTGTAACACATTATTTCCTAGGTTATCTACAACATTCACAGTTTCATGTACAACATTGCAAGGTAATGCTTCAAAATAAAATACAACATTATAATAAGCATTAATACCACCAATTTCATTATTAAAAGAAAATGTAAAACCTTGTTTGTACAAACTGTGAAAGGAAGTAATATTTATTACCATATCGGTGGAGTAACAACAATTATTCAAATCTAAATCTAAACCATTACTAAGAAATAAAGAATAAATTCTAATCTTTGTCACAAGCGACATTTTCCTATTTCCCATGATTAAGTTTATCTTCCCGTGCTCCAAATCCCTACTTCTTTTAAGTCCCTACAAATCAGAACAAATGTGAAATCCACAACCTGTATCCAAGACCCAAGAATTAACATGTGATGAGTTATTATACTGAATAGTGTAAATACCTACAAAGGAGGGCTTGATCTTACCATCTGTTATGTCCTACAAGTACTTGGGGTAGCTTCGTTTCTAGTGCCCTTTTTCATGACAATGGAAGCAATCAACATCCGTCAGATTGGAAGAGGGATTAGCAAAGCCAACTTTGGTTCCACTAGAAGAGGATCCATCAAGATACTTTCCCTTGCTGCTCTTGGAGGGAGCCTTCCTCTTCTTTCCCTTTCCATTCCTATTACTAGAACAGGGGTGGAAGTAGTAGTAGGAGTAGACACAACCAACTTGCCTTTAAGGTTGCTTTTTATAGTCCTTAAAAGGCCTTGAAGCTTACTAAGAGTGACATCCTCCGTGCTCATATGATAAGTCATACAAAACTAATCATAACAATAGGGTAAAGATATAGAATAATATCTATGGCCAACTCTTCATCAAAATTAACATTAAATTTAAGCAAGTGGTCTGTGAATCTTTGCATCTTTTGCATGTGGGTCGTGATGGGTTCAACATCCTTCAATTTGGTTGTGATCATGGAGGCAATGATCACATACCTCTCCTACCGAGCACTTTGATGGTATCTTTCCATCAAATAATCATGATACATTTCATAAGGATAGTAGTGATGGGTTTTAGGCATAAGAATAATCATATGTGCTCATACAAACCCTAATGCTTAGATCTAGGTTTCTCTATTGTACATGCAATGAATCCAAGACTTGCGAACCCTAATGTAGCATACATAATTTCAAAATTAGCTAATAATATCAGATCTAGATGTTTACCTCTTCAAATAGTGGCTTGAATCTTCTTCTCTTGAGCTTAGAGTCACAATTGTAACTCCTCTAATGGATAACAAACACCACAAGCAAGAAGGAAACTTTGAGAGAGGAGGGAGGATGCTAATTTTTGGCGCTAGGGTTTCCCATGGAAGCAAGTGGGCGAATATTGAAGCCTTGGGGTCTTATTTATAGTGCAAGCTGCTAGGGTTTCAGTCTAAACCCTAATGGATAACTTAGCCACCAAGCAGCCCAAGGAACCTTCTGGAATAATGCCCTTGGACGAAAATATGATGATCTTTCATCATAATTTCATTCCCCCTTAGTCTATTAGGATTCCTAGCCTTAATTAATCTCTTTTAGTCATCAAATTAATTCCTAATTAATTTATGACCAATACTAATTAAATAAATATGATTTCTCCTTTAATATATTATTCTTATAATATATTAACAAATCATAATATCATCTCTCTCTTCTCAAATTACCTTGTCAAGTTGTTTCGGTGAAGGCAATCCAAAATGACCATGCACAATCGGGTCAAGTACATTCCAAATATAGTTACGGACTTAAACACTAATCCAACAGTCTCCCACTTGAATAAGTCTAATAATTATACGACCATTTTAGAAATACTTAATGTGTACTCTCTTCCGCAATCATAATGTAAAGTTATAACTAAGTGATCATTTTGCTTTTTCTGATCATGATTTAAACTTTTTGAAATACTTAAATGTATGTGACGTTTCTTTCGGAAATAAACACATGTTTTCTTATTGAATTTATCAATAAACATATGTGTGCATATATTTCCTCAAATAGAAGTAGCCCTCAAAGATCGACAAGCATGATCATGAGGAAACGAGTTTCTATAATTCTTTCATAAAGCGCAATCTTCATATATCTAGTTATTCTTATATATGTGGGGCATTGCATGTAGCCATGTACCATATTCTTACACATGTTAGACAAACGAACCAAATCTCACATTATTGTACCTGAAGTGCCATAACTCAAATTTATCACTTATCGACATATTGAAGGATTTGATCATGAAATATAATATAATATTATATTCCATTATGACTTTGCAAACACAAAGTTGAAGCATAAAAATAAACAATTTGAAATAGAGATGAAACAGTTGTGTGAGACAAATCAAAAACAAATCTAACATGTTTTCCAAACCGTCAAACATGATATAACATGAAGGAATTTTTTATTACTACATGAAATATTCGACTGGAAAGTAAATGTTTAAAGACGTTTTTTTTTCTAGAATGCCATGTGGATGATCTAATGGAAGCAAAGTCTTGAGGAGTACGACTTGTTACGCGATACAAGTCGCCCATGTTGTCGTGTGAAGGAGGATTTTCCTAGTTTTAAAGTCTTTTACCAAACATATAAAAAAAATCAATGGAAAATTGATTGTTACGGATAAATTTACACACAAAAATGAGATTTCTTATGAGTTGTGGTGCAATAATGGCATTTTTAATGACAATGTATGAAAAGGATTTTGAGTGAGAGTGGTGTGTTTGGAATGAGCTGATATTAGGAATTTGAGATCCATCACAGACCAAAACCGAAGATAAATTGCACTTATCAATAAAAGTTTTTGAGTATACCTTTTGTTGGCGCGGAGATGAGTGGCAGCATCGGAATCCATGTAGCAATCGGCTATGCCGGGGTCGTTGAGACTCATGGAGGTAAAAACCTGTGCTAGAGAAGTCTATTGGTCATTGGGTTGAGGCATTGGGAACCACTGACAAGGTGATAGGTGATGAAGCCATTTGTCCAGCGAAGAAAGCATGCAGCTACTGTGGAGATGAGAAATTGGAAGCCACTAATTTTGCTGGTGTGTGTGGGCCAAAGGTTGCATGTGGGCCGAAGATCGCATGTGGGACGATGAGTTTGTTTAAGCCCTGATTTGATTGGTTTACATTGAGAACAATAGGTGAAGACGCATGATCAATGTGAACTATTTGTCCGGATCGCTGATCTTGGTGTTCCATTTGTTGTTCTTCGAGTAATATGATGGACCTACTGTCCAAGAAGGTAGGAAGAGGAGTCTTGTGTCGGATCATAAGTTCATAATGGTCACGAAATCGAATTTTGTTGAAAGCCCATTGATGTTTTCTGGCACCATGGCATCAATTTCGTAGAGAAAATATTTTTATGGCTCTTCAAAATCCCTTGTTAGCTCTTACACGTATAACACCATTTCCTCGAACCGAGTGCTTTCTTTCATCGCTAGTTCAAACTTCACTTTGAAGGGTTCCATCCAACGCTACAAACATTACTTTGTTTCATGTCATGTGATTACTGCATACATTATCAATATAGAATGCTGATGTTTCTGGTGTTTACACTTACCACAAAACAGAAATCAAGATGATTCTGTAAGAGAGTTAGCAATGTCAGAATAAGAGAATAATCTTGTTAAATGTAAAAAGATACAACATGATGTGATGCTTGTAGAAATTAATGTTTAACTCAACCTTAAGCGTTCTATATTGATAATGTATGTTAAATGTAAAAAGATACTATGATAATGCACATATCAGGTAAACAGGGAAGTTTTTTGGAAGCTTACCAGAAAAGACCGTTTATATATCCACATATGATGTATGACATTCAACATCATTTAAAAAACATTAAAGATCAAACCAAAGTTAGTGAAACTATTTATAGTCTTGCTTTCACATCTTGGCGAGCACAAATAATTTAAAGAGCATATTTTTAATCTGCTACTAACTGTGGCCTTCTTCATGTAAATCTGAACAAAATTAAAATGTATATCCGTCATATTAAACTATAGATCTGAATAAATTTCATTTAATCTAAATATTTTTACATATAATTAAAAATAATTGAGAACACAAATGTGATTAAAGATAATCAATTTCTTTTTGGTTGTGACTATGTGGAATGGGGTCGTTAATCGCCGTTTTTGTCGACGTCGCCCTCCCATAATGCCGTGGTAACGGCGGAAACACCACCCCTACCCATTGTGTTGTCACCCGTTGCAACGTTAACGACTCATGACGGTTGCAAATTGTCAAAAAGGAAATAAAACAAATATATATATATATATATATATATATATATATATATATATATATATATATATATATATATATATATATATATATATATATATGTATTTCACTTTCACATACAAATACTCATATATACCAAACAAAAAAAAAGCTACGCCATTCTCTCATTCTATTTACACAAAAAAAAAATCAATCATTTATTTCAACCAGGTATGGAGCAAAACTCGAACACCAGTACACCAAACACAAACACATTCATTCTGATGGGGTTCACACAATACAATAGCTATATGAATCTCCTCAACTCTTAAAACCCATCACAAATATTATTTTAAGGAAACTATTTTAATCCCAGTTCACCCCAACGTAATTTCCTACATCGCCCTACATGAACAAAACTCAAACCTACAACAAACATTTTCAATACAAACTCACATCCGTCATGAGAAACAAATTCAGAGG
The DNA here is from genome assembly GCF_052625555.1 of Lactuca saligna. NCBI lineage: Eukaryota > Viridiplantae > Streptophyta > Magnoliopsida > Asterales > Asteraceae > Lactuca > Lactuca saligna. The sequence goes on from NC_136425.1 coordinate 169,941,307, forward strand.
TTGGAGAAAGAGGTACGTCACAAATATGCAATGAATATGGTCATGCAAGAAGTACTTATCAAGGTCATCCGTGCAGCTCAACATCATCTGGATATTCCAAACTACAAGTTTGATGAAATGCTCCTCATTCTCGACAAAACTCTAGCTTAAGCTCCAACTGCTGAAGCATATGATTCGTTTTCCAGGTAAATCAACATGAGCTTTCAACAAGTCTTTGAACGTTTAAGAGAGCTCAAGTCAAATCCATTACTTGCATCGGATGCAAGGTAATCCCATGCAAGAGGGGGAGAACAACATATGGGAGAACAACTGAGAAAACAACAGACAGTACAATGGGAACCAATCTCGGATTTTGCTCTACAAGATGAAGATTCTGATAAAGAAGTTGTGGATTTAGATACTTCTAAAGCTGATGATGATGAAAATGATTGTATGGATCATGCAATTCTTGGACTTCAAGCTATCAAGGAACAACCTTCCAAAGTCTTTTTGGAAGCAAAGAATATGAAACGGTCCTCAATCGTTTGGCCATCATCTTTGTCCGAAGCATTCAAAAGGAGTTGAGACATGGTGAAGGTCAAAACCAAGCTAACAAATGCCTTTCAAGCCACTCAACCAATGTATCCTCCAATTCCTACTCTGAGAATTGTCCAAATCGATAGAGGTTCTTCCATCAGGAAACCTGATGAGATACCTACAGAGCCTTTGCTCCCACCTCCATCTGAGTTGTTCATTAATCAACCTGGCCAACAAATCATTTCCTCCATCCCATATCAAGTTGATCAATCAATAGACAAAGGCAACCAAATAGCCACTGGTTCAGACAGCCCAATGAAGTCATTCAAAAAGTGTGAAGGTTGGTCAAAAGAACAGTTATAGCAAGCACTAGAAGAAAGCATTCATATTCAAGCACTCAAAGACAATCTAAATCCAATGTTGTGCATTTCTCCTCTCTTCCGAGATGGGATTATTCATGGCATACACATGGTGCCCTTTATGTACTTTGATCTTCCAACACACGATGTTGATCAACTTGACCTACCAATATCTCCTCATGGACGCTATTACATCAAGTTCGCACCCCATCATCCATCTGATGATCCTCAAATCATTATATGAACTGAGCGGGTGAGATTGAGAACCTTCTATTCTACCAACGCACGACCCCAAAAGGAAGTGTGGTCCCGGAAGAGAATTACCAAAATAGTTGGTCATGGTAGAAAGGTCCAAGGCAAATTTGTTCTTGACTATCTTCTATATAGATACTTCATATCTCAGAACAAGCAATCCACTATCACTATCTCTAATGCAAATTTTCCCTAAATGAATCCAAACGACATTCTTGTTATAGTTTCTCATCTCCGAGATCACCAAACAAACAAATCAAGCATTGGAGCTTATAACTCCGCTATCAACTTTATAAAGGACTACCTTGCTGAATTATATAAATCCAATGTGGAGTTTGCCCATCTTTTCAGAACAAAAAACTTTTTGGCCAAGATCACTACCGAACTTCCTGGAGCTCAGATCTTCGTAAAAGGTCCAATTAAAGAACCAAAACTTTGTTACGTCTACCTCAAAAAGAAGACCAATCAAAGGAATGTTTCATAGTGATTGTCAAACACCTTGTTCAAACCTAGATTCTTCATAAGTTCATCTCAAATACCGCCAAGAGTGATTCTTTCGATCATATCAAAAAGAAATTTATTGAGCATCTCCAATGGTACATCGAAGTCCGAATATACCTCCAGAGTGCTTACTTTTTTTTGATGAACCTAAGGGATGAATTGGATGATTGCTAAGTTCACTTAGAAAGATTATTGGAACATGAAAACTGATCCTTAAGAAATCTGAAGTGAAGATGTATGAGGTGATGATTTCCAAAATGAAGAAAATTCTGAAAATGTACGAGGTGATGATTTCCGATGTCAAAACAATAAACCCAACCCTTTTACCCTAGAATGCAGTCGTTTTGTAACATCCAAAAAATCATGACCAAAAATTTACTTTTTAAAGACATTAAATAAGCCATAAGTATCAAATCATTTAATTCTTGAGCAAAGGTTTATATCAAATTAGATTATCATCTTAAAACATATTCTTTTTATCAGAGTAAACATCACAGGCTAAAATTTCTTGGTGTGTGTGTCATGCGAGCATCCCGAGCTCTTCCTTCCACTACTGGAAGTACCTGAAACCCAACCTGTGACATCCCTAATTTCATGGCCATAAAAGACCGATTTGTTTATGCTTTGATTTATAAAATCAGAGTACTCCTTTGATTAAAATAGTTGTCGAATTTGTTCCAAAAACAAAATATGATAAGAATTTATCAAAACATTTCTTAAAAGAAACGTATTTTCATTAAATAACAAAATCTCGGGATGTCATGTTCCGATACAACAAACCCAATTACCATCCCATTATCTTCTTTATTTCTTAAGGTTCTACCCTAAGAATCAACTATCCTTCCTTCATTCATTCCTAAGGATTGACCTAAGGAATTGGCATAAAGTCTATTGTTGTCCAAAGTTCATCTACGCAATACTAAATCCATAGCTACCATCATTCATCTACACAATACTAAATCCATAGCTACATCGTTCATCTACACAGTACTAAATCCATAGCTACCAATGTTCTTATATAAGGCACTAAATCTATAGTAGTCAGGGTTTTTAGAGTACACCGGTGAATATCAAGTCCACAACACCTACAAGTTGCGAGCCTGCTAGTGTTCCACTGGACTGTCTAGAATCGTTCGTAGCTGTCATCCCTACTGTCACACCCCAAAACCAAGAACGGCGGAAACGTTCAGGGGTGGAGGACGTCATGTACAGTATCACAACAATGCAAAGTAGTAAACAAGCAACAACATCATCCATTGCATTAAAAGTAAATATTTAATACATGTATGAAATCAAAATAAAAGACGAGTCTTGTCTGTGCTCCGTCTTCTCAAAACCTAGCCATCGTACCTATCTACGGGTGACCTAAGAATACAAGTTACTTTGAAAGCGAGTATCAGCATAAAGCTGGTGAATTCATAAGTATTTAAGTGTCATTGTCTTATTTTGGAAAGCTGTTATGAATGCCATGTAAATCTTTCAATGAAACAATTGATATAAGTATGAAAAACCCTAGAAAATCCCATATTTCTTATCAGTATAAGAGAAGTCTTCTACCAAGACCCGAATGTTTTGAAAGTAGTCTTCTACCAAGACCTGTATGTTTTGTTGTAAAAAAGATGGTTTTCCTTTTTTATGACTACTATTAACAATATATAGTCTACCTCCTCGGTTATGTGAATGTAACAAAAAATAAAAGTAATAAGGAAAATATAACCATAAAAGTATTATCCTTTTGCAGTAGGATAACGCGACATCGCGATTGCCGAAATGTATAACCTTGAACATCCGTAGATTGTTCATTTTCCTCTGTAGCTAGCAGCAAGTTTAAGGAATGGTTAGTCCCGTAAAGGTACTCCTAATATAAGTATTAACCGTAGGCATCCATAGATGTTCATTACCTCTGTTGCTAACAGGTGGGTTCCAGAATGGTTAGTCCCGTCAAGTTATCCTTTTGAACTAGGTGATGGGTTTTGGTCATAAGACATCCTATGTGCTCATACAAACCCTAATGCTTGGATCTAGGTTTCTCTATTGTACATGCTTTTAATCCAAAACTATAAACCCTAATTCTAACATATGGAAATCGACATTAACATATAATTAGGTCTAAGAACATACCTTGATTGTTATATAGCAATAACAATCACAAATCTCCTTGTATTGACTTTGGAATGCTTAGAGTCACAAGTGTCACTCCTCTAATGGCTTACAAACACCATAAGCAAATGGAGAAGGTATAAAGAGAGAGGTGAGAGGTTAGAATTCGTATCTAGGACCTCTTGGGAAGGGATACATGAATTCATGACCCTAGGGGTGTTTATATAGGTGTAGGGATATGGTTTCAGTCATTATCCTTATCTAGTTGATTATCCATTAAGCAACCAATAAGATAATCCTTGAATCCTTATCACACTTGAATTCTAAGGCTTTCCAACCTTAAATTCGTCCACCATATAAATAAGATAATCCTTACCTTATTTTGTAACTATCACATAATTACAAATCAGCCCCTCTAGTTTAATTAATTACATTTGATCACGAAACTAATTCTTAATTAATTAATTATTGACCAATATTAATTAAACAAATATGATTTCTCCTTTAATATATTATTCTTATAACATATTAATAAATCATATTATCCTTTCTCTCTTTATTCATTTCTCCAATCAAGTTGCTTTGGTGAAGGCAACCCAAAAGGACCATGCACCATCGGGTCAAGTACATACCAAAATAGTTATGGACTTAAACACTAATCCAACAGTCTCCCACTTGGATAAGTCTAACAACTATTTTGCGTATGACTTCAGATCCTGATCTGCAATCGTAGCTTTCCAAAGCCGCTGTCAACTCTGATCATATCAGATACGCGTGTCCTTAGATAAGGGATCATATATTCCTCCATTCTAGATATCATATGAGATATGATTTCAAATCATTCTCTTTGTACTACTTCTCGATTTCCGATTTATGACGACAGACTAATTGAACAAATCAAATTAGCCCTAGCCCGGCCGAGCATTTACGTATGTCATCACTAAACCATCGAGGGGCCCAAAGATATCGCTTTTATCCTACTTTGGATAAAAGGAACGGATAAACTTTGATACAATGCTTGCTTGCACTCACTAACCAAATCACACACAACAATATGTTTTATAACACCAAGTTACTAGTGCGTTTACATATTATCAATGTGCAACCGATTAGCAAGATACAACTCACACATCTCGGTTTCAAGAATATAAGATGTTATCGTCTCACTAATCACTCGTAATACAATTCATGGAGTGATCCAAGTGAGCGTGGGTTTAATCCAATGCTCAAATCATATTCATAAGCACTCATGAACGTTGCAGCAAACATTTGCTTATGTCTAATACTCTTCTAGACAATCCACACACCAATTCACGACAGTCTTCATTCATATCTACTTCCAACATATGAACGACTGTGGCCCGTTTGAATAATTCGATTATTCTTAATAAACTCAATTATTCTGGAAGTCAAAACATGCAAAGTGAAACACAAGAATAATACTAATCCCATATGGCCTCAAACCTTTGAGTATAAACAAAACACGTTTTATTTATCACCATATCAATTACTCATTATTTGTTGTTTCGGGTAATCAACTTTTTACTTGAATCATTACACTTGTCTCATGCTCCTAGCATGCACACAATGTTTACCTATGGTTCTTACTTTTGTGAAATAGACAAATTGAACACATTTCCAATCATTCTCATTTCACAACTCCAAATCCATTTTCTTAAGTGTAAGAATATCAAATTCTTGTTACTTACAAAATATACCAGATTCTAACACTTTATGCAACGATCCTTTTGTAATGTCACTGCACCAAAGTCTCAAAGACTATTGCCAATGATATTACAAAGTCCTCTATCGGAGATTGTTACAAGACAATTCCTTAGATGTGATGTCTCTCATTCAAAGTACATTCCTTTGAACATCCTTTTGCATAAAAGTTTCTAATCTAGACATAGATTTTCAATCTTTACTTCCCAATATTGACACATTTCCATACTTTCCATATGACAACTCATTTCTTAATAGAATCTTTTCTATTCATCATAATGTCAATATGGTCCATTAATACCATGCTTCCAACTACTCACAAGCAACCAATCCTCGTCGAACTTTGGATTGTTCTTTGACAGTTGTTTAATTATTTTAGTCAAAACCGATTCTAGTCCCTTTTCCCTCTAAATGCGCTAGACATTTGGAAAATTTTAGAATGGTCAAACATTAAAGCATTTGCAATCGATCCTAAACCCGAAGCGTATGGGACATGATGCACAATGTTTTATTTGCTATGTTCTCAAAATTCGAATTGTGAAGAGGAATGTCGTAATCATAATCGAAACTTTAAGAAAACACTATGTACCTTTGACTAAATTTATCAACATTTCACAACCTAATCCTTTAGATTTGAAATGAAGCATAATATTCTCTCCCTTAATTGTAGCAAAACAACCTTTCAACTCTTACAACTTTGCAAAGTATGACTCTTGTTTTCTATAATTAATATTGCCAACTATGCAATACTTGCCTTAATAATCATACAATCATAACATTTATGCTCCCACTATCATGATGATTATTATAAAACATAACACTTATGCTCTCACTAGTTTCGACATGTATTCATAAACATCTTAACTTTCAGAAAAAACAATACTTATTGAATTTCTTAAGTTCATGTTTCTAATACTTAGTGCTTTGATAATCTTTTATCAAGACTTCTTGAACTTATACACTTTTGCCTTAGATATTTCATATGTGTGTCTTACCAATTAAGACTAATTGCCAAACCTCACAATTCAAATTATGGAAAGGGATGTCGTAACCATGATCGAATTCGAGAATGCAATTTTACAATCACTATCTTTTAAAATCTTTCTTAGTGAAAGCATTTCCTCACAATCATTTTCATGAAGGAGGAAATCTTATGACACTTAGATTTAAACGGTGTATGTGTTCCCATCCATGTGAATTTGTTAAAAACCAAAGTTTACGACAAATTCAAACTCATATGGATCGAACTTCCTTAATCTTGATTTCTTGCCTTATGGTAGCACAGCTGCCCACCACGTCTTCCAAGTAGTTAAGCAGCTCACCTTTTCCTATCAATGTACTTTCCATTGATCAAGGTCCTTGCCTTTTACGCATTCAAATGAGAACTCATAGGACTCACATGCATAATTAACTCGATTGGATTGGCACAGAAACAAAATAATGTCTTCACGATAGGTTGTAAACCTCAACTCGTGTGCTAGTGATAATCGATAAGGTTTATTTGATTTGTTCTTGAAACTTTTCAAGATTATTAAGACTCCCACTGACTCCTTGACATACAAGATTCTCTTGTCAATAAACATTTGTTGACAACCAAATATTCAAGAGTTAGTGTAGCTTTTATCAAAACAAAACACTTCATAATTTTGGTCTTAGTTGGTCTTTGTCTTATCCATGACATCACAACTTTCCACAATTAATGAATGTTATAAACCTTCTTAATACTATTCACTCAATGTCACAATCCTGACTTTAAGACTTGTTTTGGAACGAAGTATGATTGACTTCTTGATTTGACCATTTCTTCAATTTTTGATTCCTCTTCGTGGACATACAATTGTACCAAGACTCATTAGAGGATCAATTGAGATATGGTTCTTAATCATTAAGACCTATCATAAAGCATAAAAGCTACTCTCCCTTCTTCTTAGAATGGAAAAACTCTTATCTTTCTGCCTACTTGATTCTTCTTATTCGTTTTGCTATTGATCTAAACCCTTTAATCAATTCAAAATTACACTTAATCTTGTAAGTGTAATCATATTTACTAAGCCTTTAGTAAATCATGACGAATATCTTTGTTACTCTTATGGTGAACTTGATCAACACACAACTTTGTGTACTCGATCTCCTAGTTCTTCACTTGACACTTTGTCAATGAATTAGTCTAATTTCCAAATACGTAATTTCTCATTCATCGTGCATCCACGTTGCATGATTCCAAGTTTCTATCCAATTGAAACTTGGGCGATGAGAAACTCTCCCTATTTGGTAAATTCTTGAGATTTCCATAAATAACATAACTAAGAATCACATCCATTCGTTGTAGAAATATGCAAACACCAATTTTCATTACGATTTCATTGCAAGGAAGTAAACAAATAAATAAATAAGTCAAAAATTATTTTATTTATAAAAGCAGCGGAAAAACATTTGTCCTTACAATGCAAAATCCATTGAAAACTATGTAAAAGGAAAATTTTTAACAACTCTATCATAACTATCTAAGCTCAAAATCCAATCTTCAAGTCCATGCGATCAAGATCCATCTCTTGTGATTAGATTCATCTTGCTCTCTTATCAAGCTTCCTTTCTTTTCACCGATCCTTCAAAACATTCAAATGCAATCTTATCACATCATGTATTAAGAATCAATGAATAGGAACTTAATGGAGTTAGATAGTGGATTCTTACCTAAATCGTAGTCATACTTTTGACTCTCCCATCTCTTAGATCTCTTAGGTAAATAGGGCAACTTCGTCTCCAATCCCCCTTCTTTTGGCAATAAAAGCAAATTGACTCTTTTGGAACAACACATGGAACTACTTCAGACATCGCCTTTCTCTTATGATTAAACTTTTCGATCATTGCATGTCTTTCATTGCCATTGTCTATATCCATAGAGGTCTTGAAGGCAGATTCACCAATCAACTTTGCTTTTCTATTGCGCCAAACCATTGTTGATTCAGCAGCAATAAGCATGTAGGTGAGATCTATAAGTGTCACGTTGTGGTTCATCATATAGTACTCTCTTATGAACTCACTATACGAGTTAGGAAGTGACTGAAGAACCCATCCTTCTTAATCTATCAATGTGTGACTTCATCCCTAAGATGTGTGCACACACCGACTTGCCCTCTTTATGTTTACTTGCCAAAAGGGCTGGAGTGATATTGAACCTTTCAATTTTACAATCTTGTGGGTTAGGGAGAATAATTAGAGGAGGTGGAGGAAGTGAAGCATGATTTCTTGTTCCTCGATCGAATCGTGGAATATCATCTTCATGTGGAATGCTTGTTCCACGGGATTGAGAAGACCATAGTTGTCGAACTTTGACATCGGGAGAAAAACGAATTCAAGTTAGTTGATTGATTGAGTCCTTGGTAAATCACCCAAATGAAATTCCAAGGCTAGGACCCAACACAATATCCTACAACTCGGGAGAGGGATGCCGTAACCCAAATTGCAGAACATTTGAAGGTAAGTGAATGACGATTCACTAGTTTCCACCATGAAAAACGAAAAAGAAATTTAAGTTTTAAATCTATGAAAACTCCTAGATCCTTTGAGATTCATTGAACATTTCAATGGCATGTTTAAATCTCGATATGCCCCTCTTGTTTGTGACTGGGATGCCGAGGATCACAAAGCGGGTGTGAATAACCATGCAAACTACATGGTGCCCTCACATGTTACAATCACCTATTCGATGTGCCGGTAAACCACACACGGTCCACCGAACTATGACAAACATTGAGTCGCCCTTTGCTACCTTTGCTTAGAACCATTTAGTGTGCCGGTAAACCACACACGCTCCACTAACGTCTTCGCAAGGGCACAAAGTGTAATTTCATGGAATTGCATCAATTCACTTTTGCCTAAGTAACTAAGATTGGGAATTTGAAAAACATTTAGTTACTTTGTATTTGATTATACTTATAATGGAAGGTTTCGTCCTATCCTACCCATTCGGCTAACGACCCTCCACTAGTCAAGAGTGCGGTGGGTAAGAGTGGATACCCATTCAATCGCCATTTTATAGGCAATTTCCTTAAACACCCCTTATAGACCAGCTTCGTGAATGAGGCCTACTAACGGTAAGACTAACTTTTACTCATACATATATATAATGTTAGACCTTTAATGTTATATATATAGTATAGGGTGTATTTCACACTTTTAAAATACTATATGGTTAACTTTAACAATTACACTTTTAATTCAATTAAATGGTTAACCTAAACTTTTATGGATTTATTAAACCTCTTTTAATTATACTCCTTAATCAATTAATAAAACCATAAGGGTGTGATTTGAACTTTTCAAAACATTACTAGGGTTTTAGAATTTAACATTTCTAATTAAACCTTTAATCAACTTTTAAATTCCAAAACTTGAGGGCAAGTTTTGAAACCTTTTTCAAAACATTAGGGTTTTAACTATTTAAATTTCAAAACTCCAAAACTTTTGGGTTCAAATTTAAACTATAAAACCTAAAGGGGAAAATATGAAACCTTTCATAACAACAAGGATCAAATAACAAATAATTTTAAATTAACATTTAATCACATAATTATCCATATTTGATTTGTTTAATGATTTCTTGCAAAACAATTTATCAATTTACTCAAAATAATTAATCAATTATCTTATAAGGAAACAATTATCTTGTTAATTGATAATTATCTTTAATTAGATCAAGAATATAGTCATATATATCATAAAATCGGATTTATATTGATCTAACATGATAAGGTAACTATCCATATGCAAAAACAGCAAGAAATTCCGAGATAAGCATTATCTGACGAGTTGACTCGTCGAGTCAGGCATGGACTCATCGAGTCTGCATGGACTCGGCGAGTCCAGCCTCCACAATCCAAAAAATCGAATTTTTTAGTTATATAATGCATCAATACAATTGAAACCAAGCTAGGCTCTGATACCACTGATGGGTTTTGGTCATAAAACATCCTATGTGCTCATACAAACCCTAATGCTTGGATCTAGGTTTCTCTATTGTACATGCTTTTAATCCAAAACTATAAACCCTAATTCTAACATATGGAAATCGACATTAACATATAATTAGGTCTAAGAACATACCTTGATTGTTATATAGCAATAACAATCACAAATCTCCTTGTATTGACTTTGGAATGCTTAGAGTCACAAGTGTCACTCCTCTAATGGCTTACAAACACCATAAGCAAATGGAGAAGGTATAAAGAGAGAGGTGAGAGGTTAGAATTCATATCTAGGACCTCTTGGGGAGGGATACACGAATTCATGACCCTAGGGGTGTTTATATAGGTGTAGGGATAGGGTTTCAGTCATTATCCTTATCTAGTTGATTATCCATTAAGCAACCAATAAGATAATCCTTGAATCCTTATCACACTTGAATTCTAAGGCTTTCCAACCTTAAATTCTTCCACCATATAAATAAGATAATCCTTACCTTATTTTGTGATGTGATTAAACAATCTTTTAATCTATAAAGATCGATTAGATCTTGAACAAGTAAGTAAACAACGACGAAATAAACACAATAATAAGAACAAGACAAGATGGAATCAAATGTGTCGAATGATTAAACAAAATCCTCAGAAGAGCTCGATTAAGAACATCAACTGTAGAGGATTGGAAGGTTATAAGAACGATCAAAGAAACCTGTTGTTGTCTAGATGTATCACGATACCCAGATCTCTAAAAACCTTAACCTAATATGAATGCAAGCGTAAACTTATATACAAAACATAAAAGGTTCATGGTTGGACAGGCCCAAACCGGAATACAAAATAGCATAATCAGTCGAGCTCAAAAGACGCAATCTACAAAGCCCAACAATCTCCCCCTTTGCGTCAATTTGGAGCGAGACCTTCACTCTCTTTTCACAGCAGAGGGCTTCTTTACCGTTTCAAAAATCTTTGGTATTAAAGCCAGAATATGATGCCTGAAGGTAATATACCAACGAAGCATGTCAGTAAAGTTCTTCTTGTCTTCCCTTGAGTTCTGTTTGCATCGGTGAATGATATTGATGATATGCTCCAGACACTCTGTAGAAAACAGATGCTTGTCTACCAAAGCAAACAGAAACTTATGCTTGTCGCCCCTGGTGAACATAACCGTCAGATTGGAAGAATCAATTTTCCCTAACTTCATTTTATGAACATCTCCGGTCTTGGAAGTGGGCTTGACAGTCGGTTTCTTGTTCATTACTTTTGCTATTTCCTGATCCATAGTGGCGAGCTCATGGACGTAGGAAGCCAACATTCTTTTAAGATGTGAAAGAATTGGTTCATATTCTCTCTGGTTGGAGAGAAGAATGTTGTATAGCAAGATCCAATCATGCGGGTTCAGACTGGGAAGATCTGCCAGAGAAATAAGATGTTCGGTGTTGGCCGTTCCTCTGTTGATTTTGAAATGAACGTTTACAAATTTCCCAGTCTGTGTCGGTTTCAGTACCTTGACTTTAACAATTTTCTAAGCACTCCATGTCAAGTACTGCGGTTGACCGTATTTCAGATAGAAATCGATGAGCTCTCTGTCAACCTTCAGGTTCGGATGAGGGACATTGGCAGTGACATCAAAGCAATGAAAGGTGAAAGCTTTGCACGTTATGGGCATATCGAACTGCGAGTCTTTTGAATTTTCACACTCAAAAGATGCAATCGGTTCCAACCAATAAATAGAAGGAAACTCAATCGCTTGAGTGATGAGTGTGTCTCTGTCCCAATCTGGGAACAGAGTCTTTTTGGCTTGAATGGCCTCCTCATCCTCCCTGATTTTTATTTCCTTGGCCTCGGCCTCACGAGCTATCCTTAAAGTTTCATCAAGCTCTTTGTCCCTTTTCTTGCGTTGAAGAGCTTCAGTGATAGTTTCGTCTGATTCTGATTCGCTCTCAACTAGGACTTGTTTACCAGAACCCGAAGCTACATTACCCTTCGGTTCTGTCTTGGACACACCTTCCTCTCCCCCTTGTCTCGGAAGAACAAGTTTCTCCGAGACACCCTTCATTTCACTTAAGATATTAATTGCAGGAAGGAGTTTTTCCTGGAGATGCTGACGAATAGTGAGGGTCAGGAAGGGATCATGGGTGTCAAGAACACTTGTTAACATATTCTTAACGTCACCAGCGCAACTTTGAAGAACTGCCCGCTGAGTTTGTAGCAAAGTTATTTCCTGTTGTGCCTGGGCCAGTTGGATCTTTTGTAAGTCAATGGTTGCCTGGTGTTTTACAAGATCTTCCTTCAGGGTGCTCTCGGCTGCCAGAGAGGCAAAACGTGAATCCAAAGATTTGAGGAATGAGGTGGATTCAGTTTTGAGGTCAGCACGCAGAGCCTCAAATTTGGTGGTTTCTCCCTGAAGGGTAGCTGAAAAAGAGTCTACTGACGCTTGAAATTTGGACGCATTAGTGTCAGCATGATCCTTGAGGGAATCAAGAAAGATCTGAGTTGTATGAACAACCTCAGAAACTTCCTGAGTGGCTTTGGAGCATGAAGCTGCTGAATTATTTACGGCGTCAGTTGAACGATCCAAGGCTTCAGTGTAGGTCTGGATCGCAGACTCTATGAAAGCTTTCAGCACAGCACCCCCATAAGCTTTACTGTCAGCTAGCAGACTGTCAAGTTTGGCATGAATTTCCTGAAGCTGCTAATTTGACACAGGGGTATCTGCATCGGTGTCTGTAGGAATCCGGTAGGGGCTATAATAGATGGAATCGAAGTCTTCATCATCACCCCCTAAGGTAGCACCGGAGTTGGAGGATGGAGAAGGAGAAGAGGGAAGGTTGATGACCAGGGTTTCAACCACAGTAGCAGCCCCCGTATCAGATACATTGACCGTTACTGGTGGTTGGGAAGTGGTGATGATAACAGATTCGGTGATAATGGGCGTAGAGATAGAGGATGAAGGTTAAGAAACAGAGAAGGGAATATTAGGTTCTGTTGTGGTTTGGGGGATAGATATTGGAACAGAAAGTGTGACCTTCTGTTTAGGCGATTGGGTTGGGGTTGGAAGTTTTGGGGAATTAGGAGGAGAAGGTGATTTGGTAATTTGGGGAGATTTAAGTGGGGAGGGTGATTTGGGAATATGAGGAGATACTGGTGAGGATGGTTGTTGTGGAGACTGAACGGGTGTAGTTTCGGTTTGAGGATCAGCAGCTTCTGTTTCTGATGGTGCATTCAGTTCTGATTCAGAAGAAGGAGACCCTTTGGCTCTTTTAGCCATCTTCTTTACCTTTTTCAATTTAGACTGAGAAGTTGCCTCTGCCTCGGATTTGCGTTTGGAGGACCTTCTCTTTCTCTCCTTTTGTGGTGCGGTTTCTTTCTTCTCCGCCTTCTCCTTTTTGCTCACCCTCTTGCCTCGGATGGCAGGCTGATCCAAGGCCTCAAGAGCAGCACGTTGTTCCTCAGAAAGAACCCTAGGGGGCAAGGGGGTTCTGGTGCTGTATTCCGCCATGATCGTGTTGTGGGGCGTGACGCACCTATACATGGACTCAGGGATTAGTCCATAGTGAAGAAACTTAGTTGGATCGGAGACTATGATCTTCTTGGTGTGGTAAGTGGCAATTGAAGCCGTAAGAACATCCTTCATTACCGGGATGTCAAGAGAATCAATAGCCCTTCTGGTTATAAGGGTCCAAAACCTGCCGCAGGAAATCTCGGAGTGCCTGGCAGTAGTGTTGAGACTCTGAACAACTTGATCCTAGATGATGGACCCATAATCAAGATTAAGCCATTGTAAAGACCGTACAGGATTGTTAGAAACCCTTTGCTTGTGGTGTCGGAACCACCACATCTCTCCGCTAAACCCTTAATCAGAAGGGTAAGCAATCCGTTCCATTGAGATGGAAGACAGGATTTCTTGACTTTGGCAATGGAGGTAAGAACATCTGTATACCCCATCTCATACATCATCGTAAATAGTTGTGCGGTGGTGATGAAGTCCGGTGAGATGACAGAGGAGTCGACGGCAAGCCCTAGAAGAGAGCAAAACCGTGTTTTGGACACTGAAGTCTTCTTATCGTGAATGGTGAAGAAGATGCGGTCTTTATGTTTGTCGTAGCTGGCCGTGGTGTAGACTTGGGAGAGCAGGGACATGGGAACGGCCTCCACTTGCGTAAGTGCCAACAACAGTGGGGAATATTTGAGGCATTCCACCACGTATAGCATGTATGAGTCATAGAGGAATGGGGACATCTCTATGATCAAATTCTGATTTGGTTTGATTGAGAGCAAAGAAGAAGATGCAGATTGATCTTGAGCGGAAGAAGAAGTCGCCATTGTTGAGTTGTGGAAGAAGATGAACAGTGGTAACTTTTTCAGAGAGAGAATGCTTGAGAGGTAACTGCCAAAGAACACGATCACGTCTTATATATACCGTTCACAGGAGAGAGAAAATCATGATGATGAAGAAACCAAAACGTCGCCTGAAAAAGCGCAATTGGAAGTTATGGTGTATCCCATGAATACGTCAGCACACGTGGGTTTGAAACGAATCATTTGCACGCGCCCAAATCTTTTTCGTACCGTTTGAAATTCCTTGTGCCCTTGTTTGGTTACAACTGAAACTGAGAACTATATACCAAACAGTAATCAGAATGGAAAAAAAAATTCGTGCATAAGAGTGTGAAAGACAAAGAAATAAATCAAATGTGTTTGGAAGTGGGTGTTGTCTAGAAAGAAGACAGAAAGCGGAAGATTCCGGGCAAGAATCGCTTCCTTCAAAGCCAAGAGAGACCTGAAGTGCTTGTGTGGTTTCCCGAGAAATACGATCAGTTGTCTTTAAAGAAACAATGAAAGGCATCTTTTGATAATGGCTGAAGGGTGGCTGAACTCAAACCAAGCATTAAGTCTTGACATAAAACTGAGTGTTGGTAGAGTTACCTGTGAGACCGATGAGATCTGTTGAACAGGTAGGTGGGAAGTATTTCGTGACCAGAATGATATATATAGAAATCTCAAAAAAATAAACTGGACCTCTTTGGGAAGAAATGTCTTAGGACGAGACAATGTCATAAAAGATCACGCACAAGGAAAAAGAGATTTCCAAGTAATAGCTTGAGTTAATAACTCACCGTCAATTCATTTTAGGTGTTGGATTTTGGGTTTCACTTAGAACGTGGTAAACGAATCTAAGATCATAAACACAGATATTGTGCAACCATAAGCCTCAGTGGTAAAGACCGAGAGCATCAAGGGTTACTTTGGGGAATCGAAGGCAAATGAAGAAGATGAAGAGAGAGTTAAGAGACCGAACGTACCTTCTGCTATAGAAATGGGACAAAGCAGCATTAAGTAACTCATGTTTCAGATGAGTAAAAGAAGGTAGCTCTAGACCGAGTATGAGAGAATAGCCTGATTGGGAAGAAACAATAGGTATTGATCGAATCATTAAGGCATGCTCGAGGTCATAGAGGCTTGCGACAACATACAGCAGTATGCTTCTAGGGACGTCTAACTAGTCTGATAAAGATAAAACAAACCTGGGTGAACAATATAGAAGGAGATGCTAGTATTCACCTGTGCAAAACGTACACCTACTAGAAAGATAAAATGTTTTTGTAATTTTGGAATTTACTGAGAGATATAAAAATAAAACTAAAAGACAAAATATTTTTGTAATTTTGGAATTTTCTGAAAGATATAAAAATAAAACTGAAAGATAAAATATTTTTGTTATTTTGGAATTTTCTGAAAAATAAATAAAAACAGAAAGATAAAATATTTTTGTTATTTTGGAATTTTCTGAAAAGTAAATAAAACAGAAAGATAAAATATATATAAAAATAAGAAGCAGAGATAGACCGATGGATCTGTGTATTTCGGTGATAGTATCAAAATCGAGAAGAACCGAGCGGTCTGTGTAAATCTTTTAGAACAGAGAGAGACCGAGCGTGCTGTTTGCTTGAGCGCCTTTAAATTACTGGAACAGAGAGGGACCGAGCGGTCTGGTTGTTCCGGTTCCTTTATTTTACCAGAGCAGAGAGTGATCGAGCGGTCTGGTTGCTTCGGTTCCTTTATTTTACCAGAGCAGAGAGTGACCGAGTGGTCTGGTTGCTTCGGTTCCTTTATTTTACCAGAGCAGAGAGTGACCGAGCGGTCTGGTTGCTTCGGTTCCTTTATATTACCAGAGCAGAGAGTGACCGAGCGGTCTGGTTGCTTCGGTTCCTTTTTTTTTTTAAATAGAGACTTGAGGATTTGGGACCGATTCTGCAACCATCATTCCTAAGCCTTGCAATATTTTATTGAATGATGCTTCAGGAAGAGCTTTTGTAAAGACGTCAGCCAGTTGATCAGTGGTTCTTACGAAGTGAACTTCGACGTTTCCATCTTCCACGTGATCTTTGATGAAGTGATACCTCAGTGCTATGTGTTTGGTTTTGGAGTGTTGCACTGGGTTATGACAGATCCTAATTGCACTTTTAGAGTCACAATATAGTGGGATCTTCTTCATATTGAGTCCGTAGTCTCGAAGTTGACTTTGGATCCAAATCACTTGTGATGTACAGGATGCAGCTGCAATATATTCCGCTTCGGCGGTAGACAACGACACGCACATTTTTTTCTTGGATTGCCAGCTGACTAACTTCCCGTCAAGAAATTGACAACCACCAGTTGTGCTTTTACGGTCGAGTCCACATCCTCCGAGGTCAGCATCAGAATAGGCTTGAACAAAGAAGCCTGAGTTGGATGGATACAATAGACCTAAGGAAGTGGTTCGCTTGAGATATCGTAAGATGTTCTTCACTGCAAGCATATGAGGTTCACGTGGGTTTGCCTGAAATCGAGCACAATAACACACAGAAAACATGATATCTGGTCTGCTCGCAGTAAGATACATTAACGAGCCAATCATTTGACGATAGAGCGTGATATCGACAGCCGGTTTGTCTAGGGATGGGGTAAGCTTGGTGCCGAATGCCATTGGGACTTTGACTTTTGAGTCTCCCATCATTCCAAACTTTGCTAGGAGAGTCTTCGTGTAAGCTTCCTGATTAATAAAGATGCCTTCGGGTCCCTGTCTTATGTTTAAGCCAAGGAAAAAATTAATAGGACCCATTGAGCTCATTTCAAACTTAGTCTCCATCAGCTTTCTGAATTCATCTGTTAAGCTAGGATTCGTGGAGCCAAAGATGATGTCATCGACATAAATTTGAACTATCATAAGGTGGTTACCTTCCTTTTTGCGAAAGAAGGTTGGGTCAACCGAACCTTGTTTGAATTTAGACATCTTTAAAAATTTTGTAAGCATTTCATACCAGGCTCTCGGAGCTTGCTTAAGGCCGTACACAGCTTTATCCAGAATATAGCAATGATTTGGATGCCTTTCGTTCACGAACCCAGGAGGTTGCTCCACATACACCGCTTCTTCGAGTTCTCCATTGAGAAATGCACACTTGACGTCCATTTGGAAAACTTCAAAGTTCTTGTGAGCAGCATAAGCCAGAAAGATTCTAACAGATTCTAGCCGAGCTACTGGAGCGAAAGTCTCTTCGTAGTCTATTCCTTCCTCCTGACAGTATCCCTTTACAACCAGTCGAGCCTTGTTCCGTATAACATTACCTTCCTTGTCCATTTTGTTCCTAAATACCCATTTGAGACCAACAACCGAAGCATCAGGAGGAGTTGGAATTAAGCGCCAGACTTTGTTCCTTTCAAATTCGTTCAGTTCGTCTTGCATTGCATGAACCCAATCAGAGTGATCGAGGGCAGTATTAACTGTCTTCGGTTCAACTTTTGATACGAAGGAGTTGAACATACAAAACTCAACCTTTGAAAATAAGGAAGTCTGTTTTGCCTTCAGTTGTGATCGGGTCAAAACCTTTTCAGAGACATCTCCAACTACTTGAGAGACGGGATGATCTCTGGTCCATTTGATAAGAGGAGGGTAATTTGGATCAATGGTTGGGTCTAGTTCAGCATTAATTATTTCGTCTAGCTCAGATTGGCTATCGTAACCGAGTGTCATATCATTATGTTCCCCCTCAGTTGATGAGCTTTGTAAGACATGAGGTTCAAGTGTTTCTTGTGGTTCTGAGCTTCCTGGTGTTGAGACCTCTTCGGTTGAAGTTGTAGAATTTGGCTCCCCCTGGACTTGAGCTCTTGGCTCCCCCTCGACTTGAGCGTTGTTGGAAGGAGAGTCGTTAGCGGTTGATGTTTCTTCATGCATTCTTCTTGCAGTAGCTTCGACAATCTGCTTCATGTGATCAACTTTGTTGTCTGCTGCACCTGCTTCAGAGAGTGAAGCATTCTCCGGTTCGTCAAAGAGCTCCAGAAATGTGTCATATAAGTTGGCGACCGAGACTGTGACCTGGCCAGTTAGAGGAAAGATTTCCCCAGCGGTGTCTTCTTTAGCCTGTAGCTTCTTGACATAGTTGTCGTCAAAGGTCACATAGTATGTCTCTTCAATCTTTCTCGAACGCTTGTTTAGGACCCTGTATGCCTTGGATGTGAGAGAGTAACCCAGAAAAATTCCCTCGTCGGCTTTGACATCAAACTTGTTGCGGTGTTCTTTAGAATTAAAGATGAAACACCTTGAGCCGAACACATGGAAAAATTTCACATTTGGCTTTCTGTTGTTCAGTATCTCATATGGAATGAGCTTGAACCTCTTGTTGAGATAGGACCTGTTCTGTGTAAAACAAGCAGCCGAAATAGCGTCATCCCAAAAATAAAGAGGTAAGGAAGCGAAACTTAGCATGGTTCGGGCAGCTTCACACAAAGATCGGTTTCGTCTTTCGACTATTCCGTTCTGTTGCGGTGTGTAGGGAGCTGAGAAATTGTGACTTATTCCCTTTTCTGCAAGAAACTCTTCAAACTCCCTGTTCTTGAATTCGAGACCATTGTCGCTTCTGATGTTGCGAACAACCTTCTTGAGTTGTACTTCAATTTGCTTGATAAACACTTTCAGCTTTTGAGTCGCTTCAGATTTGAGCTTTAGAAAGAACACCCATGTAAATCGTGAAAAGTCATCAACAATAACAATAATATACTTACTACCACCGATGCTTTCGATAGATGAAGGACCACACAAATTGATATGAAGTAATTCGAGTGGTTCAACAACTTTTGTGTTGATTATAGATGGGTGACTTTGACGACTCTGCTTCCCCATTTCGCATGCAGCACACAGATGATCCCTGTCGAACTTGAGCAATGGAAGGCCCCTAACATGACCTCCAGTAACAAGACGGTTGATATCTTTAAAATTAAGATGAGATAATCTTCGGTGCCACAACCAGCTTTCGTCAGATTGAGCTTTTGACAACAAGCATATAGCTGGGTTTCCTTTGATGGGTTTAAGGTTTAAGGGAAACATTTCACCCTTTCGCTCTGACTTGAGAATCACTTTCTTTGACTTTTTCTCTATGATTTCAGAACCTTCATCATCGAACGAGACTTTGAGACCTGTACCTCCAACAAGCTGAGATACACTAATTAGGTTGTGTTGGAGTCCTTCCACATAAGCCACCTTCCTTATAGTAAAGTCCCCATTAGTTATCATCCTGTATCCCTTTATAGTGCCGAAAGAATTATTTCCAAACTTGACGTTGCCACCATTTGCAAGAGATCTGTATTCCCTAAGCTCCTCTTTCCTCCCTATCATGTGACGTGAGCAGCCACTATCGATGTACCATTCCTCGTCGAACTGCTCGTCACTTATAACCTGCAAAAATTAGACAGATTTAGGAACCCAAAATTTCTTGGGTCCACGTGAGCTTTGCATGGGAACGGGAACAATAAGAGAGACATCAACAAGATAAGTTCTTTTTATAAGAGTTGTTGCATCTTTCCTTTTAATGGTAAAAACTTTTATTTTGTTAGGATTGGGTGAGTTAGGTTTGGATTCTGGTTGGGATTCATTGACCTTTTTCTTCCACTTTTGCTCAGTTGACGAATGAGATTTTTGAAAGCAAGAGAAATCAGCTTTAGAGTAAGACGGAGACGAATCGGTGGGAGTAGAAGAATTAGGAGACCGTGAAGAGGAATTAGAAGAACGAGAAGAATTTGAACAAGAGGGTTTGGATTGAGAGAAGTTCCGAGCTTGAGACTCTAGGTGACCCTTTTGCTTTTGATCATTGGAGGGAATGACCTTAGAGTTTTGTTCTCTTTTGACTTCAGAACCGAACCTTTGCGTTCGGTTGGAACTGTCTTTGGAACCGAACCTTTGGTTTCGGTTGAAGTCCTTTTCTTGTGAACCGAACCTTGGCTTTCGGTTGAAATCTTCTTGTGAACCGAACCTTGGTTTTCGGTTGATATCTTCTTGTGAACCGAATCTTGGCTTTCGGTTTTTGTGACTTTCAGGCTTTCCTACAGGATTGTTTTCATGCTTCAGATTCTTGTCTTGATGAGAGAAATATGCATTCTGGGAATGCCAGAATTGTTTCCTTTCAGAAAGGTTCTTCCTGTATCTATTGTTCCTTTCTATTTTCCTATTCCTCATCTGAGAAGGTTGATGATGAACATTTGCTTTCATTTTTGGTGACTCCTTGGCT
This sequence comes from Lactuca saligna, assembly GCF_052625555.1. NCBI lineage: Eukaryota > Viridiplantae > Streptophyta > Magnoliopsida > Asterales > Asteraceae > Lactuca > Lactuca saligna. The sequence goes on from NC_136425.1 coordinate 169,962,259, forward strand.
GGTTCCTTTTGAACTGCAGGAGTTTTACTTTGAGCCGAAGGAGCCGAGGGAATGTCTTCTTTTGCAGAGTGATCATTCTTCTGAGGGATATCTTTTGTACCACTGGTGCTCGGCTCATCGAAGTTGTTCAGCTTATTCAAGGGTTCAGGTATGTATCTTCCTTTTCTCTTCCAGGAAGTTCTTTCAGATAAACCAATGGTTTCGTCTGCATTATCAATTGGAGCTTCCCAGAAGTACTCATCACAGCCATCAGCATTGTCTTCGTTTACAATGGCTACAAGTTCAGCTGTTTGATGTTCGGTTACTCCTGTTACCTTGTATACTTGATTTGGAGTGGTCCTGACCTTTTGATACACAACAGCTTTCTCAACTAATTTTGGGGACTTTTGATGGGACAACCGAGCGAACTCCACAGAATTTTCAGATATAAGATTCTTGTGGTTTTCAGGTTCGGTTTTAATAAATTCTGAGCAGTCAACCGTGTCCTCTACAGAAATTTCGCTCATGTTATCGTCCTCGTTAAGCTCAGATGCATTTTCAACATCAATTTTGTTTTCTGAGCTTACATTGGCGTTTAAAGAGTCAAATTTTTGCATGGTTTCAGTTCTCAGTTTAAGTCTGTCATTTTCATCCAAAAGATTTTTAAGCATGTTCTTGTGGTCTTTGGATTTAATGAAGGACTCAGTTTTGTCCAGTCCATACATGTAGGTTGGATTGACATCATTAGACGATATCACATTCTCACAATTATAGGCTTCGGCATCGATTTCATCTTCCTTAAACTCTAGGAAGGGCAAGATCATGCGGTGGATCTTTTGGCCTATTTCACAATCCAAATGAAGCTGAGTAATATTAGAATACAGACGTTTAGCAATTAAACAAAAAACATTTCGTTGTTTTAACAATTTTAAATTGTCTCTTTGCAAATAAATGTTTTCATCTTTAACTCTGACTAATTCTGACTCCTTTAATTCTATCCACATTCTCCGCTCCTCACTCTTCGACGCCGCCCTGCTCAATTGATCAGTTAGGTTAGAATTTGTGACTCGAGTTTGAGTTAAGCTACTATCTAGATGAGAAATTCTTGTATTGACATTTTTTAGTTCTTTCTCATAAGAGTATGATGGTACTTTGCATGAAATAAAAACAGATTGTACCTTCTTTATCAGTTCATCGAGCTCATTGAACTGCTGGCTGAGTGGTTTGGCCGTAAAGCACATGTCCTCCTTTGCCTTCGGTCCATCACTGCCTCCATCGGTGTTTTTTCCCCTCATATGAGATACGTCAGTTACCATGAAGCATCTTCCACCACTGCTTTCTTCCCTAGACATGTAGGCCTTTACATGGGTAGGCTGCCTCACTTCTTCGTCTTCTGAGTCAGTAGACCAAACTTCCGTGCTACCGAACTCACCACCTTGAACCGAACCCTGCACAATAAGAGCATTAACAGGAGGGTTAGCGGTAGACTTCTTCTTTCTCAACTCGTCCAGTCTTTTCTGCAACACGACTTCCTCGTCATTCCCATCATCTTTTTCAGCCATTTTCTTAAGGACACAGTCCTTAGCATAATGATTTTTCCCACCACAGTAGAAACAGCTTACTCCAGAATCACCATCCACCTTCGGTTCCTTCTTGTGCTCCTCAGCTTTCGGTTCATTAATCACTTTTTCAGAGCTGTAACTCCCCTGCCAGTTTCGGTTTTTGTTGCTGGGGAATCTCTTCTTTATGAACCTCTTGGGATTGGACACCATCATGGCATAATCCTCTGATGTGAGATCATATTCCTCTAGGTTGAGGTCTTCATCCTCCATAACAGCTTTACTTTTTGACAGGAGGGCCAACGAACCGAGATTGGAAACGACGTTCTTTTCTTGCAGCACAATCTTCTCTTGGGACTTGAGAATACCCACCAGTTTCGCCAAAGAATATGATTTAAACTGCTCATGGGCTTTAACTGTAGAAACCACTGCTCTCCATTCAGACCTCAGACCATTCAGGAAAGTAACCTTCTGTTCGATAAGCTTCCTTTCAATATCGTGTTTGATCATCTTGCTAAGAAGATGATTGAAGCGATCGAACGTCTGGGTCACAGTTTCTTCAACCCCTTGCCGGAATTCTCCAAACTCAGATAGGAGCAAAGTTTGAATAGAATGTTCAAGATCCTCGTCTGTAGAATACAGTTCGCGAAGTCTATCCCAAACATCCTTTACCGTCGTGCATGAGCTAACCAATCTGAATGTATCGGACTGAAGGGCGAACCTGATCAACCTTAATGCCTTGATATTGCACTGGAACTTATCCTTTTCATCTTGTGCAATATCTTTCACGTCCTTTAGCAGATCATTGTACTCTTTTTGTGTCTTGATGATTCTGGACGTTGCAGAATAAGAAAACGGTCCATTGGTGATGGCTTCCCAAATGAGATACCCATTATCCTCCGATCCAATAACGTAGTCTTCGAAGTGATGTGCCCATACTTCATAGTCATGGGTATATAAGATCAGAATCTTTGTCGTCGAACCAATGCTGTTGGAAATATTAATAAGGTTTGATTGTGTCGCGTCCATTATGATCGTAAAAACCTGTTCAAAGATCAGACTTGTAATAAAGCAGATTAGGGCAAAATAATAAATATCAAGATACGTCAATAAAGAGATGACGGCTCAATAAATATTAATGATTGCGGAAAAACCCTAATGGAAATCTTTTTCATAGAAAAGATGTGTATCAATTACACAGCCTCCTGCTCTGATACCAATTGATGTGATTAAACAATCTTTTAATCTATAAAGATCGATTAGATCTTGAACAAGTAAGTAAACAACGACGATATAAACACAATAATAAGAACAAGACAAGATGGAATCAAATGTGTCGAATGATTAAACAAAATCCTCAGAAGAGATCAATTAAGAACATCAACTGTAGAGGATTGGAAGGTTACAAGAACGATCAAAGAAACCTGTTGTTGTCTAGATGTATCACGATACCCAAATCTCTAAAAACTTTAACCTAATATGCATGCAAGCGTAAACTTATATACAAAACATAAAAGGTTCACGGTTGGACAGGCCCAAACCGGAATACAAAATAGCATAATCAGTCGAGCCCAAAAGACGCAATCTACAAAGCCCAACAATTTGTAACTATCACATAATTACAAATCAGCCCCTCTAGTTTAATTAATTACATTTGATCACAAAACTAATTCTTAATTAATTAATTATTGACCAATATTAATTAAACAAATATGATTTCTCCTTTAATATATTATTCTTATAACATATTAATAAATCATATTATCCTTTCTCTCTTTATTCATTTCTCCAATCAAGTTGCTTTGGTGAAGGCAACCCAAAAGGACCATGCACCATCGGGTCAAGTACATACCAAAATAGTTATGGACTTAGACACTAATCCAACACTAGGATAGGTAGCAATTTACACATAATGTACTAGTAACTCATCATACTGAATCTAGGTACAAGTATTCATGTAAGTGTATACAAATAAATGTATATATGTAAATGTATTCATGTAAGCGTATCGATGTAGACGTATTCATGTAACATGTAATGTATAGTATAGACTCATGAATGTACTGACTCTGGTGTAATTCCTTGTAATAGGAATAATGTTTTGTATCTCCTAACTATCCCTATAATAGTTAACTGGAAGGTAATTGATTGTCCATGCAGGTTTATACACTCTTGTGTGGGAAACTGAATGAAGGATGAAAGCTATCATATCAATACATATATAAGAACATAAGTGTATAGACATAGTTTTGTTTAAGAAGATGAAAATGGTTTTGTAAGACATTTAAGAGTTTTGTACAATAATTAACAATGACTTGATGACATTTTAATAAACATTTTAAAAGTAATACATTTGATAACAAAGTATTTTTAAGATAGAAAACCATTTCATACATCACATTTTGAAGCATGTGAAATCAATTGGATGAAAACACAGTTATAAATCACATGTGATTGATTCTATAGCATGTGATTGATTATATATGAACTCACCTGTAGTGAGTGGATTGGATTGAAGTGTTGCATACGATGCTAGGTGACAAGTGGAGACATGTACACACACAACGAGCCTAGTTATCATATAATCTATATATATATATATATATATATATATATATATATATATATATATATATATAACTAATTAGGCACTTTATCTCTAGTAATATAAGTTAGGAAACTCTAGAACATGGTAACACTTTGATTTAAGTGTTTAAAGATCACAAGGGTTGCATCCAAGTGTTTGTAGGGCAAAGCTAGAGTGTTTGGAGTTCAAGGGTAAACTCCTTTGGAGTTTACAGTTTTAATGACCATTACACAAGGAGTTTACGGTAGTAACTCAAGGTTTTACGATCGTAAATTCTACACCTTAAGACCATATGTTGATTTGAGGTTTTTACAAGTCCTTTGAAGCATTTCTACTTGGTGGTTAGTCCATTGGAAGGAATTAGGGCAACAAAACACTCATTTGATGAGTTTACGGCCTCATGGTCATTTCCCTTTGGGTTTACTACCGTAAACCCATATGGAAAATGGTATTGTTATGATTTCAAGTGCTTAACTCATCAAGGTAATTATCTAGGTTAGTTTTTAGGCCTAAGGAAGGAATGTGGCCCAAATAAACACACTTTAGGGTGTTTACGGTTTCGGGAGTTCCCCAAACTGTAAACACATAAAAATGGTGGACTTTGGTGTTTTTCAAGGCTTAAACACATCAAGGGAAAGTTTAAACATATCAAGGAAAGGCTTAAACATCAAACGAGGGCTAGATAAAGGACTTATGCACACTTTGGTGCCTTTCTTGGTGTTTACAGCCCAAGAACATTCTTGGACCATGAACACCTTAATCCTTGTGTTCTTGGCATATTTTCTTGATGCTAACATGTAATACTAGCTTAATAAGACTCAAGGATGGAAGTACTTACTATAAGGAGGCTTGAAAATGAGCTAAAAGTCCAAGAACACTTAGTGTGTGTTCTTGGTGTTCTTGGTGTTTTTGGAAATCTAAGCAAAACACAAAAATGGATGGATGAAAAGGTGTACAATCACTAGATTAAGTGTTATATCAACCTGAAATGCATAGAACACTTACAAGTTTGAAGATCTTGAGTTAAATCTTGGATGATACTTGAGAGTGTTTTTGAGTTTACTCTTTTGGTGATTGGGGAGTAAACATAAAATGACTAGCTTGAGGAGTAAACTCATGCTTAAAGCATGAGTTCGCGGTTTTTGGAAGATTTTTCAGCCCAAACATAAAAGTTTGGCCGTGAACTTCTAAGACACGAGGTGTTTGCGGTTTAGCAATTTCAAGACCCGAGACGGCACTTCCTTTCACCCGTTCATTTAAAGAATAATATTAAAATAATCAAATGAACTTTAAATTTGCTAAAAATAAGTAATAAAGTAATTGACTAATAAATTGATGTGATTGACTTTTAGGATTTGACCGAATGAAAATTCCGGGTTGTCACACCTACTCTGTTGAAAGACGGGGCCATCGTTTGGGTAAAGGTTTCACTTATTTTTCACCTGTCACCCTCATCTCATGATCTATATCATCTTTCATCTCATCCTCAAACTCATCTTTCATTACACACCAACTATTTTGTCTACCCATGATCTACCCAACATATTTGTAGATAAAAATTACATATACATTTTAAACCATTTAAAAACCTATATAAAACATTCATTCAACATGCATCTCAAGTAAACAAACATTATATAAACACATAACACGTATTTCAAAGCAGAAATTTCATATCTATGTGTTAGAAGAAAGTAACTACATACTCACTTGATTAGATGATGCTCGGATAACACTACGGCTCTTAAAATAATAATCTTCGATGAAATCGGGATATCTTCCAAAAACCAGGCTTCTCGCAGGCAGAACTTCAGCTCGGAAACTCTTTTCTTCTCGGGATCTTCGGGGCTTCGAGACTCGTTTCGGGTCTTGGGATGATACCGGGGCTTCAGGGGGTATTTCTTTCAAAGCAAAAGAAAGAAAAAAAGGTGAAGAAGTGGAAAATTAGCAAAAATGATCGGCAGTCCTCATGTTCTATTTATATGGTGTTGAACCCCGATTTACGATGGGCGTACTCAAAGAGTATGTTGGGTATACTTCGTTGTCGACATGTATGTTGGGTGTACGCCTAGTACGTTGGGCATAAGGGTGGATCAGACCGGATGCGTCACGACTTCAGATAAGCTCCGAATCAATATTTTTATTTATTTATTTTATTTATTTAAAAACTTCAGAAATTCATAACTTTTGCATACGAGCTCCTTTTTGATGTTATTTATATCCACGCGTAGGTAAGACTATGCTCTACAACTTTCATTTAGACTTTGTCAGCTAATTTTGATTTTATTTTTATTATTATATTTTTAACAGGCCAGTACAGGAAAAGTCCGTTAAAAATTCATAACTCCTCCATCTGACGTCCAATTTCATCTGTCTTTTTACCTTTGCACTACTATTAACGAGATCTTCGATTCTCGTTTAGATTGTTTCGGCTAGAAATCATTCAATCTCATATTCGAACTTTGGGCTCCATACCGCTAAGTCGAAATTTCGAAAAATCATAACTTCCTCATACGAAGTCAGATTTAGATGTTCTTTTTATGCAAGCTATCGGTTTAACGTATTCTATGACTTTTGTTTAGATTACTAAGGCTAAATATCGCACTATCGAAAATTCACAATTTACGTCACGCAATATCATATCGGTTCTGTCACGAAACTTCGACAGGTCATAACTTCTTCGTTATGACTCGGATTTTGCCATTCTTTATATATCTGGAATCCTTGTCACAACCACTACAACCTAATTAATATTATTCATTCTAAATAATCATTTATCAAAAAGTCATTTTTGATGCTTATCATCTCTAAATTGACTAGCCCGAATCTACGGGCGTTACAATTATCTCCCCCTTGGGATGATTACGTCCCGGAATCATCAACGAAAATAGGACTTGTATAATGATTCAATATGTTATATTTCCATCCTAAGTAATAACCATAATATATATTTTTCTTTGAACGAGTATCTAACTCTTCGATTTCTTGACCGTAGGTGATGCTCAATCTTGCATCTGCTCTTCATACTATGTTGGACTTTCAATCGTAACCTAAGAGCTACAAAATAAATCCTTATTGAGGAATCTGTCTTCTTCATAGGATAAGTACTTTCCATTATCTATTGTAACAGACCGATGGGTCATGCTCTAAGGATCTCTCAGCGTATGATGCAACGCTTAGACTCAAGTCTCTTAGAATCAAATTCCATAGTGGAATATACCTTCCTTCATATTCTAATGTGATATAATCACATTTTTGCATGTAGCATTTCTAGATACAAGCTTCCTTAACAACGAGCGTGATGTTATCGATCGCATTGATTTCAATCTTCTGACTTAGGTCAGATGTTACATCGAAGTTGTAACTATGAACCATGTAACAAACTCACCGTAGTCGGACTCAAATTGATATGACCACTAGGGTCGGAATAAAAATCATCTCATTAGTCATTACCGAAACAATGGTAACGACATACTTGAATTAAACGAGACCAATGACTAACTTCTTGGTAACCTTGTAACTTTCCCTAATCCAAGTGTAAGTCATGTGCTTCCAGTAGTATAGATCTATACTACATAGTTACACCTACTCATACTCATCCCAAGTATTGCCTCGCATTCCCAAAGTCCTAAAATCACAAAACAATTTAACATATACAAATGTGTCCAAATAATCATAAAAAATTTGCTAGACTCTACTAGGACTTCTTCCATGTGTATCTTCAATGATCAATTCTAATTCAACTCGGTTGGTGATGGAAATTCCAGACGATGGGACAACTTCAAGAATTACACCAATCGTTCCATCATCCTGCGAATCGAAGGTGTACTTCATACATACCATACTCCTTTAAACATACTGTTATTTTATTAGACATAAACTAAAGGCAAGATACCACCTTCGATATCTTCCGATAGATGTCATTAAATATATCAAATAACAAAACTAGGGTTTATATTAATTCATGAAACTATTACACAAAAGTTCAAGTTCACCTTATACTATGCCGCTAATAGGCTACACCATAAGTTACTATTCACATTGTTACTTCATAATTTGATCTTTGGATATGAAATCCTTATTCCTGATTCCTCGCGTTATTGTCTGCTTCGTCGAGGATCATGTGGAATGCCCTTGGCTTTGGTGGTGCCTCTAGCCTTGCTGACCTATTTTTCTTTGGGTTGTCTTTAGACATGTGCCCCGTGCCTCCACATCCGTAGCATACCTTATCATTATGTGTACAATTCGTGGAATAATGGCCGATCCTTCCACATTTGTAACACGTTACTTCTTCGTTGCATGTTCCAGAGTGCTTCTTCCTACACTTTTCACACAACTTGGCTCCATACCTCTGGTCATCCAGGTTAGAATTTGTGAACTTTCCCTTACTATCAGGTCTTGAGGATCCTTCAAGCTTCCTCTTCTCTCCAACTTCAGCTTTCTCCAGACCCTTTTCCCTTATTTGGCTCTCAACATTCTTGGCTACCCAGATGGTGGCTTTCAAAGTGGTTGCTTGCTTGACCATTGGACGAAATTCCGCTGGTAATCCATTGGAAAACTTTTTGACCTTGGAAAGTTTCGTTGGAAGTAGGTAGGAAACAAGCTTTATCTTCTCCGTAAAACTAGTAGCGTACTCGGTGACGCTCAATCTTCCCTTCTTTAGATTCTGGAACTCATTGTTGATTTCCATAAAATCCTGCTCAAAGCAGTATTGCATCTTTAGTTGCACCACAAAATCTTCCCAATATATCTTGCTAGCTTCTCCCTTGGGCATCGAACCAGCTAGTAGCTTCCACCAGTTCATCACTCCAGACTTTAACAGAGGAATCGTGAGAGCGGTCTTCTATATGTTGCTACACTCGCAACTGTAAAACATTGTCTCCATCTCGGAGATCCAGTCCATAACTTTCACTGGTGTCAGGCTTCCAGATAGACACGGTGGTTTGGATACCATGAAATCCTTGTACTTGCACCCGAGTCCATCATTTCCTCCATCTTGATTGTTTCTTTTATCTATCAGTGGGTTGGCTTGACCAATGTTCCCACTATATATCCCTCCTTCTGACTACCCATCATTCAGCTAAGGCTGTTCAACTGGTATTGTAAATTCTGCATGATTCTGCCGAAGCAGACATCTAGTTTCCTCCATCTGACTATCCAACATCATTTGAATCATCTCTTGTACCATAGCCATTATCATTGGCTCAGGTACTGCTACTACCACAACCATTTGCTCAACCATTCGTGGTTGATTCCTACTTTCATTTGCGTTTCCAACTCTGCTTCTTGTTCTTGCCATTTCGATATATACACCAAATTAGGAGAATTTAGATCTCTATTACGATATACATTCAAATCATACTTATCACTCCAAAATGTTTACATGCTAGTTCTAATATCATAGTCGTATGTTCAGAATCCTAAACACATAAGGTTTCTAGATCCGGTCGGCAACAGGCCATAGATCCGAACAAACAATTTCATATATGGCAAACATATAGCATTTAGCACATAAAAGCATTTCAGGCATCTTTTCTAAAATATACTAGTGCTCGTGTCTAAAATTTTGTAAACACTCATTCTAAGTTTAAGTCTAGAAATCCTACAAATTCCTAGTTCGTTTGAAACTAATGCTCTGATAGCCACTGTGACATCCCCAATTTCACGGCTAGAAAAGACCGATTTGTTTATGCTTTGTTTTATAAAATCAGAGTACTCCTTTGATTAAAAGAGTTGCAATATTTTTTCCCAAAGCAAAATATGATATGAATTTATCAAAACATTTCTTAAAAGAAACATATTTTCATTAAATAAAAAAATCTTGGGATGTCATGTTCTGATACAGATCAAAAACATAAACAGTATAAAATAAACTTTACAACAGTTATTTATAACTACTTATCTATAATCAAAATCCCTCGTCAACGTCCAACTATGCTCTTGGTCCACTACCTGTAATACAGAAAAACTGAGTGGGTCAGGCTTGGGAGCCTGGTGAGCATATAGGGTTTTCAACCCACAATAATATAATTATTATATTTAATCATCAAACAATCAACCCAATTACCCATCCCCATTATCTTCTTTATTTCTTTAGGTTTTACCCTCATAATCAACTATCCTTCCTTCCTTCATTCCTAAGGATTGACCTAAGGAATTGGCATAAAGTCTATTGTTGCCCAAAGTTCATCTACACTGTACTAAATCCATAGCTACCATCGTTCATCTACACGGTACTAAATCCATAGCTACCATCGTTCATCTACACAGTACTAAATCCATAGCTACCAAGGTTCTTATATAAGGCACTAAATCTATAGTAGTCAGGGTTTTTAGAGTACACCGGTGAATATCAAGTCCACAACACCTACAAGTTGCGAGCCTGCTAGTGTTCCACTGGACTGTCTAGAATCGTCCATGGTCGTCATCCCTACTCTGCTGAATTATGGGTCCATCGTTTGGGTAAAGGTTTCACTCATTTTTCACCTGTCACCCTCATCTCCTGATCTATATGATCTTTCATCTCATCTTCAAACCCATCCTTCATTACACACCAACTGTTTTGTCTACCCATGTTCTACCCAACATATTTGTAGATAAAAATTATATATATAGTTTAAACCATTTAAAACTTGTACAAAACATTCATTCAACATCCACCTCAAGCAAACAAACAATATACAATCACATAACACGTATTTCATAGAAAATACTTCATATCTATGTGTTAGAAGAAAATAACTACACACTCACTTGATTAGACGATGCCCGGACAGCACTATGGCTCTTAAAATAATAATCTTCGATGAAACCTGAATATCTTCCAAAAATTAGGCTTCTTGCGGGTAGATCTTCGGCTCGGAAACTCTTTTCTTCTAGGGATCTTTGGGGCTTCGGGACTCCTCTCTGTTCTCGGGATGATACCGGGGCTTTGGGGGGGTATTTCTTGCCAAGTAGAAGAAAGAAAAAGGGTGAAGAAGTGGAAAATTAGCAAAAAGAGATCGGCAGCCCTTGTGTTCTATTTATAGGGTGTTGAACCCCAATTTACGTTGGGTATACTCAAAGAGTACGATGGGCGTACTCCGTTGTCGACATGTACGCCTAGTACGCTGGCCGTACTGGGTGGATCAGACCGGACGGGTCACGACTTCGGATAAGCTCCGAATTAATATTTTTATTTATTTATTTATTTATTTAAAAACTTCAGAAATTCATAACTTCTGCATACAAGCTTCGTTTTTTATGTTCTTTATATCCACGCGTATGTGAGAATTTGCTCTACAACTTTCGTTTAGACTCCATCTGCTAATTTTGAATTTATTTTTATTATTATATTTTTAACAAGCTTAGACAGGAAAAGTCCGTTAAAAATTCATAACTCCTCCATCCGATATCCGATTTCGTCTATCTTTTTATCGTTGCACTACTATTAACGATATCTTTGATTCTCGTTTAGATTGTTTCAGCTAGAAATCACTCGATCTCATATTCGGACTTTGGGCTGCAAACTGTTAATCGAAACTTCGAAAAATCATGACTTCCTCATACGAAATCAAATTTAGACGTTCTTTTTATGCACGCTCTCGGTTTAACATATTCTACGACTTTCGTTTAGATTACTAAGGCTAAATATCGCACTATCGTAAATTCACTATTTATGTCATGCAGTTTTGTACTGGTTCTATCACGAAATTTCGACAGGTCATAACTTCTTCGTTATAACTCGGATTTCGACACTCTTTATATATCCGGAATACCTGTCACAACCACTACAACCTAGTAAAGATTATTCATTCTAAATAATCTTTTATCAAAAAGTCATTTTTGACACTTATCATCTCTAAATTACCTAACCCGGATCTACGGGCGTTACAAAACCCGACATCAGAACCTAGTCCGGTATATACTACCATATAAATGTACTTCAGGCTTACCCCGACATCGGACCTTGGTCCGGATCCTATCGTTCCGACACATACAAGAATCACAAAGGATTCTAGCATACAACATTCCTCGGGCCTCACCCGGCATCGTATCGCAACCCAGAACATATACAATAAGTGCCTAGGGCTAACCCCCAAGTCTTCCTACAATACATAAACATAATGGGCCGACATTGTGGTTGTAGATCCATGCACACAATGAGGATACTCGTCATGCCCTGGTGAAGACTAGTTTAACACTTCTGATTGCTAACCGGTAACTCCTGAACTGCTGATCCTTCGGCTCCCTGAGCTATCAGTACCCAAAATAACACTTAGGCCACAATACCCTCAAAAGTCAACCCAGTTCAAAGTTGGTCAAATTCAACACTCCGAGTTGACACAACTCGCTGAGTTGACCCACCAACTCGTCGAGTCCCACAATCTACACATAACTCTGGACTTCGGTCCTACTCGCCGAGTCTTCCTTGAGCTCATCAAGTTCACCTTCAAACACGTCGGGAACCTTGTTCAACTGAATCGTAGAGTTCACCTTGGAACTCATCGATTCCATCTTCATAAGTTATAGATTTTTCCTTGGACTCATTGAGTTCATTCCTTGAACTCGTCGATCACGATGATCTTCAAGTCCATAATGAACCCAACTGGCTGAGTCCTCTACCAACTCAACACACACCCGCTATCAGAAGGGTTTCGGGAAGAAAACGGTTTGACTCACTGAGTCCTAAGAGCAACTCGTCGAGTCCTCCTAATTCCAATTCTACTCAGACGATTTCAGTCGAACACAAAGCATCCAGGACCCAAATCTAACCTTCTAGGGTCGAAATAACACGCAAAGCCTCTTCCTTTATGTCCATGCATGGCCTTTTTGCTCAAAAGGCCATAACAACCACTTTAACCTTGCACGGGGAGTTCTAATGGCATAAAGCTTGCACCTTTATGCCTTAACCACCCTAAATACATCCAGATCTGAAAGGATCTTGCTTTGGGACATCCAAATCCCAAAAGCAGTCATTCTTGGACTAAAGTCTTCAAAAAGGGGAAAAGAGTATATCTAATGAACTAGTGATCAAGTTAGAGACTTGATTACCAGAAAATGATGAGATTGAGAAGCTACTTCTGGATCCACAAGCCTTTATTTGAGCCTTCAAGTTTCCTCTTCTTCTTTCTTGACTTCAAGAACACACAACACTCTTAAAAATGGCTCACAAGCATTAGGGTTTCGAGATCTAGGGTTCTGGTCTTGGAGGTTGGAGGAGAGACCAAGAGGAGGGGAATAAGATCCTTAAATAGGGTACCAAGTCCTGAATTTAGGGTTTTCCAAACCCAGACCAACTCGTCGAGTCGGTCCCCCGACTCGTTGAGTAGGTCACTTAACCCGCGGCCCAACACATGCTCCTACTCATCGAGTCATCCCATCAACTCCACAAGTCACTTCCTGATTTTAAGGTTTTTTCTGTCCTTTCAAGGTTTTTTGAATTCAGGGTGTTACACGTTTATTCCTTTTTCTTTCTTCTTCTGCACTATGTCTCTCAGACCTCCATTAACAACTTCCCCTCTCTCACAAAAACTTAATTTTCCATCAAACCACTGGTTGGAATTCGACAAAACCAACGTTAACTTCTCCTACTTTCTGAGCTCTACAAACCCACCCACTAATCACTTTGATCCATGACCAGAGCTTGAACCAGCGGCCACCACCATCTTTAACTTTTCGGGCAGTTTGATGCCAACCCTGGCCACCTCTCGCGATTCCAACACTACCATTAGCTACAAACCCCACCAAGAATATCAAATATCGCCGGAAATTTTTTGCTGGATTTCTCAAGCCTTGACGGATTCTTTAGATTTTCATGGAGAAACCATTCTCATGGATCAATAGACAAAGATCAAGCTTGGGGTGCGAGTTTGGAAGATTTTCAAATTTTGAGTTTTCACGCGTATTTTCAAATTTCAGAATTTACTAGCACAAAAGGGGTACACTCTTTCCTTGACCTGAATTAATTTGCATACATGTTTAGAATGATATCTATATGAGATTGCATCAAATAGGTGTAGGATTTGTGTTTTGAATCGGTTTAGTGATTCATTTAGTTGTCCATGGGGATTCGATTGGTGTGAATTGAATTAAACTATTTGGTCTACTTGGATTGTTGGTCTATTTGGGTTTGAAATTGTATTGCAAGTTAGTCATGTCCACCTCACTGAAACGCCCATCCTCGAATAAAGGAAAAGCCCCGACTAAGGGAGGGAACAAGGAACCAAACATTCCAAGGTTCCACGACAAAAAGGCAATTTCGAATTACAAAAAGGGTTTACCAAGGAAAGTTGCTTCAACAAAATTTGTTTTCATGGATACACTCACTGAATTAGGAGTTCTCGACGGCGTTGTCCAATTGTTTCGAATATTGGATAGGAAAATCTACTCAAACTCGCAGCCAACACCTACGAACTTCCAACTAGAGAATTCCTTCTTGCAGTCTAGATAACAAGAAGAAAAATGTTGCATTCCAACTTATGGGAGAAATAAATTCACCTATTTAGGATAGGGTTAATGAGATTATGGGGTTTCCATCAATGGACACATTTTTGACTTGTGATGTACTGCCCACCGAGTTTAACCATGAAACCATTTTTATGGAAATCACCGGTCAAATCTTTTCTTGTGTTGATTGAGATAATGCAACACCCGTCATTCATCCATGCCACCATATTGCCCACCATATCCTTGTTTGCATTGTCTTTGCCTAAAAAGAAGTCGGTCAAAACATACAGATTGAACTCTTTTTCCTTTGGTGCATGACAAGGCGTGGCAATCCCCCATTCCAAATTTTTTCCTTTTTCATTTTTTAAAAATTCTCAAAAATGAGAGCTCAAACAGTCATCAATATTTTCATAAGAGGATTTATAAACCCTTTTTCCTGCGCCCTTGATGTCGAGCTTCCAGACGGCTTTGCACCCGTAGATAACAAAAATCTTTTGGATTCCCGCGCCCCAACGAACATACATCACATTCGCAAGCAATCTAATGGGCACTTCACTTGGTTTCGTCCCCAAGGAATTCCCTATCTCATCCTCCTCAACCCAAGAGTCTTCACTTCGTGCCTCACGATAAAAACCAATGGAGAATAGTGAGAACCATCACCCAAAAGGTCAATGAAGAAGCAATTATTAAAAAAGATGAGATATGCATCGATGATGAGACCATGCATCAGCAGGAACACTTTCGGGTCCCACCACAGTATGATACCCCTATATAATACCAGAAGGCTCAGCATGCGGGACACGAGATTCCTACATGGTTCCCCCCAAGGCACCGACCTTCTTTGACCAATTTGAAACCATGTTCTTTACTGTCTAGTTCATTTACACTCAGAATCAAGAGAACATACACACCATCTAGGATGTGACAACCAGAGTTGATAGGCTGGAATAGAGCAGCTCCTCCATTTCCCATCAAATCAAGGGCATGTAGGATTACCACTACCACCATGGACATTTCCCTCCTTCTGATCCCTCGATTTAGGTACTTTGCCCTTCCGCCAAGCATTGAGGACAATGCTTACTTTTAAGCTTGGAGTGGGTTATTTCCTCTTTATTTTCATTCTTGCATGCATCATAAGTAGGTTGCATTTTAGCTAGCTTACATACATTTTTATTTCATTTTGTTACATTTAAAAAATCCAAAAAGATTTTACTTTCATCTTTTTCAACTTTTTATTTTAGCATGTCATTTAATTAGGACATTAGCATTCATGCATTTTTGTTATTTGTTTATTCTCGCCTCTTCGGAACTATGGAATGAGGTCATGAATATTAAATCATAGATTGGTCTTGGGTTTTGTTATGGGATTCCTTCTGTTTGACAAGTGAGGAATATTTTGAGCCTGAAAATACCACTTTTTGGACTGCTTGTGTGTTGGTTTAGATACAGGTAGCTTGATTAGGTCTAGTTGCGGATGGAAGTGGTTAGTTAGGACGAAGCATGCAAGAAATGATTATCCCGGTAAGGTATTTTGAAGATTTTGAAGAATCACATCTCGGTATCGGGGGGAATACCCTTAAGTACTCCATATTCGTGCGATCCTTACTTAGTTAGATTCTCACCACCTTTTTAAGATAGGAAATTTTTCTAGGGGTGTGGATTGGGTAATTAGTTAGGTTTTGTTCATCACCTCTTACATTGATGAACGTTGAGGTAGGTCCCCTAATTCACATTTTTTGGACCACAATTTTTTTTGGTAACACCCATTCATGAGTCATTCCCCACCCTTTTTAGTAGATCCTGGCACACTGTCAATGATCATTAGGTATTATTTATTAGCCTCTATCTATGAAGAAAAACAAACAAAAATGAAGAAAAATTGGAAAGGAAAGAAAAAGAAACAATAAAACAAGATTCGAAGAAATGCGACAAAAACAAAATGAAGAAAAGAAGAAACACAGAAGAAGAATAAGAGATCAAGTGAAAATTCAAGCTCAAGCTCACGCTTAAGTTCGGGAAAAAAACAAAGTCCAAAAATCACAAATATCGTAAGACAAGAAATAAGAAGACAGAATACCGAAAGAAGAAGTTCAAGATTGAAGTAGGTTGCCTTTTGTCTGTTTCTTAGATTGAATTGTTTTTATTTTATTTTATTTTATTTTTAATTTTGGTGAGAAAAGGCAATGGTAAGGCGGAAGATTGTAAAGGACAGTACAAGGGAGAAACCTACAAAGTCGGATGTTTACCCGGAGGTCGTGTTGCAAACCTTATTACGTTATTATACACTTTAGCCTTAAAAATATAGGAATCATCATGTATGGAGCCATATTTCCTTCAAGCATTATGGTCTGCATTAGTGAATTTATGGTGTCCCCACTCGGCGCATCACCTATTTCCTTTGTCTAGTACGCTCTAATGGTTGCGACATTCAGACGAAATATATTCGCCTATCAAGTGGATCAGGAATGTGGTTTATAGTTCTAAAGTAGGGAACATTTGGAAGGCATGTAGGGTCCGTGCAAAGCCGATTCTGACCATCTTGACTAGGTTTTGTGGCTATGTCCCTTCTTTTTATTTTTAGGATAGTTCGAGTTCATTTTAGTCTTGTCTTACTTAAGGACAAGTAAGGTTCAAGCTTGGGGTGATTTGATAGATTCATTTTATTTACTTATTTTCCTAGTTTATTTTAGCTCATTTCATCTCATTTTAGTTAGCCTTCATGCATATTTTCTCTTTTGTTATTTTTCATCTTTATCAGGTACTTTCTAGTCTTTTGTGCATAATTGTTGTATTTCTTGAAGACTTTTGAATACAAAGGATTACAAGAATGTTGATCTTGAAGTTGGAGGCTTTCTTTTACTCGTGGGCTTGAAGTGGTGCAATTGGGTTTAATCTTGGATAGTGAATGATGATGATGTGAAGACAATTGAATCTTTGGGTGATCAAAAGAAGTTATGGGCTAGTTTGGAAAAGCTTAGAAGCAAATATGGGATATCAGTAACATTGGATATCGGTTAGATCATAAACAAGAGCATTTGAGAGGAGAAGACCACTTAATTAGGCCAATATGTCCATTCATCGACACTCACATAGTCCACACGAGTGACCCAAAACCCGAATTTTAGCCTTTTGCCTCTATTTTGGGAAGTTTCCTTAGACGCTTTTTGAACAACTTTCAGATCCAGTTTTGAATATATTTACTGCACTTTTTTATTCGAGAATGAGGAGAACTCTTTGAAGAGAAGAACACATTTTTCTCTCAAGAACACTTGAAGATATTTGGATTTTTCATCTTTCATCTTGTTGAATATTTAGTACTTCTAATTTCTACCTTATTTTCAGGAGTCTAGCCATGCTAGGCTAAACAATATTTGGTTGAAATGGATGAAATTTCTTGAATGATTTGGTTATTTTGAAGAACACCATAAACTTGTGTTGAATATATATGATTATATTTTCTATAAAAACTTCCTTCATGTTTATGTATCTTTATTCATGAATATTGATATATGAGTGTTATTTTTGTTGGTTAAATTCTTCGCTAAGTAATGGGTCTTCAATTTAACAAGTAACAATTAGTTTAAATGTTTGTTTTTATTCCATTTAGAATAAGGAAATATTTTCTCCATAGTGGTAACGAAAGCAACGGATTACTCTTTGGATTTGATTACTCTTATAATCTAATTCTAATTGATTTTCAAAAAAATTACATGCTTCATTAGTGTTGAACTTTGATTTAGGAAATGTGCTATAAACTTTTCTAACCATTTTAATATAAAAGAATAAGTTGAGGCAAGTTATACTTATAAATTGCTATAGCCAAGTTAGATTGTAAACACAAGTATTTCACCTCGGTATTCTCATGATTATTTAACCAAATGTTCAAGTAATAGAAGTCCAATGTTAACCATATTTCTCCCACTAAACTAAAATCAAATCCTCTACTTTTTATTTACATTTTTCAAACCTTAGTGTAAACTTAGTTTCTTTAAAACCTCTAAACATTAAAACCCCCATTTTTATTTTTATTGTCATCTTACAAGTGTTTGTACAACAAGTTTTCATAGAGTTATAAAATTGAACCAATCTTCGTGGATACGATCTCTTTACTAATATACATTATTTTAGTGTGTAATATTTAAGGCAAAGTTGTAAAATCGTTCGGCGGTCGACTGATGATAAGCGATTAATCGGACTAAGCGAGGATTAATCGGGGACCCTTAATTATTAATAAAAATATTTAAAAAAACTAATATTCCCTAAAAAAAAAACTAAGTATTTGAAGATTTAATTTTTGAAAATTTTAGTTTAATATTTTAAAATTTAAAAGCTTAAAGTTTAAACATCTAAAATTGTGGTGTAATAATTGAAAATTAAATTTTTTTGAATTTTTTAAAAAAAAATCCCGCCTATGACCGTCGAGACCGCCAAGCGCCTCCAAGGCCGATTTTGACCAATTTCTGTCAAGCACCCTAATCGTAATCGGTTTAAGGCCGCCAAACGATTAATCGCTGATTAATCGGCTGCCAAAGCTGATTTCTACAACACTGATTTAAGGTATTAATTTTTTTTGCTTGCGTAACCACCACTTGTATGTTATTAGGGCTATAAGTTTTACAATCCCATATTTAAATCGTTTTTGATGTAAGAAAAGCAATATTCCTTAAGGATGTTGAGTTTTGGGGATAAGAAATCATTTAGGGTGATATCGAAAGAATAATTTACTTTTGTAGATAACAAGGTTCAAGATAACATTGAGATTCTTTGTCAAGCAACTATAGATCAATCTTAACAACCTCAAAAAATTTCATCAAGGAGATCCATTAAGGATAAAAGAAATTGTATTTCAAATCATTATGTACTTGTCTCCGAGAAAATAAGTGTAACGTCCACAGATTCGGGCTAGTTAATTTAGAGACAATAAGCGTCGAAAATGAATTTTTGATGGAATATTATTTTAAAAAAATAATCCTAACCAAGTTATAGTATATGTCACAAGGGTTCCGTACATATAAAGAACGCTGAAATAATCCGAGTTATAACGAAGAAGTTTTGGCCCGTCGAAGTTTACGGCAAAACCGACACGACACCACGTAACGTAAAAAGTGAATTTTTGATAAATTACTTTTTATCCTTTTCAATCTAAACGAAATTCATAGCATACGTTCAACCGAGAACGTGTATAAAAAGAACGTCCAAATCTAACTTCATATGAGGATGTTATGATTTTTCTAAGATTTAGCACAACAGTACACAGTCCAGAATTCGAATTTTAGATCGATCGATTTTTAGCCGACACAACCAAAATGAGAATTGAATATTTCATTAATAGAAGCCCAACGATAAAAATTCAGTCGAAAACGGAGTTTGTATGTAGAAGTTATAAATTTTACACGGTCGTTAACAGTGTAACATTCTCATACTGTTAAATTTAAAATCGTTCACGATTCATCTAATGGAGTCACATGGAGAATTGTAGATCGTGTCAATACCTACATGTTGATATAAATAACGTCGAAAATGGAGCTCGTATGCGAAAGTTACAAAATTTAGAAGTCGCAAGGGTGCTGCTGCGAAAGGGGTGACTTGGCTTAATCTGGACCATTGCATTGTCCCCACGCCTTGCCACCAGATGGTGACATATGGCACCAACTCGACAAGTTGGAGGCTCAAACTCAATGAGTTTGGCTATTTTTCAGCCTATAAATAGGATGCGAGAGTACCCCATTTTCCTCACACATTAAACCATATATATATATATATATATATATATATATATATATATATATATATATATATATATATATATATATATATATATCTCTAAACCTATCCTAAATGCATAGTAACTCCTAATTGCTAGAGGAAACCCCCGAAGTGCTAGAATGCTTCGATAAGAAGAACTTTCAGTTCGGAAGTTCTGCCCCCGCAAAGCCCGGTTCCTCGCTAAACCCCCTGTAAGTTGAGTTATGCTTACCGTACTTTATGTATAACTAATGTTTAAGTCCATTATCATTATTATGAACCTATAAAAAATATTTATTAGTGATTCTAATCCGTTATATTGATTGATCCACTTACGGGGATGATGTCTAGGTTGTGATTTAGTGAGGTGTTTAAAGTGGGATTTCCAAACAGTATACTTCGTACATCAAACGGACCCTACCTCCTATATGATCTTACCTGGTTGTTCCTTACTTGGTAGATCATGAAAGTAGACTTTTATTTAATAATGAATCAAGACTAATTAGTCACAATAAATATTAGACTAAGACTTGGCGATAATAATGCTAGATTACGTCAAATGAAAAGACAATTGCTAGAAACGAAGCGCTGCTCGAATTTTGAGTCGACACTTTAACAAGTGAGTGCATAGTTACTTTCATCTTACACATAGATATGAAGTATTTAATATAAATTACATGCTATGTGTTCATATTATATGTGTTCTTGATATCTATGTTGGATGAACAAAAATACACATGTTTTATTCGTTTCAAACTGTATACATATTTTATACCTATAATTATGATGGGTAAAGATGGGTAGATTATAGATGAGATGAAAGATGAAATATGAGATGAATTATGAGAGATGAAAGATGATATAGATGATAAGAGGTGAAAGATGATGAGAAGCAATGACCCAGACAATAACCTAAGCAATGGCCCAGTCATCTAGTAGAGTATAGATGACAACTATAGACTATTCTAGACAGTCCAGTGGAACACTAACATGTTCGCAACCTGTAGGTGTTGTGAATGATGTGTTAACCAGATGTACTCTAAAAACCCATTGACATGTATTGTAGGTGGACTCCCTAAAATAATATTGTCGATAAAATAAATAAACCTTGGTAACCTTTGGATTTAGTTCCCTATAGATGAACATTGGCAGCTACGCCACAACCTATAGATGTTTTTGAACTACGTGTTCACCAGATCCTAATAGATGCGCCTAAAGGATAATGTTGGCCATTGAGCCTAATAGATAACATTGACAACTATGGACTTAGGGCATACTAGATAAACCCTGACAATAATGGACTTTGTGCCTATTCCTTAGGACAATCCTTAGAAACGAATAAATGAAGAATAGATGATTCTTAGGGTAGATCCTTAAGAATAAATAAGATAATGGGGATGGGTAATTGGGTTAATTGTTTGATAATGAAACATAATAACTTTATTATTGTGGGTTGAAAACCCTATGTACTCACCAGATTTCCCAACCTGACCCACTTAGTTTACTTGTATCACATGTATCGATACAAAGATAAATTACACTAAGAGATTAAAAGAGATGTAAATCACTAGTGTAAATGAATGAAAGGTTTGTTTATGCTTATATTTCTGTATTGACGATGACATCCCAAAGTTTTAATATAAACAAAAATACATTTCTTCAGAAATGCTTTGATAATATATTTATCATGTTTTCTGCGAGCAAATTTCGCAATATTATTTTTTAAAATGAATACTCTGATTTTCAAATAAGCATAAATAAAATGTTTAAAATGACCATGAATTCGGGTATGTCACAATAAGGACCATATTGGCTTAAAGGAAGATGATTCAATCAAATTTCATCAATAAATGTGTTGTTCTAACCGTCAGTAATGAATCAATGCAATGAATGATGAAATAAAGTCAATAAAAGACAATGATGTTTAGGATCTCATCGAGTTTCCCTAAAGTCAAGAAGCTTATTTGGATATTTAAAACCAAAAGGGATTCAAATGGGAATATTAGGATATATAAGGATCGTATAATCAAAAAGGGCTTCATTTTAGAAGAAGTGGTATATAATAAAGATACTTTCTTTCTAGTATCATTGAAAGACTATTTTAAATGGTAATGGCACTAGTGGATCATTTTGAGCTAGAACTACATTAGATGGATGTAAAGAATAAATGCAGACATTAAGGAAATGTTATATATCGTTCAACCAAAAACTTTGTATCAAGATATCCAAAGTTTATGGTTTATGAGTTAAAAGAATCCATCTATGGTCTCAAATAGACTTTTTGTTAATAGAATCACATGTTTCATCAAGTTAGAACCTCATAGGTTTTAAGGTAAATGTTGTTGATGAATGTGTATATCACAAGTTAAAGTGGGAGTAAAGGCATATATATATGGTATTATATGTCAATGACATTCATCTCACAAGTAACAATATGGGCTTATTGCATGAACCCAATAAATTTCTAACAAGAAGATCTTGATGATTCCAGTTTTGTAATATGAATCAAGATAATAAGGGAAGGATCTTGAATTATTCTTAGATTTTCACAAAATATTTATATCGATAATCAATTTAGGTATATTTGACATAAAAACGTGAACCATGAGATACAATACTTCTAAAGGAGACAGATTCAATCTAAAGTAGTTCCCTAAAGCGATCTTAAAAGAAATGATATACATAGGTTCATGTATGCTTTAGTAGTAAGAAATCTTATGTATGCTCAAGCCTATATTGTCCTAAACTTGGAATTAAAGAATAATCTATGAATACAACACTGAGGCAACAACACATATGGTGTGTTATTAATAAAAAAACAAACAAAATATTATATGCTCAGTTATAAATCAAAGGTTTTGGAGGTCCTTGGTTTCTCTTAATCATGTTTTGTTAAATATTAAGACTACATTCACTATACATCACACTATGGTGGTTAGAGGAGTCTAACTATGAAAGGTTACTATGTGTCCGATTACAAAATGTGGTTTTGTCACTAAATTATAAGAAATAGATGGAGTTGACAAGTCATTGAAGATTTATTGTGACAACAATTTATCTATACCCTAACAAAGGTAGCATGACAAAATTCAATTTTATCGACACCAACAAGAGAGTTTAGGGTGGGAAAAAGTTGATATAACACATAGGAAATGATTTACTGCTAGCTAGGGTGAACATTTGGATCAGACCAGATCGGTTTAGCAAAAATTGGTGGACCATGGACCGGACTTGTTGAGGCTTTGGTCCTAGTCCAAGTCCAGGTCTAGGTTTTGTGGTTCTTGTACTTATTGGACCAATACAACTTTAAACGCATATGATACAACTCGTTAGGGCCCTACTGAAATTAGTTTATCTATTGCTTTAAAATGAATACTTGTTAGACATGACCTATCCAGTTTTATACCCAGACCGATTTTGCATGATTCAAAGAATCGAGATCTAGACGTACTCTAAAAAACTGGTCTAGGCTTGGTTCTTAGTCCTATTCGATCTAGAGGTCCAAATGTTCAACCATACTACTAGAAAACCCATATATTAATAGACACTTGGTAAAGTCTAACGTGCTTTTAAGTATAAAAAAAATATGTGTGTCAATGTTTACGAAGGTTTTTTTTCCTTTAATATTTTTAAAGATAAATGAGATTCATTTTAATGTATTCATATTTCTTAATGCCTTTACATACGTTCTCGGGTTAAATTAGTGGCAGACTTCCTTCTTTTCGAGACATAATTAGGACCTCAGTTTTGATTGAATAGTCCTTCCATACCCTATAATAATCATATACACACCTTGATGGAAAGTTAAAAACATAAAAATAGGATATCATAAAATAATATTTCTATGGAGAATAAAATAGCAGCATTATCATATTTGTTGAGAGCCTGAAAAAATTATTTGATCTTCCTTTAGATATTAAAATATTACTTTACAAGAGGAAAAAAATGTATATGATAAGGTTATGCATGTCTCCCATCCTTTATCTTTACAAACATGATGTTCACATCATCTTCAACATGTAACCTACAGTTAAATCAAGACAAATGAAATATTAGGTTCTGTTTGGCATGCCACTTCTAGTTGATAAATCTACTTTTTTTTCAAGATCTTTTATGTTGTTATGTTTGACGAAACAAAAAAGTAACTTATAAATTAGTTTTTTTTAAACTATCTGGACTGTTGGTGATTTGTTGTCATTAATATTATTTAAGTGTAATGGGATTACATTGTTGACCAAAGGTGATCTTGATAAATATTAAAAAAGTAAGGAAGGTGTGGAGTACATGCTTGTTTAACTTTGATCAAGTTTTCAAAGTACACTGTCATTTAGGGGCGACGCCCCTAAACGAATGGGGGTCCGGGGGCAACGCCCCTGGGAGCGGGGTCCAAACTTCCGTTTGACCCTTATCCAAACTTCCGTTTTATGTCAATTTTTATAGTTTATGACAATTAGAAACTATCATATGACAGTTTTTCAGACAAGGATCATAAATTCGGTTTTGGTCTCATTTTTCTGGTACAGACGAAACTATCATCAAAGCATTCTAAATTCTTGTCTCTCTGAGTCTTATCCGATTAAAGAATATTGGGAGTACCACCCAAATGCTTTAATCTGAAAGTGTTTTACACAATTCTCAGAATTCCAAGCCTTACTATACCCTAATTTCTAACAAAGATTAAAGCATTTCTGTGATCATGACAAGTGGTGATTCTGTGAAGGAAATGACTAGTAAGTTTGAAAAACTGAACAAGTTTGAAGCACAATATTTTCGTAGATGGCAGAAGAAGATGAAGTTTCTCCTTACCACTCTGAAAGTGGTGTATGTTCTGAGTACACCCATGCCAGTCTTACCAGAATCTATTGAAGATGAGCCTTTGGATGCAACAAGAAGAAAATCAAAGTGGGAAATTGATGATTACATATGTCGTGGTCATATTCTCAATGGTATGTCTGACTCTCTTTTTGATATCTATCAAAATTTCGAATCTGCAAAAGAACTATGGGATTCTCTTGAATCCAAGTATATGGCTAAAGATGCTTTTAGCAAGAAGTTTCTTTTCAGTAACTTTATAGGTTACAAGATGATTGACTCCAATCCTTTTATGGAACAATACCATGAAATGTTAAGGATCCTAGGACAGTTTGCTCAACACAATCTGAAAATGGATGAAGCTATTGATGTGGATATGATCATTGACAAACTGCCCCCTTCCTGGAAGGATTTTAAACACAATCTGAAACATAACAAAGAGGAATTGACTTTGACTCAACTTGGAATCCATTTACGGATTGAAGAGTCCTTAAGGACTCAAGAACTTGATAACAATCCCAAAGGCAAGAACTAAGTTGGTTCCTCTTCTGTGAACATGGTGGATGGAGAAGGTTCAAAGAATCAAAAGAAGTTTAATGGAAAAAGGAAGTTTAAAGGAAAGGGAGACAAGTCTTCCAACAAGAAGGCTAAAGTGGTGTGTTGGAATTGTAACAAACCGGGTCACTTCAAGAAAGATTGTCGTTTGCGTAAAGTGAACAAGGATGGTGCAGGACCAAGTGGATCCAAGGATCTAGAAAAGCAACAAGGTAAGAATTTTGTTTTCATGCGGAATTTTAACTATATTCAGAATTATATTTCTGTGATTTCTGAAGCATTTTATGTGCAGGATGATAATGTTGCATGGTGGGTTGATTCGGGAGCAACAAGTCATGTTTGCAAAGATCTATATTGGTTCAAGGACTTTCAAACAATTGATGATGGATCTGTTGTGAAAATGGGAAATGTTGCAATTGAACCAATCAAGGGCATAGGATCTGTTTTACTTACTTTTACTTCTGGGAAATATTTATGTTTGAACAATGTTTTATTTGTTCCAGGGATTCGTAAGAATCTTGTATCTGAAATTGTATTAAATAATTATGGTTACAAACAAGTGTTAGAAAGTGACAAGTATATCTTGTCAAGACATGGTTCTTTTATGGGATTTGGCTATATATGTAATGGAATGATTAGGCTTAATATTAATTATCCTTCTATTGATAATTCTGTTTGCATGGTTTCTAGTAGTAATAGCAATAATTTTCATAAATCTGAATTGTGGCATGCTAGACTAGGACACATTCATTACAAGAGATTAAGAGACATGTCTAAAATGAGTTTAATTCCTGCTTTTGATATGCAAAATAATGAAAAATGTAAAACATGCATGTTAACTAAAATCACTAGACAACATTTCTAAGATGTTGTTAGGGAAAGCAAGATGTTGGATCTTATACATAGTGATTTATGTGATTTCCATGCAACACCTTCCCTTGGAAACAAGAAGTATGTTGTGACTTTTATTGATGATGAATCTAGATATTGTTAAATCTATTTGCTACATTCTAAGGATGAAGCACTTGATAAATTTAAAATTTATAAACAACAAGTTGAGCTTCATAAAAATGAATTAATAAAAGTATTGTGTACTGATAGAGTTAGTGAGTATTATGATCCACTTTATTTTGAATCAACTGGAATAATACATCAAACCACAACTCCATATACACCACAACGAAATGGTGTAGCTGAAAGGAAGAATAGGACTTTGAAAGAAATGGTTAATTTCATGTTGTCGTATTCTAGTTTAAGTGAAGGGTTTTGGGGTGAGGCAATGTTAACTGCATGTTACATCTTGAATAGAACTCCAAATAAAAGGAGTAAGAATACTCCTTATGAACTTTGGTGTAAAAAGGTACCAAATTTTAGTTATCTCAAAGTTTGGGGTTGTAGAGTAGTTATAAGGCTCACTGAACCCAAAAGGAAAACATTGGGTGAGAGAGGTATAGACTGTATCTTTATTGGATATGTTGAGCATTCCAAAGCATATAGATTCTATGTTTTAGAATCTAATGACTCTGTGTTTGTAAACACAGTGATAAAGTCAAGAGATGCTATTTTTGATGAAGAAAGATTTACATCTATACCTAGACCAAGGGACATGATTCATCAATCTTCCAGCAAGAGTGCTACTCAAGATGAAGATGTTTATGGTGGTG
Organism: Lactuca saligna; assembly: GCF_052625555.1. Taxonomy (NCBI): domain Eukaryota; kingdom Viridiplantae; phylum Streptophyta; class Magnoliopsida; order Asterales; family Asteraceae; genus Lactuca; species Lactuca saligna. The sequence continues at coordinate 169,989,588 of NC_136425.1, forward strand.
CAAGTTCTGTACCCGAACCTAGGAAAAGCACCAGAGCTAGAAAAGCTAAGTCTTTTGGATCTGATTTTCAACTATATTTAGTTGAAGGAACAAGGAATGAGACTATTTCTCAACATCAATATTGTTTTAATATTGAAGAGGATCCAAAGACTTTCAGTGAAGCTATGGATTCTAGGGATGTACATTTCTGGAAAGAGGCAATTCATGATGAGATTGATTCTATCATGCATAACAATACTTAGGTATTGGCTGATTTACCTCCTGGTTGCAAGGCATTAGGATGTAAATGGATCCTCAAAAGAAAAATAAAGGTGGATGGCACAATAGATAAGTATAAAGCCAGATTGCTTATCCAAGGCTTTAGATAAAAGGAAAGCATTGATTTCTTTAATACTTATGCTCCTATTGCCAGAATTTCTACTATTAGATTATTATTAGCTCTTGCAGCTATACATAATCTTGTGATTCACCAAATGGATGTGAAAACTGCATTCTTGAATGGTGATTTGGATGAGGAAATATACATGAAACAACCTGAAGGGTTTGTGATGCCTGGAAATGAACACAAAGTGTGCAAGTTGAAGAAATCATTATATGGTTTGAAACAAGCACCAAAACAATGGCATCAAAAGTTTGATGATGTTGTCTTGTCTAATGGTTTTGCATTAAACCAAGTTGATAAGTGTGTATATAGCAAATTTGATACTTCTGGTAAAGGAGTCATGATTTGCTTATATGTAGATGATATGTTGATTTTTGGTACTGATTTAGAAGAAGTTGATAAAACCAAGAAATTCTTATCATCTAGTTTTGATATGAAAGACATGGGGGAGGCTGAAGTAATTCTTGGTATAAGAATTAGAAAAGGAAACAATGGGATTTCAATTTCTCAATCTCATTATATTGAGAAGATATTGAAAAAGTTTAACTTTGAGAATTGTTCTTATGTTAGCACTTCTATAAATCCTAATCTTAAGCTTCTACCTAATAAAGGATCTCCAGTGTCTCAATTAGAATACTCAAGGGCTATTGGTTGTCTAATGTATGCCATGATTAGTATTAGGCCTGATAGAGCATATGATGTGGGAAGGCTTAGTAGATATACTAGTAATCCTAGTTCACATCATTAGCAAGCCGTGAGTAGAGTATTTAAGTACTTAAAAGGGACCATGAATTATGGTTTAACTTATAGTGGATATCCTTCTGTTTTAGAAGGTTATTCAGATACCAGTTGGATTAACAACATAGATGATCACTCCTCTACTAGTGGTTGGGTGTTTCTTCTTGGAGGAGGTGCCATTTCTTGGGCATCTAAGAAACAGACTTGTATTACTAACTCAACCATGGAGTCTGAATTTGTTGCTTTGTCTACTGCTGGTAAAGAAGCTGAGTGGTTAAGGAATTTGATTTATGAAATTCATTATGGCCCAAGCCGATATCTACCATTTCAATCAGATGTGATAGTGTTTTAACATTGGCTAAGGATTATAGTCAAGTATACAATGGAAAGTCTAGACATTTAGGTGTTAAACATAACATGATTCGTGAGCTCATCATGACTGGTGTGATATATGTGGAGTTTGTAAGAACTCAGTTGAATTTAGCTGATCATCTAACCAAAGGGTTAGCAAGAGATCTTGTGCACAAGGCGGCTGTATGGATGGGTTTAAAGTCCACTTAAAATCTTTTATATTGAGATACCCAATTCCCATCTAATGTGATCTTAGATGTTGGATTCAATGTGGAAAGCTTGATATTTGAAGACTGGAACACATTATTATCATCATCCCAACGTATGTGTTCAGTACTGCAAGTAAAGGAGGTTGAATTTATATTCTTAATAGTTCTTTTGAAAAATTGCATTTGCAGGTGCAAGAATAAAAGGACTACCTATATAAGCATGAAATTTAGCTGCTTCAAGAAGTTAGGACTTGGATTTGATATGCTTATTGAAGGATGGGACACAAGCTAGTAAAATATAGTGTCAAGTTAGAACTTATGAGAATGTAAACTGTTGTGTGTATTATCTTCATGTATTCACTATGGATAGAAAGGGTTCAATTCTTAGCGACACCCTGATATTCGAATATTTGGATTGTGTAATATACTAAGGTGAAATTCAATCGTCACGATATTTCATTTATGCATCAGTTTGTGGTGTTATGTTTCATTTTAAATTAATCAAGATTACACTTAAATGGGGGAGGTTTGTTGGTGATTTGTTGTCATTAATATTATTTAAGTGTAATGGGATTACTTTGTTAACCAAAGGTGATCTTGATAAATAGTAAACAAGTAAGGAAGGTATGGAATACACACTTGTTTAAGTTTTATCAAGTTTTCAAAGTACACTGTCATTTAGGGGCGAAGCCCCTAAACGAACGGGGGTTCGGGGGCAGCGCCCCTGGGAGCGGGGTCCAAGGGGCAGCAGCCCCTGGCGGCGTCCATGGGGAAAAGCCCCTGGCGGGGGTCGAGCTACCAGGTCAGCGCGGAAATTCTTTTATATAGGGTATGTTGCTATATAAAAAATGCATCAGAAAATCGTATTTTCAGAAAATTGACCATTGTTTGACCCTTATCCAAACTTCCGTTTTATGTCAGTTTTTATAGTTTATGACAGTTAGAAACTGTCATATGACAGTTTTCAAACAAGGATCATAAATTCGGTTTTGGTCTCATTTTTCTGGTACAGACGAAACTATCATCAAAGCATTCTAAATTCTTGTCCCCCTGAGTCTTATCCGATTAAAGAATATTGGGAGTACCACCCAAATGCTTTAATCTGAAAGTGTTTTACACAATTCTCAGAATTTCAAGCCTACTATACCCCAATTTCTAACATGGACTATGTTTGACATACTAGATTAAAAGCTAGATGATAGTTGAAAAAATAGTTGTTAACTGTTAAAATATAATGTTCGATAGAAACTATTTGATTACCTAGTTCGAAGAAATAAAATGACCTTTAGGATAATGTGTTTCTTATAACTAATTAATGACATATTTAGAATATTTAAAAAAAAGACTAAACTGCACAAATGGTCCTTGTGGTTTGCTCAAAATTACCACTTTGGTCCAAAAATGTTTGGACTAGCACCAGAGGTCCAAAGTTTTCATTTTGTTGCTTGTTTAGTCCAATATGTTCTGATTTTTTTTCAAAATGATGGATTTGCCCCTGTTTATATGATTTTCTTTTTTCTTCTTATTTGTTTTTCTGATTTTCATATTTAAAAAAATAAAAAATAAAAAAAATATATCACTCTCTCTCTCTCTCTCTCTCTCTCTATATATATATATATATATATATATATATATATATATATATATATATATCTTCTTCCCTCTTCATTTGTTCTTCACGGTTCTCAAGAACCCCTCATCGTCAAATCCACCACCGTCCATCTTCAGCCACCCCTTATCCTCGCCCCCTTCATAATCTGAACATGGACCCAACACCGTTTTACCACCCTCACCATTGATCACCTTCACCATCCTTCAACCTTCAACTGAACCTTTCATCATCTATCACCACCCTTATTTATCAATCACAGCCTACACTACCCACCATTAGCCACCACCAACCCTACAACCCATCATTTTCTCCATCAAATCATCACACCACCATTGAAACACCATTGATTGTCATCAACACAAAATGATCGCCAAACCACCAGCAACACCAAATCTGCCAAAAAATAAGAAAAAGAAATTAACCAGTGGATATGTTCGTCACTTAATCTGTTCGTCACCCTCTCTATCTTTTTTCTCGTCGGATTTGGGAACAAGAAGGTAAGGGCGCCGTTCAACACATACTAGTGCTAGGATTTCCTGATGAAGATGTCGGAGCTAGGGTTTTCGGTGGATGATAGCGGCGCTGAAATAAGAATAGCCGCTTAGGGTTTTCTGAAAACCCTAACTCTTCGCCACCCTTCATCTTCTCTGGAACGTCGTCACCAAATCGCTAGGGTGTGCTGATGAAGAAAGCAGAGAAACATGGAGATAGATAAGGCTCGCTGGAAGAACGATAGTTTACAGATCTAGAGCTTTGTCGAGTTGCAACGGAGTTTTTCAGATTGCCAGAAAAACGAAGGTTTATACATATACACGACAGCGATGAGATCAGAGAAATGGTTTGCAAATGGATGGTGATGGTGAGATGGTGGTCCATGACAGGTGGTGGCTGAAGACGATGGTGACTGAGGGCGACGACGATGGTGGAGTCGACGATGAGGGGTTCTTAAGAACCTTGAAGAACAAATGAAGAATGAATGAGAAATAGTGTGTGTGTGTGTGTGTGGGAGAGAGAGAGAGAGAGAGAGAGAGAGAGAGAGAGATTTATTTTTATTTTATTTTTTAAAATCTAAAAATCAGAAAAAAAAAAAAAAAAACAAATAAGCAAAAAGAAAAAAATCATATCAACAAGGGCAAATCCGTCATTTTGAAAAAAATCAGAACAAATTGGACCAAACAAACAACAAAATAAAAATTTTGGATCAAAGTGGCAATTTTGAGCAAACCACAGTGACCATTTGTGCAGTTTAGTCTAAAAAAAGTCCTAAAAAACTAGTATATGTAGTTTTTTAAAAGAGTAAATTACACGAATAGTCCTTATGGTTTGGGGTAATTTGCGAGTTTGGTCCCTAACTTATTTTTTTAACTCGGAAAATCCTTACTGTTTGTTTTTGTTACGCACTTGGTCCATACTGTTTGTTTTTATTACGCGTTTGGTCCCTATCTTACCTAAAAAGACTATTATTTAAATAGGGAAAAATTGTGGGGTATGTAAGGTAAGGTGATGGGGGTGGAGGTGGGGGTGTGTTTATTTTAATAAATTAAAAAAAAATCACATGCAAAATAGTCTTTTTACGTAAGACAGGGACCAAGCGTGTAACAAAAACAAACTGTAGCGACCTTCCGAGTTAAAAAAATAAGTTAGGGACCAAACACGCAAATTACCCTAAACCATAGGAACCATTCATGTAATTTACTCTTTTTAAAAAGCTAGCTTATAAGTTATTTTTTAACTTGCAAAACATGAGAATTTTAAGAAGCTCGAAAAATAAACTAGCTTATTAGCTAGTTGCGGCCAATGTCAATAACGATCGCTATACCGAATAACGAGGCGATGCAATGCAGTGTCGCTATGTGGTTTATAACGACGTAATTGCGACATAGCGATATGAATGGGTAATTTTGATTATGATCCCATGCTCACCAATTTTTATACAAATTATATTTTTGGCCCCCAAATGAAAGATCGAAGTTCCGCCACTGAATACCATCCAAACAATTAATCAAATTCTAACAAAAATAGCCAAACCTCAAGAGAGAAGAGGGAGATGGATACTTGAAACTTGCTAAGGAGTGAGGTTGGTAGAAAATCAACTCACCAAAGCCCCTTTTTGGCTTTTGATACCTCAATCAACGGGTCTCAAAATTCAAATACACAAATTTTAATGAAATTTAGGAAGTAAAATCACTTCAATAGCTAGATGATCATGGGAATGTGACATGGGGAAGAATTAAGCCATTAAGGTGATGCTTCAAACGTGGGGAACAAAAAGAATATAAAATAACAGATAATATAATGTAATATTATGAATAATTTTTTGGTTACTCGGGTTATTTAAACATGAGTTCAACGGGTGTAATAACCTCTCTCTCGTCCTTTCTCGGATCACCACAAATCCCTTTTATTCCCTTCTCCCATTTCAACCCCATTTATCTCCTCCATTCTCATCCACTTGAAATCCTGTTTTTTTTCCTCTAAACTTTCAACAAAAAACACTTCAATTACGAAGCCCTCAATCCAATAAAACTTCTTTCTTGTTCTTTTCCTCCCACATTTCACATTTCTTGGATTTTCTTGGAATACTAGCCAAAACCCACCTTCCAAGATTCCCCCTACAACTCATCCCCTTCTGTTTCTGTTTTTTTCTGCGGCTTTTTGGCCTTAATCTTGCGAATTACGAGGTGGGTGTTCTTGACGATTTGACCTTTTGCGAAAAAGAAAAGGTAAATCTTTGATGTGGGCAAGAGTCGATTCGTGTGTTTGACGTTTGGAGCTGATTGTAGTTCCACAATAATGGGGTTTGAAGAAAAGAAGGAAGGAGAGAAGAGTGGACACGAAGAGAGTGGTGATGAGAAAGAAAGTCATGGTAATATGAAGAGGGTCGAAAGTGAGCCCTCTTTGTGTGAAACAGAGGATGAAGGTGAAGATGCCGAAGGTAATAAAATTCAATTGGGTCCTCAATGCACCCTCAAAGAACAATTTGAAAAAGATAAGGTACGAGATCTTTTAAATTTTAATTTTAATCCACCCTATTTTCTTTTTTCGTAATTTATGTCACGTATTTTTGTGATTCTTTGAGATTTTTAGGATGATGAGAGCTTGAGGAAATGGAAGGAACAACTTCTTGGAAATGTTGATATTAATGATGTTGGAGGTATTGTTCGTTTAATAATTTCGCAAGAATTTGAAATCATTGTTTGCATTATGTTACAATGTCATGATTACAATTCCATGTACTCGAATGTGCCCAAAAATGAATAATAGTTTAATTCAAGTAGTCAACCAATGCTGCCAAAATTAATGTTTTTGATCACATCATGATTTTCTAGTACCTTTGTTTGTTAGTCAAAATCAATGATATCGATGCTTAGGGGTGAAATGGTAATTTCATATCACAAATTCCTAAAAAAGGAAATGCGATTCTTTTCGGACATCTTAAAAGAGACGGTGTTGTTCCCAATTTTCGTATCTAAATGTGTAAAAGGAAATTATTTGTTTGTGACTTTACAATAGGGGTATAATGGTAATTTCGATCATGACTTTCGTATACCATAAGAAGAGAAATTATTGTCTAATCAATAATGATAGTGAATTAGTGATCAACGTATCAATTACATAGGGGCATTCTGGTAATTACAATATAATTTATAACTTTTTTTTTTTTCAGAATCACTAGAACCAGAAGTGAAGATTCTCAGCCTTTCGATCGTGTCACCAGGGAGATCAGACATTGTTCTTCCGATACCTGAAAACGGGAAGCCAGAAGGCCGATGGTTTACTCTAAAAGAAGGGTGTCGTTATAGCCTCAGGTTCTCCTTTCAAGTCAGCCATAACATTGTTTTAGGCCTCAAATACACCAACTTTGTTTGGAAAACCGGTGTCAAAGGTAACCCTAGCTTTTTATTCTCATCAATTTTAATGTGAAAGGAGTTGTCTTAACTCGTTAAGTTGTTTTGTAAAAATTGAGTTGGAAAAATCAGCGGTTTATTAAGTGCTTAACCGATTAAGCTCGTTATGTTTGTAGTGGATAGCACAAGACAAATGCTTGGAACGTTTAGTCCTCAAAATGACGCCTATACTTATGAGATGCCTGAAGAGACTACTCCTTCTGGATATTTTGCTAGAGGATCATATTCTGCTAAATCTAAGGTGAATTGGATTTTGAGCTTTGGTTCTTTTATGCATTTTGACCTTTGAAATTAGAAAATTTTCGGATTCGAAAACCATATATATGTTCAATTTATAGATATACACATGCATGCGTACATGCACCCAAATGGGCACGATCTAATTTAATAATGAGGAAATTACATTTTTGGTCCCTGAGTATTATGATTTTCTCAAGTTTGGTCCTAAAAGTAAAAAGTTCACTTGCGGTTTTGGTGTTTATTTGAGGTTCTTGTTCCAATTAAAATGATTATTTTTCGTTGATGAGTATAGCTCATTTTGCAATTTTGGTCTGAAAAAAAATTCATTTCAATTGGAATATGGACAAAAAAATGTTACAAAAGCAACCTTAGATAAGGATTAGAAATGCCAAAAAAACAATTATGGCACAAAAATTGAAAAAATCAAATATATTCAAGGACCAACGATGTAATTTACTCAATAATTGAACAAATATTAGTTAAATAAGAAATCATTTAAAAATGAAAAATCGAAAAGGGTAATATAGCGTTGAACAAAGCGAAAACGTATAGGAAAATACATAATAGCGACCAAAATTACAAAAGAATAAAAAACTCAGGGACCATTCTTGTAATTTACTCTTTCTTGTTTGTTGTTTTTTGTAGTTTGTGGACGATGACAACAAGTGCTACTTGGAGATCAGCTATTCGTTTGACATCCGAAAGGACTGGGCAACTGTTGAATAGACAAAAGAGAAAAGACTTCTATTTTCAAGAGTCATAGTAAGACATTAGAAAAACTCAAAAAAAAAAAAAAAAAATTACAAAGTTTGGATTCGATAGTTTCATATCTGGGCAAATTCATTTGTAGTGTCGATGCCATAAGCTGTTTGAGCGAAAGACTTGAATTTTTTTTTTTTTTTTTTTTTTTTTTTTGTGGTGTGTGTGCTCGGTTAATCCTCAATAAAGAGGGAGATTAAGGTTAGATGTTCCTGGTTTTCCCTCAGTTTTCAAGATTTATGTGATGAAATTGTATTGTTGTTTTTGATTTTGTATTTTATGGTGTGCAAATTTGTGGTGTTGACTAATGACTTTGGGTTTGATCATGTTTAAATGTTTACAATGTTTATGGCTAGATTTTAACGGTTTGGATTGATTTTAGTTTTGTTCGGTTTTTGTAGTTTAAAAGTTTTATCACTGTAAGAATCGTTTTTTAGGTTGAGAGCACTTAAGACATTGGAACTTCAGTTTCTCAATTTGTATGATTAACCTTTCACACAATGGAAACGGGTGTATTAGAATTGTTGGGATTCATTTGGAATGTGGATTAAAGTTTACGGTGATAGGTAGAATTGTGTGGTTTTTATTGTAATCAACAAATATATCATATAGTAATATAATATGGACATAAGAATTTTAAACCATACTTGTTGATAACATTTATGTTTGTGGGATGATTGTCATATTAATGATATTAGTTACCATAATAAAAAAGGATGCATCTTAATATATGAATTTTTATCATTTTCATTGTCATATTAATGATATTAGTTACCATAATAAAAAAGGATGCATCTTAATATATGAATTTTTATCATTTTCAACTCATGGCATATTGCGATAACAATGACATCTCCTCTTTTTATTTTAATAAAAGAATATGTTTATTCTTCTTTTGTCATATATCATCCTATTAGGTTTTATAATTAATATCATGTCACTTGTCAACTTGTAACATCCCAAAAATCAAGGTAAATTTTTTATTTTTTAAACCATTTAATAACTCATAAGTCTTAAACAAACATAGTTTTCAAAAGTCATAAACATGAATCAGAGCATCCTAAAATCATAATCTTATAAAAATCAGGATGATGTGCACGATCAAGCCTTCGTATTGCCCCAATCATCTGAAGTACCTGAAACATAACACTTAAATTGTAAGCCAAAGCTTAGTGACTTCCCCAAAATACCACCACACAGTATAACATATACAATCACACATGTTGGGTCTACTCAATCATCGGACTGGAATATCATCGGGTCCACAACCATTGGGTTTGATTACTCCTAAGCCCACAACATGAGTCAGGCTTGCCTTTCTGGCCCACAGCTCATGTCTGGATTGCTCCCGAGCCCACAACATAAGTCTAGCTTACCTATCTAACCCACAACTTATGTTTGGCTTGCTCCTAGGTTTGTTGGCTTTCACACAAAGCAACATTGCCTCAACGAGTTAGAGGCCCCAACTCATCAACTGGAGGCTAAATTTGGACGCGAGTGAAAGGATCTACTCGCTGAGTTGGAATCCCCGACTCGATGAGTAGACCTGTCTGAATGAAACCTTAAATTTGAGGGTTTGCACCCTATTTTAACACATTAAGTGGCCTCCACTCTAGCCTCCATCACCCTCAGACCCCATTCTCAAAACCCTAATCAGTTGTGAGTGTTCTTGAGCTATTTTGGTGCCATTTTTGTGATTTGAAGCTTGGAGAAGGAAGGAAAGGCTTGGTGGTTCAAGAAGAAGGCAGTAGATCTAGAGTCTTGGTTGCATTTCCAGCTTGTTTGAGGTAAAAAGCTTCAACCTTGACTTCCCATTTGTTAGATCTTCTTTCAGGCTTGAATCTTGTCATTTTTGGGGCATTGCTAAGTCACCTTCGGGTTTAAAGCGTAATATATAGTGTTGACTTCAGATCTTGAACCTTGGAGGGTTCTCATGGCATAAAGGTGCTAAATTTATTGTTATAAGAGTCCCATGTACCATATAAACCTCTTTTTAGGACCATTTGAGCCAAATACCCCATGCATGAACATCAAGTTTGTAACTTTACGTGTAATATGGACCCTAGGAGATCAGATCTAGGTTTTGAATGCATTAAGCCAGACTGAAGTCAACTGAATAGTTTTGGACATGGACGGACTCGATGAGTCACTCATGTGACTCAGCGAGTCGGGTTGCAGTTTCCCACAAACCTCTTCTGATATTGGGCAATGTGTTGAGCTGGAAGAACACTCAGCTAGTTGGATTCATTGTGGGCCTGAAGATCATGGAACTCCGCGAGTTCAAGACTAAGCCCCAACTGCATAAGGAACTCGGCGAGTTCAGGACTAGACATGCCTACAAACCCTAATGCTTGGATCTAGGTTTCTCTATTAAACATGCTTTGAATCCAAGGCTTCTAATGACTTATTAGGTGTAAGAACAACACAAAACAGATCTAGAAACATACCTTTGATTCTCTTGTTTGATCTTGTTGTCTTGGAGCTCTAGAGTCACAATTGTCACTCCTCTAATGGCTTACAAACACCAACTAGCAAAGAGGATGATTTGTGTGAGAGGAGAGGGGATGGAATTCGACCAGAGGATCCTTACTTTAGAAGATGTGTTGAATTCTCTATCCCATAGGGTCTATTTATACTTGTAGACTCCATAAGGGTTACAGCTTAAACCCTAGTTGGATAACTATTACTCAAAGCAATCCAAATCCTTCCAAGATAATGCCTTGGACAAATTTAGGAATTATCCTAGCCTAGAATTTGTCCAACCCTTTATCCAATAAGGATTTACAGTCTAAAGTTTAACTATCAAACAATTAACAGTTTATACCCTCTTATTTAATTAATCTCCTTAAGTCACCAAATTAATACTAATTAATCTATGACTTATATTAATCAAATAACTATATTATTATTCCTTATATTATTCTCATAATGTATTAATAATATCTATTCTCTCATAATAAATCATCCTACCAAGTTGTTATGGTGAAGGCAACCCAAAAGGACCATGCACAATCGGGTCAAATACTTGCCTAATATAGTTGCAGCCTTAGACACTATTCCAACAGTCTCCCACTTGGATAAGTCTAGTAACTATATGCGCAGGTACACTCCGATTTGCAATCGTAGCTCTCAAAGACGTTGTCAAACTATGATCTAATCAATCTTGTCCTTTAGATAAGGGATCGTACAGTCCTCTGTTAGATATCATGCTGACAATACTATGGAATAGTTAGTCCAGCATTTGGTTTCTCGATTTCCGATTTATTTGACATAGAACTTAATCGAACACATCAATTCAGTTCTGACCAAGCCCGGCACATAAGTCAAATCAAATCATCGAGCGGCCGAGATATCACTTTTTCCTTCTTAGGATAAAAGTTACAGATAAACTTCGACGTATATGCATTTACTTATTCATTAACCAACTACACACAACAATGCATTTTATAACATCGAGTTACCAATGCGTTTTCGCATTATCAATGTACAATCAATTAACCAATAACAAACCATATATCTAGGTTTTAAGACTATATGATATTATCGTCTTGCGATCACCTTTTACTATCTTATTCCATAAGGTGATTCCAGCAAGCGCGGGTTTGTTCCAATGCTCAAACCTAATTCATAAGCACTCATGAACGTTGCAGCAATCTTTTGCTATGTCTAACACCATTTAGACACTCTACATACCTATTCATGACAATATTCATTCATATCTACTTCCAACATATGAACGATTGTGGACTATTTGAACAATTCGATTATTCTTAATAAAATCAATTATTCTGGAAGTCAAAACATGCAAAGTGAAACAATAGTTAAACAATTAACATAAGATAGTAACATTACTTATAAATAAAACTCCTTTATTTAATCATCAAATGTTAATTACATTTATCTATTACACGTTTCTAATACTATCTAATCTATGCTAATATCATCATTCAGCCCAATACTCCTAGCATGCTGCAAATGCTTAACCCTACTCAGTCCCTTCGTAAGTGGATCTGCTAGGTTATCTTCCGATGATATTCTCTTCACTACGAGTTGTCCTTCTTCTACATGATGTCTAATAAAGTGATATTTTTTGTCGATATGTCGTGATCTACCATGATCTCTCAGTTCCTTGGTCAAGGCAACCGCTCCCTCATTATCACAGAAAATCTCCATGGGCTCCTTTATGGCAGGTACAACTCCAAGATCACTAATAAAGTTCTTTATCCATATTGCCTCCTTCGACGCTTCGCTTGTTGCGATGTACTCTGATTCGCACGTTGAATCAGCTACGGTTTCTGTTGGATTAGTGTCTAAGTCCATAACTATTTTGGTATGTACTTGACCCGATGGTGCATGGTCCTTTTGGGTTGCCTTCACCAAAGCAACTTGATTGGAGAAATATATAGAGAGAGAGGATAATATGATTTATTAATATGTTTTAAGAATAATATATTAAAGGAGAAATCATATTTGTTTAATTAATATTGGTCAATAATTAATTAGGAATTAATTTTGTGATCAAGTGTAATTAATTAAACTAGAGGGGCTAATTTGTAATTATGTGATAGTTACAAAATAAGGTAAGGATTATCTTATTATTAGGGTGAACGAATTTGAGGTGATAAGGCCTTAGAATTCGACTATGATAAGGATTCAAAGATTATCTTATAGGTTGCTTTGTGGATAAGCATCTAGATAAGGATAATGACTGAAACCCTATCTGAACACCTATATAAACACCCCTTGGCACATGAATTCGTGTATCCCTTCCCAAGAAGTCCTAAGGACAAATTCTAACCTCTCTCCTCTCTCTTTATACCTTCTCCATTTGCTCTTGGTGTTTGTAAGCCATTAGAGGAGTGACACTTGTGACTCTAAGCATTCCAAAGTCAATTCAAGGAGGAATTGGGATTGTTATTGCTACATAACAATCAAGGTAACACCTTAAACCTAATTATATGCTAATGTCGATTTCATATGCTAGAATTAGGGTTTATAGTCTTGGATAACTTACATGTACAATAGAGAAACCTAGATCCAAGCATTAGGGTTTGTATGAGCACATAGGATGTCTTATGACCAAAACCCATCAGTGGTATCAAAGCCTAGGATGGTTTCAATTGTAGTGATGCATTGTATATCTGAAAAATACGATTTTTGGTGTTCTAGAGGCTGGACTCGCCGATTCCATAGCTAAACTCGAGGAGTCCATGGTGACTCGACGAGTGCAGGCTTGACTCGACGAGTCAACTCGTCAGATAATGCTTATCTCGGGTTTTCTTGCTGTTTTTGCATATGGATAGTTACCTTATCATGTTAGATCAATATTAATCCGATTATATGATATATTTGACTATATTTTTGATCTAAATGAAGATATTTATCAATTAATAAGATAATTGTTTCCTTATAACATAATTGATTAATTATTTTGAGTAAATTGATAAATTGTTTTGCAAGAAATCATTAAATAAATCAAATATGGATAATTATGTGATTAAATGTTAATTTAAAATTATTTGTTATTTGATCCTTTTTGTTATGAAAAGTTTCATATTTTCCCCTTTAGGTTTTATAGTTTAAATTGGAACCCAAAAGTTTTGTTGTTTTGAAATTTAAATAGTTAAAACCCTAATGTTTTGAAAAAAGGTTTCAAAACTTGCCCTCAAGTTTTGGAATTTAAAAGTTGATTAAAAAGTTTAATTAGGAATGTTAAATTCTAAAACCCTAGTTTTGAAAAGTTCAAATACACCCTTATGGTTTTATTAATTAATTAAGGTGTATTGTAACGACCCAATTTTCACGTCCGAAAATTTCATTTTAAAACATTACTTTAGAAAACATTAATAATTAAAAACATTGTTTGATCAAACCACAACACAACGCAAACCATCTTTAAAAGCCAAACCATACAACCCATCAAAATATCAGAGTACAAATCCCAGTGAATCTCGTAAATGCAGAAACCAGAGTGTGTGCATGATGTGTCGCTACCGCGCCAGCTCCTTCCCCTTCGAAGAAGAGGTACCTGAACACAAAACTGTAAAATGTAAGCACAAAGCTTAGTGAGTTCCCCCACTGTACCACATACCACATAATCACATAACATACGTAAATTTGTCAGGCATATCTGGGTGCCCGACCTACCCCTTCGGTCCTCTCGACCGGATACTGCCTAGCATATCTGGGTGCTGGCCTCCCCTTCGGTCCTTTCGACCGGATACTGGGGACTATTTCACCCCCTACTACTACCACATAACACATATATCACATAGTCTATCTAGCATGGTTGGGCATAACCGCCCCTTCGGCCCTATCGACCGGTATTCTGGGGGACTATCTCCCCTACTGTCACTAACACATAACATAACACAGTAGTAGCAACCCTAGATGAATATCACAAAGACAATCATCTAATCACACATCTCCTACTGGTGGGCCGGCATTGTGGCCTTAGACCCACCGTTACTGGAAGGTAACTCACCTCAAAGTAGCTACTGAACTGATTGGGAACTGACTGACTGCTGCTGCTACTCCGGAAATCCTCCGACTGCAATTCCCACAACATACTCAATCACACACTGCTAACTGTCCTTTGGGTAAAATGACCATTTTACCCCTGGTCTAGCCCTAAGTCAAAGTCAGAGTCAACTTTCAGTTGACCTGACTCGTCGAGTTGGCTCTCCAACTCGCCGAGTCCCTATCCAGACGATTGTCCTGAGTCCCTGATTCTACTCGTTGAGTTAGGCTATGACTCGACGAGTTCTTCTTCTAAACTGACATTGAAGTTCTTCGTCCTACTCGCCAAGTTGTATGAACAACTCGTCGAGTTATTCTTCATCCGATGAACACTCATGCTTAGACTCGCCGAGTTGTATGAACAACCCGCCGAGTCTGATCTTGATCTATGAAGATTGCCTTGGACTTGCCGAGCCAGGCCATGACTCGCCGAGTCCTACCATGGGTGAGTTCAGCTTCCAACTCACCGAGTCACACCCTGTGACTCACTGCTCAAACTCGATACAGCATAAAGGGACAAATTCGGTGACTCGCGAGCAGACTTGCCGAGTCGCATGAACGACTCGCCGAGTTGTCGCCATGCATCCGTTAAATACACCGATTTGTTCGATTTCAGTCCATGCCATTCATAGATCTGGGCTTCTTAGACACGAATCACACGTAAAGTTGGAAACTTTACGTGTAGATATTCACCAATATGGATTTTAGGGTTCAAAATGCCTCAAAAGGGTAGATCTAGGATGAACAAGCCACATGGGTCCATAAAGTTAACAGATCTGAGCTCCTGGAGCTCAATCTTGCCTAGATCTAGAGGCCAATCAACTTATTACAAAACATTATACACATACTAGCTTGGGGAATGGCTCAAGAGTGTCTTAAATGAAACCTTAAGCATAGAAACAGGGGGGAAATGGGATATACCTCAATGAAACTGCTGAAAAACACAATGATGCTTGGATGGCTCTTCTTCCTCTTGATCTTCTTCCCCTTCTTGCCTCAAAGCCTTCAAGAACACACACAATAGCCTCAAACTCTCAAGGAACAAGCTTAGAACGAGGGTTGGGAGCTCTGGGGGTGAATGGGGGCTGGCAAGAGGCGGATATGAGGTTTAAATAGGGTGCAAACCCCTGAAACATAGGGTTTCATCCAACAGCGGTGACTCGCCGAGTCCAGGATATGGACTCGCCGAGTCGCCAACTTAAACGTGTCCTGGGTCTCGTCCCTACTCGGCGAGTCGGACCTATGACTCGCCGAGTCCAAGGCTAAAAATGGAAAATACTCAAATAAGATTTACATACCAGGAACCAGGTGCTACAAATCTCCTCCACTTATTTTAGACTTCGTCCTCAAAGTCTGCTGCTCGATCCTGAAAAAGCTCGGGGTAATGCTCCATCATCTCGTCCATCGGCTCCCAAGTCCATTCCGAACCCTTGCGGTGCTGCCATTGCACCTTCACTAGTTCTACCCTCTTGTTCCTCAAATCCTTCGACTTCCTGTCGAGGATTGTGACTGGGCGCTCAATGTAATTCAGGCTGTCATCAACCTGAATATCCTCCAACGGTACTACCGCTGAATCGTCCACTAGGCACTTCCGCAGCTGAGAAACATGGAAAGTGCTGTGGATCTGGCTGAGCTCGGCTGGCAGATCCAGCCTATACGCCACCTTGCCCACCCGGGCTACAACCCTGAACGGTCCAATGAATCTTGGGCCCAACTTGCCCCGCTTCCTGAATCGAATGACGCCTTTCCAAGGCGACACTTTCAAGAGAACCATATCCCCGACTTGGAACTCCAAGTCGGATCGACGCTTGTCGGCGTAACTTTTCTGCCGACTCTGAGCTGTCTGAAGTCTGCTCCGAGCCTGCTGGATCCTCTCGGTCGTCTCGAGCACCACCTCGGTGCTTCCCATGACTCTCTGGCCAACTTCACCCCAGCATATCGGGGTTCTGCACCTCCGCCCGTACAACATCTCGAATGGTGGTCGGTCAATACTCGCGTGGTAGCTGTTGTTGTATGAGAACTCAGCCAAGGGAAGATAGGTATCCCAGCTACCACCGAAATCTAACACACACGCCCGCAACATGTCCTCCAAAGTCTGGATGGTCCGCTCACTCTGACCATCCGTCTGCGGGTGAAAGGCGGTGCTAAAATGCAAGCGGGTGCCCAACTCGTCATGAAACTTCTTCCAAAATCTGGAAGTGAAACGCACATCCCTGTCCGAGATCACCGATACCGGCACCCCGTGCCGCGCCACGATCTCCCTGATATAGATGTCGGCCAATTTCTCGGCCGATATGCTCTCCTGAATCGGAATAAAGTGAGCACTCTTGGTCAGTCAATCCACGATGACCCAAATCGAATCCACTCCACGTGCGGTCCTGGGAAGCTTTGTAATAAAATCCATTGTGATATCTTCCCATTTCCACAGTGGAATGTCCAGCGGCTGCATCTTACCGTGCGGTCTCTGATGTTCGGCCTTGACCTTCCTGCAGGTCAAGCACCGCTCAACGTACCATGCCACATCCCGCTTCATGCAGGGCCACCAATAATCCAGACGAAGATCCCTATACATCTTCGTCGCCCCGGGATGAATAGCGAATCGGGACTTGTGCGCCTCCTCCATCAAGATCTGGCGCACGCCCCTGTGATACAGCACCCACACCCTACGGTGTAGTGTCAATAGTCCCCGGCTATCATAATCAAAGGAGGACACCTGACCCACCACGCGCTCGCTCTTCTGATGCTCCTCCTTGATAACCTCTTGTTGAGCCTCCCGAATTCGCTCCAATAGGGGAGTCACTACGGTCATCCTCATGCATACGTCCCTAATCGGCGCTGCCTTGCGGCTAAGTGCATCGGCCACCACGTTGGCCTTCCCCGGGTGGTAAAGGATCTTACAATCATAATCCTTCACCACATCCAACCACCGACGCTGCCTCATGTTCAGATTTGGCTGGTCTATGAGATACCTCAGACTCTTGTGGTCCGTATAGATGGTACAACGAACCCCGTATAGGTAATGTCGCCAAATCTTGGGGGCAAAGACCACACCCCCCAACTCCAATTCGTGCGTCGGGTAGTTCGCCTCATGAGGCTTGAGCTGCCTCGAAGCGTAGGCAATGACATGCCCCCTCTACATCAGAACTGCTCCCAACCCTGAAATGGACGCATCACAGTAAACCACAAAATCCTCTATGCCCTCTGGAAGGGCTAGGATCAGCGCCTCACACAATCTCTATCTCAGCGTCTCAAATGCAGCCTGCTGCTCGGGTCCCCACCGAAAGACCACGGCTTTCTTCGTCAGCCGCGTCAGGGGTACGACTATCTTGGAGAAATCCTGGATAAATCTCCGATAGTAGCCCGCTAATCCCAGGAAACTCCGAATCTCAGATGGAGACTTCGGAACCTCCCATCTCATCACGGCCTCGACCTTGGCCGGATCGACCAGAATCCCGTTCTGGTTGACGAGGTGCCCAAGAAATTGCACCTCGCGCAGCCAGAACTCACACTTGGAGAACTTGGCATACAAGCTCTCCCTCCTCAGGGCCTCCAACACCTCTCTCAGATGCTCCTCATGCTCATCCTGAGTCTTGGAATAAACCAGGATGTCATCGATAAAGACTATCACAGACGGATCCAGCATCGGTCTGCAAACGCGGTTCATGAGGTCCATGAACGCGGCAGGAGCATTGGTGATCCCAAACGACATCACCACAAACTCATAGTGGCCATAACGTGTCCGAAACGCGGTCTTCTGCGTATCCTCCTCCCTGACTCTCATCTGATGATAACCCGAATGCAAGTCAATCTTGGAGAACCAAGATGCTCCCTGAAGCTGGTCAAAGAGGTTATCAATCCTCGGGAGTGGGTAACGGTTCTTCACCGTCACCTTGTTCAACTCCCGGTAATCTATAGACATCCGATGCGACCCATCCTTCTTCTTCACAAATAGAATCGGGGTTCCCCAAGGCGAACTGCTCGGACGAATGAATCCCTTGTCTAGCAGCTCCTGCAACTGCGTAGACAACTCCTGCATCTCTGGAGGAGCCAACCGATACGGTGCTTTGGCTATCGGAGCCGCACCGGGGATAAGGTCAATCCAGAACTCCACCTGTCACTCCGGAGGTATCCCAGGTAGCTCCTCCAGGAAAACATCTGCAAAATCTCGAACCACTGGAACCTCGCTCACCGTCGCCTTACCCGCCTCCCGGGTATCCATCACATACGCGACATATCATGCGCATCCCTGCTGAAGATAGCGCCTAGCCCTCGCTGCTGAACATACAGTGGGTCCACACTGCGGCCTTTTGCCATGAATCACTAACTCTCCCCCGCTTGGGGTCCTAACTCGCACTAGCTGCTGCGCGCAGTCTATCACCGCCCCATTAGGGCTCAACCAATCCATGCCAATAATCACCTTGTTCCCACGCAATGGAATGGGAACCAAGTCCACCAGGTAACGCTCCTCAAACAGTCGCAGAGCGCAATCTTGAAACACCATCGATGCTCACACCGATCGATCATCAGCAATCTCTACCTCTAAAGGGCAATCTAACTCGCCTGAAGTCTCATGAAACCTCTTGCTAAGCGCAAGAGAAACGAACGATCGGGATGCACCCGAGTCGAACAATACCTGAACTGGGATGCCGTTCACATGGAACGATCCTAATGCATATATATACACACGGAGCACATATCAATATCATAACATCATAAAACCAAAGATAGAAGGAAAGAATCATACCCGTCACCACATCGGGTGCGGCGCGTGCCTCCTCGGTAGTCAGCTGGAATGCTCGGCTCCTCACCACCGGAGCCTCTGCCTTGCCCTGACGGCCATCCGTGATCCGCAGGGTCGCTGGAGCTGGCGCCTTCACCGGCACTGAAACTGCCAACTGGCAGCAATTGGCCTTCTTGTGGCCCCTCTGGTTGCAGTGGAAACACAGCAACTCCGATGTCTGAATAACTGCTGCAGGAGCAGTGCAATCCCTGCTGATGTGCCCAAACTTGCTGCACTTGTAGTAGCCTGAGGATCCCATCCTGCACGCCCCCTCGTGTGCCTTGCCGCATTTTCAGCAGCGTCCCCGTCCCTATTGGCCTTTCGGCTCCATATCTGATCCCTTGGGCTTCTTTCCCGAAGCCCCTCCTGTCTGTCCCTCCTCTAATTTCCGTTTCCGGATGTGCTCTAAATCTATCTCCCTCTCCCTCACCCTGGCAATCATAGAGTCCAAGGTAGGGCAAGCCGAAAAGCTAGCATGCTCCCGGATGTCAGCCCGAAGCATATCGTGATAACGAGTCCTCCTCATATCCTCATCACCAGCATACTGGGGCACCAACAAAGCCCTCTCCCTGAACTTGGTGGTGATCTCCGCCATAGTCTCCGTCGTCTGTCTCATATCCAGAAACTCCCTGGCCAGCTGATGAAGCTCGATGGCCGGTGCATACTCTGCCATGAACCTGGTCACAAAGTCCGACCAGGTCATAGTCTCGATAGCTGAGGCTCCCAACGAGTCACCCACTAACTCCCACGAATCCCGGGCTTGGTCCCGTAAACACCCCGCTGCATATCTCACCTTCGACCCCTCGGGGCAGAAGCTAGTCAACTGTGCAGACTCGATGTCTGCAATCCATCGCCTGGCAGCAATGGGGTCCTTTCCCCCATGGAAATCAGGCGCACCACTGCCCCTGAAGTCCTTGAAGGACAGTGTGCGTGACCCCGACTGGCTAGATGCCAAATCACTCCTGAATGCCCACAGGCGATCCTCCATCAACTCCATAATCCCTTCCTTGATCGACCCGAAGATAATGGGAGTCAACTCAAGGATACCCCTGGTGATCTCTGACGCGATGAACTCACATAGCCCCTAATCCATCAGCTCGGAACCTGATCCTGAACCTGATCCCTCTCCAGAACTGCCATCCACCGGCCTCGATCGAAGTACCACCATTCTGCAATACATCACAACAATCATTAGATATACTGATGCTTCCTGAGGGATCACAGCTACTTACAAGTTCCCTGGTCTTGTCTTGGCCTTCCTTGGTTCGGGTACGGATCCTCTGCTTTCAGTAGTACGGGCCCATACTACCTTCCACATCTATCCGTACCTTCTTCAAGAACTGCCTCGACTCCACTAGATCACTTACGCTAAGGCTAGTTACTACTATACTCATCCCAGGCTCGCCCTAGGGAAATCTCCGGCTCTACTCGATCCAGTCCTCAGCTGCTGCAGGCCTCCTCGTAATGCCAATTAGCCATCACCCAAATACCATCACATGCGACGAGACTCAGATAATCCTTCGAGTACCCGACTCGTCCCTACAATGGTTGGACTCAAACAAGAGCTGCGCAGTAGGATCAAATCCGGTACGCTACGATTATTCAACTCTGATCACATGTGATGTGACGTATTCGCCTAATCACTAATTCCCATTATTCGAAGTCCCACGTAGCACGAAGCAAGCAGCATTCAGACGAGGGAAACAACGTCAAGCAATTCCGCTCTCATAGAGAGAAACTGGACTAGCACACCGTGCTAACTCATACTACCAGGCACACCCTAACAGGCTACCCTACTGCTGTCTACTCTATTCTAGCATGCAATTCTCATATAGGTGGAACACATAAGGCAGGCACATAAGGTATCATTCCTAGATCCTTAGTCCTATTCTAACATGCTGTTCTACAAAAGCTAATAAACATAATCATAAACTTGTATGGGTACTTTGGGGAATACTTACTTGAGCTCGGCCGGTTGCGCACATCACACACACTTTTGTTCTTTCTTAAACTCTTTTCTCCATTTTAGAAAACATCCTCTTTTAAAAATCTTTTAATCCCTCGATTTGAGTTCAGACACCCCCGAAGGTGAGTCCGAATCCCTCAAACCCGGGCTCTGATACCAACTTGTAACGACCCAATTTTCACGACCGAAAATTTCGTTTTAAAACATTACTTTAGAAAACATTAATAATTAAAAACATTGTTTGATCAAACCACAACACAACGCAAACCATGTTTAAAAGCCAAACCATACAACCCATCAAAATATCATAGTACAAATCCCAGTGAATCTCGTAAATGCAGAAACCAGAGTGTGTGCTTGATGTGCCGCTACCGTGCCAGCTCCTCCCCCTTCGAAGAAGAGGTACCTGAAAACAAAACTGTAAAACATAAGCACAAAGCTTAGTGAGTTCCCCCACTGTACCACATACCACATAATCACATAACATACGTAAATTTGTCAGGCATATCTGGGTGCCCGACCTACCCCTTCGGTCCTCTCGACCGGATACTGCCTAGCATATCTGGGTGCTGGCCTCCCCTTCGGTCCTTTCGACCGGATACTGCCTAGCATATCTGGGTGCTGGCCTCCCCTTCGGTCCTTTCAACCGGATACTGCCTAGCATATCTGGGTGCTGGCCTCCCCTTCGGTCCTTTCGACCGGATACTGGGGACTATTTCACCCCTACTACTACCACATAACACATATATCACATAGTCTATCTAGCATGGCTGGGCATAACCGCCCCTTCGGCCCTATCGACCGGTATTCTGGGGGACTATCTCCCCTACTGTCACTAACACATAACATAACACAGTAGTAGCAACCCTAGATGAATATCACAAAGACAATCATCTAATCACACATCTCCTCCTGGTGGGCCGGCATTGTGGCCTTAGACCCACCGCTACTGGAAGGTAACTCACCTCAAAGTAGCTGCTGAACTGATCGGGAACTGACTGACTATTGCTGCTGCTGCTCCGGAAATCCTCCGACTGCAATTCCCACAACATACTCAATCACACACTGCTAACTGTCCTTTGGGTAAAATGACCATTTTACCCCTGGTCTAGCCCTAAGTCAAAGTCAGAGTCAACTTTCAGTTGACCCGACTCGCCGAGTTGTCCTGAGTCCCTATCCAGACGATTGTCCTGAGTCCCTGATTCTACACGTCGAGTTAGGCTATGACTCGACGAGTTCTTCTTCTAAACTGACATTGAAGTTCTTCGTCCTACTCGCCGAGTTGTATGAACAACTCGTCGAGTTCATCTTCATCCGATGAACACTCACGCTTAGACTCGCCGAGTTGTATGAACAACTCGCTGAGTCTATTCTTGATCTATGAAGATTGCCTTGGACTCGTTGAGCCAGGCCATGACTCGCCGAGTCCTACCATGGGTGAGTTCAGCTTCCAACTCACCGAGTCACACCCTGTGACTCACTGCTCAAACTCGATACAGCATAAAGGGACAAATTCGGTGACTCGCGAGCAGACTCGCCGAGTCGCATGAACGACTCGCCGAGTCGTCGCCATGCATCCATTAAATACACCAATTTGTTCAATTTCAGTCCATGCCATTCATAGATCTGGGCTTCTAAGACACGAATCGCACGTAAAGTTTCCAACTTTACGTGTAGATATTCACCAATATGGATTTTAGGGTTCAATATGCCTCAAAAGGGTAGATCTAGGATGAACAAGCCACATGGGTCCATAAATCTAACAGATCTGAGCTCCTGGAGCTCAATCTTGCCTAGATCTAGAGGCCAATCAACTTATTACGAAACATTATACACATACTAGCTTGGGGAATGGCTCAAGAGTGTCTTAAATGAAACCTTAAGCATAGAAACAGGGGGAAAATGGGATATACCTCAATGAAACTGCTGAAAAACACAATGATGCTTGGATGGCTCTTCTTCCTCTTGATCTTCTTCCCCTTCTTGCCTCAAAGCCTTCAAGAACACACACAATAGCCTCAAACTCTCAAGGAACAAGCTTAGAACGAGGGTTGGGAGCTCTAGGGGTGAATGGGGGCTGGCAAGAGGCGGATATGAGGTTTAAATAGGGTGCAAACCCCTAAAACTTAGGGTTTCATCCAACAGCGGTGACTCGCCGAGTCCAGGATATGGACTCGCCGAGTCGCCAACTTAAACGTGTCCTGGGTCTCGTCCCTACTCGGTGAGTCGGACCTATGACTCGCCGAGTCCAAGGCTAAAAATGGAAAATACTCAAATAAGATTTACATACCAGGAACCAGGTGCTACATGTATAGTTAAAAGAGATTTAATAAATTCATAAAAGTTTAGGTTAACCAATTAATTGAATTAAAAGTGTAATTTTTAAAGTTAACCACGTAGTATTTTAAAAGTTATAAAATACACCATATACTATATATAACATTAAAAGTCTAACATTATATATGTATAACTAAAAGTCAGTCTTACCGTTAGTAGGCCTCATTCACGAAACTGGTCTATAAGGGGTGTTTAAGGAAATTGCCTATAAAATGGCGATTGAATGGGTATCCACTCTTACCCACCGCACTCTTGACTAGTGGAGGGTCGTTAGCCGAACGGGTAGGATAGGACAAGACCTTCCATTATAAGTATAATGAAATACAAAGTAACTAAATGTTTTTCAAATTCCCAATCTTAGTTACTTAGGAAAAAGTGAATTGATGCAATTCCATGAAATTACACTTTGTGCCCTTGCGAAGACGTTAGTGGAGCGTGTGTGGTTTACCGGCACACTAAATGGTTCTAAAAAAAGGTAGCAAAGGGTGACTCAATGTTTGTCATAGTTCGGTGGAGCGTGTGTGGTTTACCGGCACATCGAATAGGTGACTATAACATGTGAGGGCACCATGTAAGTTTGCATGGTTATTCACACCCGTTTTGTGATCCTCGGCATCCCAGTCACAAACAAGAGGGGCATATCGAGATTTAAACATGCCATTGAAAGTTCAATGAATCTCAAAGGACCTAGGAGTTTTCATAGATTTAAAACTTAAATTTCTTTTTCATTTTTCGTGGTGGAAATTAGTGAATCGTCATTCACTTACCTTCAAATATTCTACAATAAGGGTTATGGCATCCCTCTCTCGAGTTGTAGAATATTGTGTTGGGTCCTAGCCTTAGTATTTCATTTGGGTGATTAACTAAGGACTCAATCTATCAACTAACTTGAATTCGTTTTTCTCCCGTTTTGTAGATGTCAAAGTTCGACAACTATGGTCTTCCCAAATCCCGTGGAACAAGCATTCCACATGAAGATGATATTCCACGATTCGATCGAGGAACAAGAGATCATGCTTCACTTCCTCCTCCTCCTCCAATTATTCTCCCTAACTCACAAGTTCAAAGGCTTGAAAAGTTCAAGATCACTCAAGCCCTTTTGGCAAGTGAACAGAAAGAAGGAAAGTCAGTGTGTGCACACGTCCTAGGGATGAAGTCACACATTGATAGGTTAAGAATGTTGGGATCCGTTGTCTGTGAGGAAATGGCTATTGATTAGGTTCTTCAGTCACTTCCTAACTCATATATTGAGTTCGTAAGAGAGTACTATATGATGAACCGCGATGTGACCCTTATAAATCTCACCTATATGCTTATTGCTGCTGAATCAGCAATGGTTTGGCGCAATAGAAAAGCAAAGTTGATTGGTGAATCTGCCTTCGAGACCTCTATGGATATAGACAATGGCAACGAAAGACATGCTATGATTGAAAAGATTGATCATAAGAGAAATGTGATGTCTGAAGTAGTTCCATGTGTTGTTCCAAAAGAGTCAATTTGCTTTTATTGCCAAGAGAAGGGGCATTGGAGACGAAGTTTCCCTATTTACCTAAGAGATCTAAGAGATGGGAGAGTCAAAAGTATGACTACGCTTTAGGTAAAATCCACTATCTAACTCCGTTAAGTTCCTATTCATTGATTCTTAATACATGATGTGATAAGATTGCATTTGAATGTTTTGCAGGATCGGTGAAAAGAAAGGAAGCTTGATAAGAGAGCAAAATGAATCTAATCACAAGAGATGGATCTCGATCGCATGGACTTGAAGATTGGATTTTGAGCTTAGATAGTTATGATAGAGTTGTTAGAAATTTTCCTTTTACATAGTTTTCAATGGATTTTGCATTGTAAGGACAAATGTTTTTCCGCTGCTTTTATAAATAAAATAAATTTCGTGCGACTTATTTATTTATTTGTTTACTTCCTTGCAATGAAATCGTTATGAAAGTTGATGTTTGCATATTTCTACAACGAATGGATATGATTCTTAGTTATGTTATTTATGGAAATGTCGAGAATTTACCAAATACGGAGAGTTTCTCATCGCCCAAAGTTTCAATTGGATTGAAATTTGGAATCACGCAACTTGGTTGCATGATGAATGAGAAATTTCATATTTGGAAATTAGACAAATTCGTTGACAAAGTGTCAAGTGAAGGACTAGGAGATCGAGTACACAAAGTTGTGTGTTGATCAAGTTCACCATAAGAGTAACAAAGATATTCGTCATGATTTACTAAAGGATTAGTAAATATGATTACACTTACAAGATTAAGCGTAATTCTGAATTGATTAAAGGGTTTAGATCAATAGTAGAACGAATAAGAAGAATCAAGTAGGCAGAAAGATAAAAGTTTCTCCATTCTAAGAAGAAGGGAGAGTAGCTTTTATGCTTTATAATGGGTCTTAATGATTAAGAACCATATCTCAATTGATCCTCTAAGTAAGTCTTAGTACAATTGTATGTTTAAGAAGAGGAATCAAGGATTGAAGACATGGTTAAATCAAGAAGTCTATCATACTTCGTTCCAATAACAAGTCTTAAAGTTAAGATTGTGACAATGAGTAAAAAAAATATTAAAGGTTTATAACATTCATCAATTGTGGAGAGTTGTGATGTCTTGGATAAGACAAAGACCAACTAGGACCAATTTATGAAGTGTTTTGATAAAAGCTACACTAACTCTTGAATATTTGTTTGTCAAGAAATGTTGATTGACAAGAGAATCTTATATGTCAAGGAGTCAGTGGGAGTCTTAATGGTCTTGAAAGGTTTCAAGAACAAATCAAATAAACCTTATCAATCATCACTAGCACACGAGTTGATGTTTACAACCTATCGTGTTGACAATATTTTGATTTTGTGTTGTTCCTATTGAGTTAATTATGCATATGAGTCCTATGAGTTCTCATTGTGAATGCATATAAGGCAAGGCACCTTGATCAATGAAAGGTACATTGATAGGAAAAAGGTGAGATGCTTAACTACTTGGAAGACGTGGTGGGCAGTTCTGCTACCATAAGGCAAGAAATCAAGATTAAGAAAGTTCGGTCCATATGAATTTGAATTTGTCGTAAACTTTGGTTTTAACAAATTCACATGGATAGAAACACATACACCATTAAAATCTAAGTGTCATAAGATTTCCTCCTTCATGAAAATGATTGTGAGGAAATGCTTTCACTAAGAAAGAATTTAAGAAGATAATGATTGTAAAGTTGCATTCTCGAATTCAATTATGGTTACGGTATCCCTTTCCATGATTTGAATTATGAGGTTTGTCAATTAGTCTTAATAGTTTAGACACACATATGAACTATCTAAGGCAAAGGTGTGTAAGTTCAAGAAGCCTTGATAAAAGATTATCAAAGCACTAAGTATTAGAAACATGGACTTAAGAAATTCAATAGGTATTGTCTTTCTGAAAGTTAAGATGTTTATGAATACATTTCGAAGCTAGTGGGAGCATAAGTGTTATGTTTTATAGTAATCATCATGATAGTGGGAGCATAAAAGTTATGATTGTATGATTATTATGGAAAGTATTGCAAGTTGGCAATATTAATCATAGAAAAACAAGAGTTATACCTTGCAAAGTCGTAAGAGTTGTAAAGTTGTTTTGCTATAATTAAGGGAGAGAATATTATGCTTCATTTCAAATCTAAAGGATTAGGTTGTGGAATGTCAATAAATATAGTCAAAGGTACATTGTGTGTTCTTAAAATTTCGATTATGATTACGGCATTCCTCTTCACAATTCGAATTTTGAGAACATAGCAAATAAAACATTGTGCATCGTGTCCCATACGCTTTGGGTATAGGATCGATTGCAAATGCTTTAATGTTTTACCATTCTAAAATTTTCCAAATGTCTAGCGCATTTAGAGGGAAAAGGGACTAGAATCGGTTTTGACTAAAATAATTAAACAACTATCAAAGAACAATCCAAAGTTCGATGAGGATTGGTTGCTTGTGAGTAGTTGGAAGCATGGTATTAATGGACCATATTGACATTATGATGAATAGAAAAGATTTTATTTAGAAATGAGTTGTCATGTGGAAAGTATGTAAATGTATCTATATTGGGAAGTAAATATTGAAAATTTATGACGAGATTAGAAACCTTTATACAAAAGGATGTTCAAAGGAATGTACTTTGAGTGAGAGACATCGTATCTAAGGAATTGTCTTGTAACAATCTCCGATAGAGGACTTTGTAATATCATTGGCAATAGTCTTTGTGACTTTGGTGCAGTGACATTACGAAAGAATCATTGCATAGGATGTTAAAATCTAGCATATTCTATAAGTAGCAAGAATTTGTTATTCTTAAACTTATGACAATGGATTTGGAGTTGTGAAATGAGAATGATTGGAAATGTGTGCAATTTGTCTATTCCACAAAAGTAAGAACCATAGGTAAACATTGTGTGCATGCTAGGAGCATGGGACAAGTGTAATAATTCAAGTAAGAAGTTGATTACCCGAAACGACAAATAATGAGTAATCGATATGGTGATAAATAAAAGGAGTTTTATTTATACTCAAAGGGTTGAGGCCATATGGGATTAG
Source organism: Lactuca saligna (assembly GCF_052625555.1). NCBI lineage: Eukaryota > Viridiplantae > Streptophyta > Magnoliopsida > Asterales > Asteraceae > Lactuca > Lactuca saligna. The sequence goes on from NC_136425.1 coordinate 170,017,962, forward strand.
TATTATTCTTGTGTTTCACCTTGCATGTTTTGACTTCCAGAATAATTGAGTTTATTAAGAATAATCAAATTATTCGAACGGGCCACAGTCGCTCATATGTTGGAAGTAGATATGAATGAAGACTGTCATGAATTGGTGTGTGGATTGTCTAGAAAAGTATTAGACATAAGCAAATGTTTGCTGCAACATTCACGAGTGCTTACGAATATGATTTGAGCATTGGATTAAACCCACGCTCACTTGGATCACTCCACGAGTGATTGGTGAGACGATAACATCTTATATTCTTGAAACCGAGATGTGTGAGTTGTATCTTGCTAATCGGTTGCACATTGATAATATGTAAACGCACTAGTAACTTGGTGTTATAAAACATATTGTTGTGTGTGATTCGGTGCATGAGTGCAAGCAAGCATTGTATCAAAGTTTATCCGTTCCTTTTATTTAAAGAATAAAAGCAATATCTTTTGGGCCCCTCGATGGTTTAGTGATGACATACGTAAATGCTCGGCCGGGCTAGGGCTAATTTGATTTGTTCAATTAGTCTGTCGTCGTAAATCAGAAATCGAGAAGTAGTACAAAGAGAATGATTAGAAATTATATCTTATATGATATCTAGAATGGAGGAATATATGATCCCTTATCTAAGGACACGAGTATCTGATAGGATCAGAGTTGACAGCGGCTTTGGAAAGCTACGATTACAGATCAAGATCTGAAGTCATACGCATAATAGTTATTAGACTTATCCAAGTGGGAGACTGTTGGATTAGTGTCTAAGTCCATAACTATTTTGGTATGTACTTGACCCGATGATGCATGGTCCTTTTGGGTTGCCTTCACCAAAGCAACTTGATTGGAGAAATATATAGAGAGAGAGGATAATATGATTTATTAATATGTTTTAAGAATAATATATTAAAGGAGAAATCATATTTGTTTAATTAATATTGGTCAATAATTAATTAGGAATTAATTTTGTGATCAAGTGTAATTAATTAAACTAGAGGGGCTGATTTGTAATTATGTGATAGTTACAAAATAAGGTAAGGATTATCTTATTATTAGGGTGAACGAATTTGAGGTGATAAGGCCTTAGAATTCGACTATGATAAGGATTCAAAGATTATCTTATAGGTTGCTTTGTGGATAAGCATCTAGATAAGGATAATGACTGAAACCTTATCTGAACACCTATATAAACACCCCTTGGCACATGAATTCGTGTATCCCTTCCCAAGAAGTCCTAAGGACGAATTCTAATCTCTCTCCTCTCTCTTTATACCTTCTCCATTTGCTCTTGGTGTTTGTAAGCCATTAGAGGAGTGACACTTGTGACTCTAAGCATTCCAAAGTCAATTCAAGGAGGAATTGGGATTGGTATTGCTACATAACTATCAAGGTAACACCTTAAACCTAATTATATGCTAATGTCGATTTCATATGCTAGAATTAGGGTTTATAGTCTTAGATAACTTGCATGTACAATAGAGAAACCTAGATCCAAGCATTAGGGTTTGTATGAGCACATAGGATGTCTTATGACCAAAACCCATCAGTTTCCTGCTTGGAACTCTTCCAAGTTACTGTTGCTCCATTCAGAGTAAAGACCCAGCCCGACTGCGAACGGTAGTTGTCCCTGTCAGTCTGAAAATCGGCGTCACTATACCCTCACACCTTCAAGTCATCACTCCCTCCAAGGACTAAGAACCATTCCTTCGTCCTCCGAAGGTACTTAAGGATATTCTTCACCGCAACCCAATGGGCTCTTCCTGGATTCCCTTGATATCTACTAACCATGCTCAAAGAAAAGGCTACATCAGGGCGAGCACAAGTCATAGCGTACATGATTGAGCTTACTGCGGAAGCGTATGGAACTCGGCTCATTTCAGCTATCTCAGCTTCGGTACTCGGACTTTGAGTCTTACTCAACTTGGCATTGCTTTGTATCGGTAACTCTCCCTTCTTCGAGTTTTCCATACTAAAACGTTTTAGTACCTTCTCTAAGTAAGTGTTCTAACTAAGTCCTATTAGTCTCTTACTTCTTTCTCTTACTATCCTTATTCTCAAAATATAGGAAGCCTCTCCGAGGTCCTTCATAGTGAAGCACTTCCCGAGCCAGGACTTAACCTCCAGCAGAGTCGGGACGTCATTTCCTATGAGTAATATGTCATCAACATATAGAACGAGGAAGCTTACTACACTCCCACTGGCTTTGACATATACACACGATTCATCTTCGCTTCGTACAAATCCAAACTCTTTGACTTTCTCATCGAAGCAAAGATTCCATCTGCGAGACACTTGCTTAAGTCCATAAATGTACTTCTCAAGCTTGCACACTCTATTCGGATGCTTCGGATCCACAAGCCCCTCTGGCTGAGCCATGTAAACATCCTCAGCCAACTTCCCGTTAAGGAAAGCGGTCTTGACATCCATTTGCCAAATCTCATAATCATGAAATGCGGCAATAGCTAGCATCACTCTAATAGATTTTATCTTCGCAACTGGTGAGAAGGTCTCTTCATAATCAACTCCGGGAGTTTGAGTAAATCCCTTCGCAAATAATTGTGCTTTATACGTGTGTACCTTTCCATCCACGTCGGTCTTCTTCTTGAAGATCCATTTGCACCCAACGGTCTTACGTCCAGGCACGTTATCAACCAAATTCCAAACTTGGTTATCATACATGGATTGGATCTCGCTATCCATTGCCTCTTTCCATTTCACAGACTCCAGACCTGCCATGGCTTCCTTATAGCTATTAGGTTCATTAAGATTTATTAGTGTACTATCACTAATATACATGTCCCCTTCGGTAGTAATATGAAAACCATATAACTGGGGTTGAAACCTAACTCTTTCGGAATGTCTAAGAAGTAATGATATGTCAATCAGTTCAACCGGAGTTTCCTCCTTGGGTTGAGCGCCAGCGGTTAAGGTTCCTTCATCTATTAACTCTTGAATCTCTTCAAGATCGATTTGCCTCCCACTGTCTCCTTGGCCTATGAGTTCTCGCTCTCGGAAAACTCCTCTCCTCGCAACAAAGACAACATTGTCCTTCGGTCTATAGAAGAGATATCCAAAGGATTTCTGCGGTTAGCCGATGAAAATACATCGCTCACTACGAGGTTCGAGCTTGTCGTGAGTATCTCGTCTTACGAAAGCCTCGCAACCCCAAACCTTGATATGTGCTAACGAAGGAGCTTTCCCCATCCACATCTCGTGAGGTGTTTTGGCAACCTTCTTAGTAGGGACTCGGTTAAGGACATGGGCGGCAGTCTCTAAGGCATACCCCCAAAAAGAGATAGATAACGAAGCACGACTCATCATAGAGCGAACCATGTCTAACAAGGTTCGATTACGCCTTTCTGCCACACCATTCAATTGTGGTGTCCTAGGTGGAGTCAGTTGTGAAACTATTCCACACTCCTTGAGATAATCGTGGAATTCAAGAATTAGGTACTCTCCTCCTCGATCGGATCGAAGCATCTTGATCTTCCTGCCCAATTGATTCTCCACTTCATTCTTAAACTCTTTGAACTTTTCAAAAGTTTCTGACTTTTGCTTGATTAAGTAGATATACCCATATCTACTATATTCATCGGTAAAAGTCACGTAGAAGCGGTTACCATCCTTCGTGGTAGATCTAAACGATCCACACACATCGGTATGTATGAGGTCCAATAGACCCTCACCCCTTTCGCACGTACCAGCGAAGGGTGACTTAGTCATCTTTCCAAGTAAATAAGACTCGCATGTGTCATCTTCCCTAATGTCGAATGACTCCAACACTCCATCCTTTTGGAGTTGGGCTATACGTTTCTTGTTGACATGTCCAAGACGACAATGCCATAAGGATGCCTTATCCATACTATTGGAAGAATCCAAGTACAAAACATCATTTCCTAAATTATCAACAATCATAACAGTTTCATAAATTCCATTACATGGTATAGCTTCAAAGTAAAAGACACCATTTAGATAAGCTAAAATAGAACCATTCTCATTATTAAAAGAAAATCTAAAACCTTGTCTAAACAAACCATGAAAAGAAATGATGTTTCTAGCCATTTCTGGCGAATAGCAACAATTGTTCAAGTCTAAAGATAAACTATTCCTAAGCACTAAAGAATACACTCCAATCTTTGTAACAGGCGACGATCTTCTGTTCCCCATGATTAGATTTATTCTTCCATGCTCCATGTCTCTACTTCTTCTTAGTCCCTGCACATTAGAACAAATGTGGTAACCACAACTGGTATCAAGAACCCAAGAAGTATTGTGGGAATCATTAGATTTAATTGTATATATACCTGTGAAAGATGGCTTGATCTTTCCTTCCTTGATGGCTTGCAGGTATTCTGGGCAGCTTCTCTTCCAATGTCCTATCTTGTGGCAGTGGTGGCACTCTGCCTCCTTTGGGTTGGAGCAGGGCTTAGTGGGATCAACTTTGGTCCCACTAGAAGAGGCACCATCTCGGGCTTTCACCTTGCGATGGTTCTTTGACGAAGCCTTCCTCTTCTTTCACTTTCCTTGTCCAATTGCCAAGACAGGAGCAGCGGGCAGATTGGGAGTTGGTGCAACAGACTTGTCCTTGAAGTTGCTCTCAGCGACCCTCAAGAGACCTTGGAGTTTGCTTAGGGTGACCTCTTCTTTGTTCATGTGATAGGTCATCCTAAATTGATTGTAGCTCGGAGGCAAAGAGTGAAGCACCATGTTGATTGCCAAGTCTTCCCCAAAGTCAACATTTAACTTGCGAAGGCGGTCGAAATACCTTTGCATCTTTTTCAAGTGCACGGTAAGAGATTCTCCATGACCCATCTTAGCGGAAATCATGTTCGTGAAAATCTCATAACGCTCTTGTCTCGCGTTTTGATGGTATCTCTCCAATAAGTCTTGGTGCATTTCGTACAGATACATGTTCTCGTAGGACTTTTGTAATTCGGAGTTCATAGTCGCGATCATCATGCAATGCACTTTCGTTGCATCACGCTCGTGAGTTTCGAAAGTGGTGATTTCAGCGGGAGTAGCAATTTCGGGGTTGATTTTCGCGAGCTTCTCATCGAGGACATACTCCTTATCCTCATAGCGAGCAATCGTGCGAATGTATCTTATCCATTCGCTAAAGTTCGTTCCATCAAAGGTGACCTTTTGACAAAGGCTCATCAAAATGAAAGAACTCGCAGCAGCATTGTTGGCATTCGACATCTATAAATAGAAAGGACAAAGATAGATTAGAATGTGAATCCCTAATATTCACCCAATAAGAAGATTAGGGCTAGGATCCAACAACAATATTTACACATTAGAAAAGGGATGCCGTAATCTAACATGTAAACAATTTGAAGGTAAGTGAATGACGATTCACTAATTCTTCACCATGAAAAATATAACTTTAAGTCCTAAATGTATTGAGAATTCCTAGGTTCGGATGAGATTCATTGAAACTTTTCAATGGCATGTTTAAATCTCGATATGCCCCTCTTGTTTGTGATTGGGATACCAAGGATCACAAAGCGGGTGTGAATTACCATGCAAATTAACATGGTGCCTTCATTGTAACGATCACCTATTCGATGTGCCGGTAAACCACACACGCTCTATCGAACAATGAATCACCCTTTGCCACCTTCGCTTAGAACCAATTAGTGTGCCGGTAAACCACACACGCTCCACTAACTTCTTAGCAAGGTGAAAACTGTAATTTCATGGGATTGCATCAATTCACTTTTCCTAAAGTAACTAAGATTGGGAAATTTTAAGAAAACATGTAGTTACTTTGTATTTCTTATTATACTTTTAATGAGAGGATGAGGTTGCCCAATCCTACCCGTTCGGCTAACGACCCTCCACCAATCAAGCGAGCGGTGGGTGTGAGTGTACACCCATTAAGCGTCATTTTATAGGCCGCAACCTTATACCCACCTTATAGACCGGCTTCGTGAATGAGGCCTACTAACGGTAAGACTAGCATTTAAGTTATACATATATATATATATATATATATATATATATATATATATATATATATATATATATATATATATATATATATTAATCTTGTAATATTATATTAGTATAGGGTTGTATTTTAAACTTGTAAAATTCTAGGGTTTGAAATTTAAATTGTCTAAATTAAACTTTTAATCACAAAACATAAATTTCAACACTTGAGGACTAGTTTTAAACATTTAAAACATAAAGGATCAAATAACAAATAATCTAAATCACATAATTATCCATATTTAATTAATAATTATCATATAAGGAAATCAAATATTTTATTAATTGATAATTATCTTCAATTAGATCAAAAATATAGTCATATATATCACAAAATCGGATTTGGGTTGATCTAATATGATTAAGGTAAGTTTCCATAAGATAAATATGAAAAAATCTCGTTTTTGGCTAATCCTGACGCTCGGACTCGCCGAGTACCCATACTGGACTCGCCGAGTCAAGCCAACTCGCCGAGTCCATGACTCAGAAACATAAAATCGAATTTTTCAGTTAAGATTCAAACATTCAAGCATCAATTTAATAGAAACCAATCAAGGCTCTGATACCACTGATGGGTTTTGTACATAAGAACATTCCTAAGTGCGCATACAAACCCTAATGCTTGGATCTAGGGGTCTCTATTAAACATGCTTTGAATCCAAGGCTTCTAATGACTTATTAGGTGTAAGAACAACACAAAACAGATCTAGAAACATACCTTTGATTCTCTTGTTTGATCTTGTTGTCTTGGAGCTCTAGAGTCACAATTATCACTCCTCTAATGGCTTACAAACACCAACTAGCAAAGAGGATGATTTGAGTGAAAGGAGAGGGGATGGAATTCGACCAAAGTATCCTTACTTTAGAAGATGTGTCGAATTCTCTATCCCATAGGGTCTATTTATACTTGTAGACTCCTTAAGGGTTACAGCTTAAACCCTAGTTGGATAACTATTACTCAAAGCAATCCAAATCCTTCCAAGATAATGCCTTGGACAAATTTAGGACTTATCCTAGCCTAGAATTCGTCCAACCCTTTATCCAATAAGGATTTACAGTCTAAAGTTTAACTATCAAACAATTGACAGTTTATACCCTCTTATTTAATTAATCTCCTTAAGTCACCAAATTAATACTAATTAATCTATGACTTATATTAATCAAATAACTATATTATTATTCCTTATATTATTCTCATAATATATTAATAATATCTATTCTCTCATAATAAATCATCATACCAAGTTGCTATGGTGAAGGCAACCCAAAAAGACCATGCACAATCGGGTCAAATACTTGCCTAATATAGTTGCAGCCTTAGACACTATTCCAACAGTACTCGATGAGTTCAAGGATGAACTCGACGAGTCCCTTATAGAAAGTATTGACTTTGTATGAAGGAGAACTCGGAAAGTTCTTGAAAGACTCGGCGAGTAGGGTCGAAGTTCTTAGTGTTCTAAGGATTATGGCACTCGACGAGTTGGTGGGTCAAATCAGCGAGTTGAGTCAACCAGATGTTGACTTTGACCCAGAGTTGACTTTGACCAAGGTGTTGACCTTGACTTTGACTTTGACCTAAATTGACCATGAAATGGTAATTAAGGAAGATTGTTATATGTAAGAATCGAGAGGATTTGATTCTGGCAGCGAGGACAATTCAGACACCTCACGACACTAAGGTTAGTTACCTTCTAGTAGAAGTGAGTCTAAGGCCACAAAGCCGGCCCACTAGTAGGAGCTTGTAGTTAGATGATTGTCTGTGTGATAATTGTCTGGTATGCGACTATATGTTATGTTTTATGTGCCAGTATGTTATGATTCTATGTGGTATTGCTACGGGTGAAATAGTCCCTGAAATCCGGTTGAAATAGACCGAAGAGGAGGCCAGCACCCAGATATGCTAGGCAGTTATCCGGTTGAAATAGACCGAAGGCAAGGCCAGCACCCAGATATTTGTGAAACCCAAAATTTTCAAACAATTTTTACATTTCCAAAAACATAATTTCATTCATAAATATTATAAAAATGTCATTGTAACACATATCAACCATAGAAACACAACCCAAGATTATAATGCATAAAAACTCCTCATGTGTGTACTGATCTTGTCGGCGCCTTCCCACGATCCTCACTGGTACCTGAAACACATAACACAACACTATAAGCATAAATGTTTAGTGAGTTCCCTAAAATACCACATATAACACATATTAGCCACTCGAGGCTATAACTCTGTGGACCCTCTGGTCCTAACTCTGTGAACCTTCCGGTTCTAACTCTGTAAACTCTGCAACATACACAGCATAAATCACATAGAAATAATGTAGTGCATCACGATCACATAAATAACATACAAGATACTCTGTCATATAACTCTAATTACCACCCTAGGTAAAGTATAGTGAGAAGACTCACCTCAGGTAACTGGGTAATCTCGAACTCTGTAAAAATCTGATCTAGCCTCTGCCTAATCATACAAAATAAACACTCTTAATCAATACATCTCTCAAGGCTAGACTATTCCCTCTCTTAGTACTCTCAGAAGGGTAAAAGACCATTTTACCCCTCTTCTGGCTCAAAGACCCTAAAGTTGACCAAACTCTAAAAGTCAACAAAAGTCAAGTCTTCAGGTTACGTTGGGCGTACCCGCCGTCCTCACAGAAACGGGGTACGCGACCCCTTACGCCGCGCATACTGGGATTACGCCCAACGTAACTCCCAGTTTCAGACTCTCTAGCTATTGGGGTCTTAAACAGTTAAGACACACGTCCAACTTTCAGATCTGACCACCCCTAAGCCCCTTAATCCATAAAGTTGGTGACTTTAAGCCTTTGCATGGCTAGACAAGTCACTAACACCCATAACATTCCATTCCCAACCCTAGAAAGCTCATAAGTGAAGCATGACCCCATAACAATGACCAAGTTGGGATTTTTATGGATCTACAACACAAATATCACTAAAATGGGAGAGGTCTAGGTCCATGGAGTCCATTACACTCATAAAGTCTCCACCTTTGGAACTTTTAACCCTAGAAATGGTCCATGCAACATCAAACCAAATAAAGAGGAAAGTTTTGAACTTTATACCTATAGATGAAGCTCCTTCCTCTGAAGATCTTAGATCCAAACTTACACTTCAAGCCCTAGCCTCCACAAGCTCCTCTCCTTCTTCTTCACTAACACACCAAGGCACTTTTAGCTCCAAAACACTCACACTCAAGCTAAGGACGATGGAAGACTCTCATAGGGTTTCACTCTCCGATATGGAGGCTGAGAAATGAGCCTTAGCATCCCTTATATAGTGCACAAGCCAAATATTAGGGTTTGCATCTGGGCCCGCTACGCCGAGCGTAACCCTGGGTACGCCCAGCGTACCCAGGCGAGTTCGCGTCCAACTTAAGTGCATGATTATTACCAACAGTTAATGATCTTGGACACACTTTCTCAGCATGTCATAACAAAAACTTGTATGGGTAATTTGGGAGTACTTACTTGAGCTCGGCTGATTGCATGCACCGTACCCTTTTCTCTTTTCAAATTCCTTTTTATATAAAAAAATAGTTTTCTTTTGGAATTTTCATACCAAGTCCTCAGTTTGAATTCAGAGACACCCGAGAGTGTGCCTGAATCCCTCAAACCAAGGCTCTGATACCAACTTGAAACATCCCAAAAATATAGTCCAAAATTTTCATTTTAAATCATTTAGAGAACCATGGTTATCAAACATCATATAAAAATCATAAGTCGTGTATCTCAAAATATCATAAACATATGTCAAATATATCAGAGTATAAACATTCCAGGCTAAACAAATGGTGTGTGCATTGTAATCATCCCGAGCTCTTCCCCATTGCTACCGGAAGTACTTGAAACCAAAACTGAAAACTATAAGCACAAAACTTAGTGAGTCTCCCCAAACTACCACATATCATACACATAATCATGCTACTAGGAGATACAAGCCCCCCTATACTCCACTACCCAGGAGATACGAGCCCCACCTACACTCCGTTGACTACGAGATACGAGCCCTGTCCACACTCGGCTAACTACGAGATACGGGCCCCACCCATACTCGGCTAACTATGAGATACGAGCCCCGCCCACACTTGGCTACTAAGCAAACATACCAATATCATACAGACAACAAGTATAATCAAATCTATCAATCAATCCTATATCTATACTCAAATAATGCTAGGAGATACGGGTCTCGCCTACACTTGGCTATCTATGAGATACAGGCCCCGCCCACACTCGGCTATTGATCAAAACATATATGGGTCAGCCTTGGTGCCTTTGACCCGTTTAAACCCGGAGGAAACTCACCTCGCAAAGATGGCTGCAGAAATCTCTCAGTAAGGAATCTTTATCGGCTGCTCCAATGACCACCGGCTATCATTGTCACAACAACACTTAGTCAAAATCCCACAATCCTTCTTAGGTTAAAATAACCATTTTACCCCTGGTCTAATTTGGACCATAACCTAGGCCCAATTCCATCTAATCTTCCAAGCCCACTAATGGCCCAATTTTCTAAATTGGGCCCAACTCCTCAAATGGCCCTTCCCTTAAGCCCAAACATATCCTTAACCCATTAACTGACTTTTGATGGCCCATTAAGGCCCAATAACTAATAAGTCCAAAGATTACCCCAATCTGAGGCCCAAAAGACGTAAAGCCCAAAACTATGAGTACGTAGGGCGTACTCCTCTGTACGCTAGCTTGCATGGCTTGTACGTTACGTGTATTGGCTTGTACGCCCATTGTACTACCCTGTTAAGCCATATTCTTCAAAACTGCTTAATCCTTTAAGACCTTAAGTCTAATTTAATGATTTGAGTCCATTAACATGTATTAACCCATAAAGTTAATTACTAGGTGGCTTGCAACCCACCAAATGGACCCAAACTTGGAATATAGCCACTAACTTCCATGAAAATGACTAGAACTCGTGCATGGTCACAAAAGGACCTTAAAGATCAAAACTTTATTGGTATAGGGGCAAATTTAGCACCTAGGTTGGAAACCCTAAGCCTAGAAACGAATTTGAATCATAAAAATCCATTCTTGGGGCCTAAGGAGGTCCAAAACTCCATTAACATAGATCTAATCAGTAATGAGGCAAGTTGAAAGCTTTATACCTCCAATGAGTGTCAAATGGTGATGAAATCTTGGATCCTTGAGCTCAAGATACACAAGTTCTTCTTCTCCAACTTCTCTTTTCTTCTTTCAAGCTTCTAAACACCACAAAGAAATTCACAAAGCCAAAAACACACAAGGATGAAGGATGAGAGGCTATCTAGGGTTTTTGAGGTTGAGAAGCTGGTAAGGAGGCTAGGGTTTGAGTCATAATGTTGTATTTATATGGCTTAAACCCTAAAAATTAGGGTCCGGAGTGTGCATGCATACGCTACATCCAATGTTGCACTATGCCCCGCGTATGCTAATCTTAAGCCTAGCATATGTCTTCGAGTAGCCCAACTTATCGGCCCACTCTGCTAAAGTCCAACTCAACAATCCACTTATCTATTTCATATCCCAACAAATAAATAATAAGCATTTAAAATAAATAATACCTCAAGTGACAGATGTTACATCCATGCTTGAGATCTTGATCCTTCATGAAGTTACTTGGATGAGAGGACCCAAACCAAAATCCCTCTAATGGTATCAAACAAAAGAGTGGAATAAAAATAAATAGGAGAAGATTCAATTTCACAAACCCTAAAAGGGTTAGAAGTTATCCCTATGGGAGGAAGAAGAAGAATCAGTGAAACTTCAAGCCAAGGTGCAAGGAAGAATGAAATCCCTAAGGCCTTATTTATAGCCTTGGATCCTTTCCTAGGTTTTGTACTCCTTCCCATGTGTGACAAGAGGCCAACAACGAAATTCACTCATTCTCCCATGTTGGATGCAGTGATTTTCATCCAACCCTAATCCCATAAGGGTTCTGGAACAATCCTGATTAACCAAATATCGATTAATGAATATTCAATCATTTAATTACTTAAACTGTTAATTAATTCCCAAAATATATTTCCATTTAATTTCTAACTAATTATTAACCATAATAATTAATAAACCAATTTCTCTTTTATTTATTCTATTCAATTTGGGCCGTAAGGACAACCCAAAAGGACCATGTTATTATTAGAAATATTACCAACAGTTAATGATCTTGGACACACTTTCCAACAACTCCATCTTTGAACCCTAAAACAAAACTTATCAAATCTCTAACCAACTTACATTAACCAAAAACATGGAAAACAGTGTCAAAATCACCTTCTGGTCGGGTCAATCATCACTATTTCCTGAAAATGTCAAAGAAGAAGACATCATAGCAATAAATTCAATAGCAGTCACTTCATTGATGGTTAGTTACCTATCATTACAAATATTTAATCAGAAATAATATTTTGCTTTATCTATGTTTCATGAACACAATAAATGGTGACAGTAGTTATTATAGGCTAGTTTTAGTATAAATAGATGTTGTAAACTCAGTAGTAAGGCACCAAATAACAGAGAGATGTTATCTGTAATACTTAGAGTAAGTATTAGCTAGATGGTTGTTTCTTTTCTCTTGTAATAGAGTGTCTATGTTTGTTTCTTTTGTTTCGGATCTAAATAAAAGATCCTTTCAACCCAACAGAATGGGTTGAGGTGGGTAGTGATG